>NC_090811.1:19041464-19648249 GCF_036512215.1 Solanum lycopersicum | reverse complement strand
CGAAAAAAATTTATTTGGAAGTGGGGTGAAATCACAAGATCACCCCTCACTTGGCAGTGAACTGCATGCAAGAACAAACTCCATTGACGGACACCAACCTACAAGACGTTGCTTGACCTACAGACTGTCCTGTTGGTTCATGGTCTTGGAATGAGGCTTTACGTTGGTACCTATACTCTACAGGCTAATTACCTACCAACGACATACATCTACAGAGCGTCGATAGTCCCACGAGCTATTGATACTTTCGTCGTTTGGAGCTGCCTGGGAAAGTCTTGACACCACTCTTGGATCTTTCCTCAAGGACCATTTGTTTGTCCTTGGGGATGTTTGCCTGAAAGTTTCAAACCCAAACATGATAGTATACAAGTTTATCACCTCTCACATGAATTTTATTCAAAATGAACACATAAAATTGGACGAAACATGATTAGACACATAAGATCATTTCAAGGAACATCATTCGAGCGTCATGGACGTTCTTAGACGTTTGACCTCTAAACTCCATTAAACTTTATACACTGCATATTTATTACATAATACATCATTTAAGGACCTTAAACTAATGAATCACACATGGACACATAGAACCACATATGAGGCATATAGGTGACTTAGTTGTCGAACGTCTTGGCAGTCCCTTGATGTTTGACTTCCAATGCACCTAAAATCTAAGATACTGGCTTAATACGATATAATAGACCTATTTAAGACCTTAATATATCAATACCAACATGTTAGGATCTAGTTCACCTAAGTCATTTCAGGGTCTTACTATAACTAATGGAATAGATTGAGTTTAGTTTCTCATGGTATCTTAGGGTTGAGGATTCATTCTCACCTATGGTTAGCTTACATGATTGGCTGAATGGTGGTTATGATGGTTATAATCTTCCTGTAGTATCTTGGTTAGTATATTGAGATGCTTTCCATGGTAGTATGTCTATTATTGTAGTATGTTGAGCTTAATAGACAAGGTTAAAAGATAATATAGCTTGGATTAGGTTAGTCTAGAAATAAAATTAGTATGGATGGTAGTATGTGATGTCATTTATACATTGCACAAGTATTACTTGAATCTAACTATGACATGACCCCTACATGTTGTATGATTAGTTTACATTGTAATTATAATTGAATTCCATGTCATGGTTGACTTAAGATGATGTTTCCTTGACAAGATGAACTAGGTATACTAGAGACTCCTAGATGATATGAAACAAGATAGGGTGACTTCATGTTATGCTTAGTGTGTGAAGTAGTATGTGATGCTTCACATGCACTACACATGTGTGTTTTGAAATGCCCTAGGGGAGTAGTGCTCATATGGTAAGATTTAACTTAGATCTTCATTATGAAAGTAAATATGATCAACAATGACACAAGAGAGGTACTTAGTTTTGGTAGTAGTATGATATGCTACGTTAGACTTGCACAAGGATACTTGGAGGTGGCTTGTGATGTAGTTCATAATAGTAAAAAAGGAAATGAGTTAAGTATGAACTCATATATTCTTTATGATGCTTTAATATTCTTATGATATTCATGATTTGTTTATGTTTTTATCTCTTATGATTATTTATAAATTGTTGACTAACCCTTTGAGAAATTTTATGTTGGTAAGTAGTTTCCATACTTAGTACATATTGTACAAACGCAGATTGCGTACATGTTGTCCATGTAGGTTGTAGAGAAGATTAAGTTTCCTAAAGGGTAGAGTTTCAAGTTTTTCACTAAGAGAAGAAGTACTCCTCATAGATTCAGGGACGAACCTTTATGTTCCTTTATGTTTTCTTTATATTTTATACGTTATGTGGGATGCGCCAAAGATGTTTCATTCATTTCAATGTTAGATGGTTTTTGAGACAATATTATTAGAAATTGTTCCACTTTTAAGAAATACCTTTTGGTTTAGGTTTTAAGAAACTTCTCAAATTCCCTCAATTTATGCATGATTTTATGCAATGAAGTAAAGTGGCTTGTACAAGAACTCGAAAAAGTCAAGTACATTATGTTCTGATTCGAGTATGTGTTAACTTCTAAGGGGTACTATCGGGTCGTGACACCTAGTGAACTTGAAAATAGGAGGTGTGGGCTCCCTAATGCAAGGGAGATTCACAAATTTTATCATGAGATGACGACTACAATGCTAGTGGGCATGTAGAGGGTTAAAGAATTGTCACCATAGTAAGACTAGCTGGTGGATCCACCTAGAAACCTATGTTCATGTTTTAGTTCTAGGTTTGAAAGTAGAGCACCTTTTTTCGGTGTAGGTTTCATCACGCCAAATTCCATGTTTATTTCACATAACGTTAGTTAAGGCAATTATTCTTTAATGTAAAATTAATAAATGAAGTAATGAATATGAACAATAACTAGGGTGAATTAAGGGGTTCTTATTAGTATGGGTAGTGGTATAAGACTCTGCCTATACCTTGCACAAGTTGACCTTTAGGGGAGTCCTAGGAGGTTGTTCTTATGTTATTATATAATTATGATATCATGATATGTACATGTGTTGATGATCCTATATGATATTGGTTTTAGTGAAGAACATGCGATTGGTCTAAGTTAATATACATGATTATAAATATGCATAATATGAAGATATATAAATTGTTTACATTGCTTATAAACCTTTGTTTGGTTTACTAGGTTATGTGGGGTTATAGGGCTTCACATTAGCATTGCACTTGTAATCTTGGGAAGGGGTTGTGAATAAGGATCTTGTATATATGATGATGTTATGAGCTCTTGTACATGAATTGTTGTTATAATGATTACGTTGGAGCTATTCATGCCTATATGATTTTAATATGATGCCATTGTTGATATGAACTTATGTTGTTAATACCCATGTTGACTTGACTTTATGATGATGTTTGACTTGTGATAAATATGGACTTGTCTTAAGTGATGTTATGTTTATTGACTTTCATATGTTCTTAATTGTGCATAAAGGTTTTTTTAAAGTAACTTAGCATGGTTTTGAGTAAAATGTCCTTTTAAGCGTGATTTCAATGCTTTTAGTTGCATACGTTTAATACTTAGTACAAATGGTTGTACTAACCCATATTCTTTCCCTTTTTTCAACCAATGTAGGTTCGAGTCGTTCAAGTACTTTGAGGCTAAAAGAAAAAAAGGCTTGGACTAGTTTCTCCAAGTTTTTGGTAGGTCCTCAATGTTTTACGATTTCACTATTCTAGATATATTAAGACACTATTTCATTACTTTATCATTTGATACTATTTAAGTAAGTGTATAATGGCATATTGTATTTGTAATGGATGTTATTAGACTATATCATATATATTGGTTATGTTTTCTAAACGAGAAGCCTATATAAGATTCACTAAGCGAGGAGTTAATGTAAACTCCATATATGATATATGAGTCTTTGTATACCTCACTATGTAAAACTTTTAAAACTTTTCGCATTTTTGACCTTTGACATGTAATGATGAATTTTAAGGGCTAGTCTAAGTCCTCTTCGAGGACGCTGACGCCATTTACATCTAGGGGGTTCTTCGATCGTGAAAAGTTGCTTAGTGTAGGTGAGAGTATGGAACATATCTATGCAGTACACAAATAGCTCTTGAAGGGCGTTCTAGAAAGGTGTTCTATATTTATATGTTTATGTCTCTCATGAATTACACTATGGCATTGACCTACATGTTGTGATAATGTGCATTGGATGAGTCCTATGGTGTCTATATGATGAGGTCTCACTTTATGTAAATGATGTTGGCCATATT
The DNA here is from genome assembly GCF_036512215.1 of Solanum lycopersicum. NCBI lineage: Eukaryota > Viridiplantae > Streptophyta > Magnoliopsida > Solanales > Solanaceae > Solanum > Solanum lycopersicum. The sequence goes on along the minus strand of NC_090811.1, from coordinate 19,644,494 downwards.
GAGTATATAATAAAGGTCTTATTTGGAATGTATGAAGTTGTTTATACTTGCCATGTTGATGTATGAAGTAAGTGATATGATTTTGGTCTCATTGTGAGTTTTCTTAGTACGTGTGAGGTTATGAGGCTTCACATATAGATTACACCTGTAGTCTTAGATTGAGATTGTGAGTAAGGTCTCATGATGTGTTTAACTAAAATGAAGTCCAAGTATTCATTTGTTAACTAGTGCCTCATTGTAATGGTATTCGTAGTCTTGACAAGTATTTTGTCTAGGAATGAGTCGATTTTCAATTCTGTTTGGAATTAGACCTTAAGAACCGCCTCGGAAATAGCCTCGGGCAAGGGACACCCGATAGTATTTATCGTAAATATGTGTTTCATGTTTTATGTTGGGTCATATATGAAGTATATGTTTCATGATATATTATGTGCCTATAAAGCATGTGTTTAAGTAAATGAAGGTTGTAAGAATGTTCACGTTGGTGACCTTAAGATGATGCTTGAGTGTGGATAGTGGAATGGGACACAATTCCTGCATTGTACCAAGTATTACTAGAGGGTTTCTCTAGAGTAAGTGAAGTAAGGTAAAAGAAAGGTAATACTATTAAAATGATAAATGTGCCTTAAATGAGTTTGTGGCTTTATGTGATGTTGTTACCATTGTGCATGTCTATATGAAGTATATGATTATGTGATGCTTCTTGTGTCAATTATTATGAGGTTTTCACTAAAAGGCATAAAGCATGGTTTATAACTAAATTTCCTTTTTAAGTGCATGTTTTTGCATGGTCTCCATACTTAGTGCATTCTTGTACTATTACCATTCTTCTTCATCTTTCTTTTTTACACTAAGTGTTGGTGGTGGATTAATAGAGGTTGTGTCTTAAAGTGAAGGGCTTGATAGATGTTTCCCCAGCTCATTAAAAAGGATCCTCATGATTCAAGAATTTCCAATGTCAAGTTTCCTATTCAAAGTTTATCTAATAGCTTAGATATTATTTTATGTTGTTAAGGGTCGTTTTCTTATTCTACTCTATGATATTGAGTCTATGACGGAAAAAGAGACTTAGAGTCTAACAATCTATTATGACCTATATAATGTTTATATGAAGTGATGTTTCTAGCATGTGATGTTCTATGAAAAGTTCTAAATTTTTCGCTAAATTTCCTATGTCTATGTAATGAATAAGGACTATGCACTTGTATAAGACCCCCGAGAAGTCAAGTACTTCATGTTACTTCTAGGAGGTGTCATGAAAAGTAATAATCCAAGAATATAACTCTATCTCCCTTTTTTAAAGACCGACATGATCCTTTCACACAGGTTTGCCATCCTTGGATCAAACATTTTATGTCCTAGAGACTTGTTTCTACTATGCAATGTTTTTTTTCTATGACATTACTCGTTATAGAGGGTCCAGGCCTATAGTACACTATTGTTAGTGAAGGCTTTACAGGCTAGGCTTGCATGACATGCTTTGTTCTTCCTTTCTCACTTTTTGATGACAAGTTCTTCTTTTGTTTTTCTTTAGTTATATTGTGCCATACAAAAAGGTGAAGTTTTCACTTCTTCGCAGACCTCTCCCAAATGAAATCCATTTGAATTTTCTTGATGCTTACTGTGACATCATTAAGAATATTGATGTATCACATTGCATAAAAGGGAATGTTGCTAAGGGTGGATTTTGTTAGCATTGTTCTGCCAATGAAATTGAGGAGTTTAGTCTTCCAACCACTACGCTTGGATTTCATGTTCTCAATGATTTGCTAGAATTCACTATTAATAGATTTAGAGTTTAAAATAGGGAAGCAGGATACTTGCCAAAACTGGTAGTGGCTTAGATTTTGAGCATGGAGGCATAAACATCAGTGCTAGAGGGAGAACTGTTCTTGGATAAGAAGACTCTAGATTTTGACGATTTGAGATTTTCCCAAAGTCTTTACACAAACATTTGAGGATCCTAAGGAAAGTTCAACAACTCTTGAGGTTACCTTTCGCAAAAAAGGTAATGTCATCAGCAAAGAATAGATGGGACATTTTACGGCTAGTCTAAGAGATAGAGATTGGGTCCTACCTCTGTTCTCAACAACCTCTTCAATTATCATGGAGAGTCTTTCCATACATATTATGAAGATATAAAGATAGATCAGGTCACTTTTCTTGATCCCCTTAGAGGGTTTGAACAACTCAATTTTAGATCCATGTTGAGTATAGATATCAAGGAAGTGGTGATACAAACTATGATGATATTCATAAAGGGGGGAGGAAAACCTTGAGTAATTAAGAGAGTCATTGATGAAGGATCATTACTATCTATCAAAGGCCTTATCAAGATATATTTCAGAATAATGTTGGGGTTGGTTCCTTTCATCATGTCAAAATGGGAGGTGTATTCCTAAATTATGATAGCATTATCGGAAGCCCTTTATCAAACTAGAAATCTAGACTGACTGTTCTAATTATGGAAATAAGGATAGTTTTGAGTATGTTGGCAATAATCTTTGTGGCAAGCTTTTACCCAATATTATAGAGCCAAATTGGTCTAAAGTTCTTGAGCTTGTTGGCATTTTCAATTTAGGGATAAGGCAAATCAAATTTTTGTTCGTGTTGGGATCCATGTTCCTAGAATTGTAGGTATCATTGAAGAAGGTGGTGACTTTGTCCTTAGTGATTCCCACAATTTTTGAAAGACGATAGGGTCGCTACCATTAGGCCCCGGGGCTTTGAGGGGCTCAAAGGAGTTCACAGATTTGGTGATTTCACTATCCCTGCTGGGGAGGTCTAAGTGGTTATAAGAGTCTTCCTCCCCGATGGTTTTAGGATCGTTATCATACCAGGAGGGGTCTGATTTATAAATGTTGGAGTAGAAGGAGGTGATATGACATAAGACAATGAAGGGTGAGGAATGACAATTACGATCCTCATCTTTTAAGGCATGAATGCAATTCCTTCTTCTTATTCTAATAGTAGAGGCATGAAAGAATCTAGAATTTAAGTCTCCTGCTAGCCTTTTATTTCAAAATTAAGTCCTTCAAAAGTCCTCCTCACATTTATGTAGCATGTTATACTCAATGAGGAGGTATTTGTCTATGTTAATGAGAGAAGCGCAATGGGTCTTGTTTGTGGAGTTTTCGATTCACCCATATCTGGTTTGGAGCTTCCTTAACTTACAGAAGACGTTTCCCAAGGTGTACCTATTCCAGTCGTTGATTTGGACTTAAGGAGGTTAATATAGTCAATCATGATCATGCTAATGGGATGATCAAAGGCACTCTGGAGAAAATAAATGAAATCTAGGTGTATACACCACATGGGATGAAGCCTAAAGGAGCTGGACAAGGAATTGGGATTTTTGTTGTTTAAAGAGATTACCTAGAAGCAATGGTTCGAGCGAGTACAAGGGAGGTGGTTAACACTAGACTCGGGGTAGTTGATTATTCAAGAGTTGTTGTCCATGCATCTATTTAATCTTTCAAGGATAATAGTAAAAGCCAATGCTTATATCCCTTGTAGGACCTAGTATATTTGCTAATTTTAAACCTAAGGTCAACCATATTACACTGGTTCAGAGTCCCAAAGGATATACGCCTTGTGGTTATTGATTCCCCTACCGTCTAACATCTCCTTGACCTAGAGGATTTGGTTAAAATCTACTCCATTAACCAATCCCATTGGTAACTACGGGAGATTCTGAGAAGGAATCTGATTCCTATAGTCACCACTGAAATAGATAGCATAGAAAAGAAAAGTGAAGGGGTCGGTACTAAGCTTAACATTGACATGGATGCCTTGCAACGTCACAGAGATACTAACAAACTTGATATTTTACTCTCTCCACGAGATGACGATTTCACTTGAGAAGCCCTCGGCCAGCAATTGAGTGTGAGAGTCAAGACCGATTCCTACGTGAGTGAAATACCCTGGAAATACAATGACCTAAGGTAAATAATAACACAATGAAAATGACTTCAAAAGGGTTAAAATATTTATTCTAGACTTTATATTGTGAAATTAACTTCATTTGGAAGTATTAGTGTCTAAACATAATGATCATAACGTCCGAAAACTAGTAAAAGTGAACTAGTGTGTGTTCTTAGTTTGTTGTAAGGTTTTTCAACTGTCGTGTTATGTTTTGATCTCTTTTAACTGTTTTAAATAGGAAAAAATCATGTTTAGGTTCAAAACATACTTGTACGTCTGTCACAGCCGAGGAGTACTCCTTAGAAGTAACATGGCGTACTTGACCTCTCGGAGGTCTTATACAAGCCCATAGTTATCATTCATCGCATCGACTTAGTAAATTTAGTGGAAAATTTAAAACTTTTCATAGCACATCATATACTAGAAACATCACTTTATATATATATATATATATATATATATATATATATATATATATATATATAATATAAGTCATAATACATATATAGACTCTAAATCTCTTTGCCATCTTAGGCTTAACATTACAATACATTAAGGACACGACCCTTAAAACATAAGACATAACTGTACAATCTTTAAACATTTTACATTAAGACATGAGTAGGAAATCCTTGGAACTTACCGAAGAGAAATCCTTTAAGCATCCATAACTACAGTTTGTCCAAAAAGAAGAGAGAATGGGATTAGTACAAGAATACACTAAGTATGACAACCATGCAAAAACATGAATTTTTTAAGAATATTTTCTTGAAAATCATACTTCATGCATTTTTTTGAGTAAATCTTAACAAAACCTTGAAACATCAGCATTTATATCAATTATGTTGTTCACATAAACATATTCAAAGGACAAACGATTCATACGATCACATATAGGATTTATTACATTTTTTAGTCACATTAAAGTGAACTCTTGTTCCCTTAACAATGAGCTAATTTCCTTTCATTAACTTCCCAAGTAACCCTCTAGTGATACTTTGTTAAATACATCACCTTAAGGCCACAAGAAAACATACATATCATCTACACAAGACAACATATACCATATATAGAAGTAAAGTACAACATGGAAATAGTGAAGTCAAAACTATAAGGACATTACAGTGAACTCCTAGTCATTATGGACATATACTTTTTTTACTTGAAATAGAGCCTTATAAGATCTAACTCATGCCCCCAATCTATGTCCACTAGTGTAATGTACATGTAAGGCCTCATAACTCACACATACTAGTAAACCTATCATGAGGCCACAAGCTTTTACATCCAAGTCATATGTCAATATTGTAAGAGGAGGCCACTTCAGTTATGTCAAGAAAGACATTCATTATATAGTCAATAAGGTCAATATCATGCATAAAAAGACTCATATCATGAAACTCTTCAAAACAAGTAGACAATCACTAAAATGTCATGCATAAAGAACACATACATGGTGACATGATTTAGAACACCTTCCTAGAATTTTCTAAGAAGATACTTGTGCAATGTCTAGATAGGTTTATTACTTCCACCTATCCTAAATATCCTCCCTTAAGTCATTCTAGTTAGGGTTCTAGTCATTTACTTCTATTGTCCATTTTAATTTGGGGAAACTATAAACTTAACTAATATATACAATGTGATGCTAAAATTGAATCCGGTATTATAAATCCCCACACCGAAAGGAGGTGGTCCACTTGCTAAAGTAGAACCTTAAGTGACATAGCTTTCTAGATGATCCACTAGCGAGTATCCTATATTGGCAACATAGTTATGGAACTTGGAGGTACATGTCAAAACTCTCTTTATCCCAAGATTAGGCATTGTAGCTATTCACTTAAGGAAACCCTATTTATGCCTATTGAGGCATTGTGGTTATCAACCTCATTAGATTTATGGTGACATACATTCCCACCTTGGGAAGAGACACTCACTCATATTTAAGTTCACTCGGTGCTAAGCTAAGTTCCCTTTATTAAAATCTTCATTAACACTACTTTAGAAAATGTATTCTTAGGATATTTACTCCCCATAAGTTTAGCTTTTAGGTTATGGATGAGAAGTACTTGCATCAACCTATATCAATTGAGAAAATCCTTTCAAATGGACATAGCATATGTAAAGCATCATCTAGTTTAGGGTACACATGAACACACCAATCAAGGCCCCTCTCTTGACTAGGTCTTCATACATGTGTGTGAGTATATATATATGTGAGCATACCTTTAACATAACACAGTAAGACACACATGTTCATGCTTACATATTCATACATATAGAAACCAAAACTAGAACTATCCTATCAAGGTACAGATGTGCAATGCATAAACAAAGTTTCATACCCCTGCCCATACTAGTACACCTATCAAGTCATCCTATTAAGGAATACATAACATATTTCACATACGTATACTTTACCTGCAAAGTAATAGACCCTAGTGAATATGAGAACTATCTTTCATTTAGACACCATGACCTATACTATTTATAACATACATGTAAAGTGAGTGTGTGTACATTGGTAAACATGATCACCTAATGTCTATCAACAACACATTGAGGCAGCCACCCTCTTATACCATAATGCTATTTCAAGCATAAACCACACATTACACAATAGCATAGAAGAAAACCCAACTTCATATTTCACTTAAGTCTCCTAACTTATGCTATTCATGCATAAAGATAGGGGTACATAGGTAAGGGATTATTAACCATAATAATTCACCAAATTCAGAACCTACACTTTACCCTATCGTGGATATACACATGCTCATACAATAGCCATACAACCTATATCACAACTAGAATAGGGAAGTAGGCATAATCTTCACAAAGTATCACCATAGGCACATGTTCATATATACATCAATTGGCTTTCATGGACATGATAAACACATATAAATATTGAAAATAATGTAAACACCAACACCATAAATGGACCATACCACACAATGCCATACGATTCTTCATCAACATTACTATAAAGAAATAGAGAAGTAGAAGAGTAGATAATTCTTACCAATTTATTAGCCTTTGGTCATCATTGAACATTAATACTCTTTTATCAATAAATCAAGTATAGGGCTGTAGCTTAAGTTAACATATTTAGATATGAATTTAAGCATAATCTACTACAAGGTCACGTTACAACTAGTACAATACATCAACATACTAGAAGGTAGAGGGACATAGATCATCAACCAATTTAACTTGCATGGATTATAAGTCATATTTCTATAATAGCACTAATCTAGTTGAGTATCTTCAGGATATCATAGATTAGAGGAGATTCTACTATATTTTCCAATAAACTCTAGATCACTGTACCATGCTTCATATTAGAAATTCATGGAGGATAGATTTACATAAGTTAATCTTTTTCAAACAATCATGAATTAATCCACATTAGATAAATTACATATAACTCATAATCATATTACATCATAGGCATTATCTAACCATCATTTTTAACGTAATTGAATCTCACAATAAGCATGCTAGAATCATCAATCTATAGGCTAAAGCATGTAGGTCAATCTTACCAAGTTTCCTTTGATTCGATCACTAGTGGTTCATAATAACAATTTAATCATAATATTCGCATAATACAGTAGCTGCAATGATCATTACTCAATCAAAATCTTATAACAAACATCATAAATCTGAATTTACAGTGAACACCTGGAACATAGGCTAGTTTTGTTCAAATCTTTATACATGCATTCACATGGATAATTCATCAATGATTAACCCTCAATATACATAAAAGACGGTATAAATAATCATATTAGGATAATTGAATCACAATTCGACATGCATAAGATCAAGGTCATAAAGCCATACATACGCTAAAATCTAGTTTGTGAAAGAGCAAGGGGTCATCGTGTAATAGGATTGAAAATCACATAAATATCAGTATATTATGATACATACATTCATATTATGGTTTTTAAATAAATTTAAGAAAACACCAATGGCTATAATGAAGAAGAAGAACATGACCATATTTTTCTCTTTGAAAACATTGAGATTAACTATCTATATGGAAGGATAACTAGAGATGAACGATCACCATAACTTTATGTAGTTAAAAACCTATAAAACTTCTTGATTAATCCATGTAAATAAAATCTCAAAGCTTTCCTTGAGCTTCACCAACAATGGTGGTTTCTAGGAAGAAAATTTTGGAGGGAAAAGGTTCAATTAGAGATAGACGATTTGGAATGGGTTCTTCACGTGTTAGATGACTTATATACACCCAAAAGCAGATAAATAAACCTTTTACAGTCAGGTTATTATGTGGGGTGAATTTACCATTCACCCATTTAATGAAACACATGCAGGGTCCAGTTTATAGGCCACCATCGACGGAGCAATCGACTGGTTGTAGGTCAGTCTGATGGCCGTCTTTTTGCTTCCGTTTATTGTTACTTAGCAAAATTTTGGGTTGAACCAGACCAAGATAAGTACCAATCTACTAGACCTCATCAATGGGCTGTTGGTTTACCAAAAGGCCATCATTTGGTCTTTCGATTGATACTACCATTGCAATGTTTCGACAAACCTTGGGTCCTTTTGCGGGGCCTTTTAGAAGTCGTACCATGACTTTTCAAACATAAATACAATCCTTGACAACTTTTATACCTTACACATAAGTTTAAACGAAATCAAACACCAGTAACTCGTCCAAACATGCTAGGTCCAATAGTTACACACGTTGAGCGTCTGAAGGGATATCTTTCGAACGCTTTGGCCGTTCTTGGTCGTTTGATCTCGAAACTTCTTGAAACTACAAAAACTATATTTAAAAATCATTATAAATAATTTAGGACTCAATAAGATCATGAAATATATTTTATAAACATGCATGGACATATGAGACACATAGGTGACTAGTCGTCACACTTTACATAATGCCTCTAAACCATATTATAAGTCATTTAATGACCACCTAACCTTAAGAAAAACATGTTATGATTTAGAAACCTTATATCATTTTGGTGTCTTAAAATATTCCCAACTTGGGAACATTCGTTCTCGAATGACACTTAGGTATCTTTAATCACAAAAAGGAATTCAATGCATCATAGAGAAGTTCATAACATTTATAACAACATCAAATCATTTTAGCATTCAATGCACAAAAGAAAGCAAAACCATTACTCAATCACTCTCTAATGCATCAACCAAAAAGACTCTTCTCATGTTCCTAGGAGGAACATCCTTCTCCTACTAATAACATGGTCATTACACCTCAATTCATTAATATATCATCTTGCATGGCCACTCATAGGCAGGTTTCAACAATGCTCAAAACAAGTAGGCACTCATACTTCAATGCACATAGACTTGAGTTAATTGCATCAACAAATATCTACATTAGTTAGACCTAGTGCAATAGAGGTCATACTTAACAATACCATGGTTAGTGGTGACCAAGGAGGAATGTACTCCTCCTTAACACACTTACATTTATCATAAGATTAAACCTAAGCAAGGTACAAGGTCAATTTTCTCTAAAATGAGAAATTCTCAACTTTTAGTCCAAGGCATGCTCATGTTTTCTTCCTAGAGAAGTCTAAATGGTAAGTCACACCAATCACATCACAATAATTAAAAGGTAATTTCACAAAATATCATTTTTATAGCATAATATTCACCTTCACAGTAATCATATTTTGAGAAGAATCATACAAATCATAGGCACACACATGAATACTTAGTTACATATGCTTTCACTTTTCAAGACTGAGCCTACAATTATCCATTCCAAATCATAAAAGTCACATAGTTTTTAAGAGACTCAACATATTTCTTTTTAAAGAGACTCAACTTTCCATTTTAAGGCTAAACATTAAACCTCACAAGCGACTTATACCATGTTTTTTATCTCATCTGATGAAGTAAAATGCACAACTAGCATATCAAGATGCAAATAAACATGAGAAAACATGGATTTTATCAAAATTCTTCTCTCATGCACTTTGGAACATTTATAATATCTTTAAGGTAATGTCAATCAATACATAATAACATATAAGTTAATGCAATTCATACTCTATGCAAAACTCTTATTCATCAACAAGCTTACTAAAAATTCAATAGATTCAAGTTCAAGCCAAAATAGAAGGTCAATGGTAGAAAATATCTACGACCTTACTACTCTATCACAATCCCCCACTTAGGTTAAACTTAATTAACATAAACAGAACACAAACTTAAGAAGATATTAACTAAACAACCTTCATTTTAATTACTTAAAAGTGATTACCCCTTTAAAAGGAATTTAGAGTAAGTTTACATAGGAACACCAAGGTATTCTAAACCTTATCATTTAGGAAAATCACCCAATTATAAATTTGGTCATACTATTCGACCACATAAGGTTTTCATACAATGCAATAGACACTAAGGTCATACATCATTAGGGGGAACATCATGGAGAATTAGACATAAGGACTCTTTTTTTTTCAACATTAAAGTAAGGTAACTTCGAGGTCAAGCAAACCCACATCATCACCTAACAAAAATTAGAGTACTACCCTTAATTCTAGGGAAACATCAATTCCACAACATCAAGGGACTCACAACACAATAAGAACTTAGAAGTATTTCTAGGACTCATCATGCCATTGGACTCTCATTCTTCATTCCAAATAGTAATTCTCCTTTTTACATTTATTATCATGTCCATATGTACCAATTCAATAAACATTTCAACAACATCTGATCAAAGAACAATTTAGTTGATTTCTCATAAAATTCACAGTATACTGCCTATCATTGAAGTGAGCATGTTTTCAAATTCCTAAAATGCAACATTTAGACAATTGATGGGAAAATCATGACAATATGAGATAAAAATATTACCATGACAAGCATGCTTTCATCTCATCTAGGATAAATGTTTATACAAAGAAGTGCAATCCATACACAGCAACTTATTATGGACCACATCTATACTGAAGGAAATATGGAACACCTTTAAGTACAAAATCTTAGGATAACATGCTTCCATAGGTAGTCACTAAAAATTTCAAGTTCAAATCGTAGCATAACTCTACCATCATGCAAAACCATATAGGAACACATCATTCTAAAAGAACTTATTTTAACCATAATAGCTTCTAGCATGCTTTAACTATATCATGACATACAATTGTCAATGTAACATGCTCATTCACATAAATTTTAATATAGAGCCATAATTGGCCTAACCTCATCAACAGATGCAAAATTCACCTTCATAAATACTCATTCAAACCATAAAACCAAGATAAGCATTTAAAATCACCTTTTCTCCCTCAAGCATAGAGAACAATCTCATCCAAGTAATCACATCTAAAAAGACCACCGAACAAGAAAACATAAGAGAGAGATCTTATATAGTTAAATTCAAGTTCTATGGCACGATATGAGAGTGAGAAATAAGGGAAACTCTATCATCCTATAGCCTCTCGTACCATTTTATATGTTGCCACTCACAACCAATGATACAAGAATCAAGTAGACATGGCAATAAGAGACTTCTTGGACCCTAAACCACTTTGAAAAACCATGTGCTCTGATACCACATTTGTAAATCCGGGGAGCACCCCCTAGAAGTAACATAGCTTACTTGACCTTTCAGAGGTCTTATACAAGACCATAGTTATCATTCATCGCATCGACATACTAAATTTAGCAGAAAATTTAAAACTTTTTATAGCACATCATATGCTACAAACATCATTTCATATATATATATATATATATATATATATATATATAATATAAGTCATAACATATATATATATATATATAGAATCTAAGTCTCTTTTCCATCATATTCTCAACAACATTAGATTACATGAAGGACACGACCCTTAAAACATAATACATAACTATAAAATCTTGAAACATTTTACATTAAGACATGAGTAGGAAATCCTTGGAATGTAAGGACCATTTTCCTTGATCTTGGGAATCACATATCAAGCTCCTCAATAATAGACATTCTTTAAGCATCCATAACCTACACTCTGCGTAAAAAGTAGATAAGAATGGTATTCGTTCTAGAATGCACTAAGTATGGCAACTATGCAAACACATGCATTTAAAAGGGACTTTTTCTTGAAATCATACTTCATTCCTTTTTGAGTAAATCTTTATAAAACCTTGAAACAATAGGCATTTATATAATTCATATACTTCACATAAACGTATTCAAAGGCCAAAAAACTCATAGGATCACATATATGATTTAATACATTTGTGAGTCACATTACGTGACCTCTTATTCCATTACAAAAGAGCTAATTTCCCTTTTATTCATTAACTTCCCATGTAAGGCTCTAGTGATACATGGTTCAATGCATCACCTTAAAGCCACAAGAAAACATACATATCAACTATACAAGACAACACAAATAGTCCATCGAAGTATTGTACAATATAGACATAGTTAAGTCAAAACTATAAGGACATTACAGTAGACTCCTAGTCATTATGCACATATACTTATTTTACTTGACATAGAACCTTATAAGACCTAACTCATGCTCCCAATCTAAGTCTACCAGTGAAATGTACATGTAAGGCCCATAACCTCACACATACTAGTAAACCTATCATGAGGCCACAAGCCTTTACATCCAAGTCATATGTCAACATAGTAAGAGGAGGCCACTTTATTTATGACAAGCAAGACCTTCATTTTATAGTTAACAAGGTCAACATCATGCATAAAGGCTCATGTCATGCACCTTTTTACAAAAAGTAGACAAATACTGCAATGTCATACATAAAAAAACATACATAGTTACATGCATTAGAACACCTTCCTACAACTTCCTAAGGAGCTAGTTGTGCAATGTCTAGATGGGTTCATTACTTCAACCTATCCTAAGTAACCTCCCTTAAGTAATTATATTTAGGGTCCTAGTCATTTAATGTCATTTTCCATTTTACATTGGGGAAACGATAGCCTTAACCGACGTAGTCCATGTGGTAATAAATATGGAATCTGGTGTTATAAAACCCCACATCAAACGGAGGTGGTCTACCGGCCAAAGTAGAACCAAAAGTGACATAGCTTTCTCGGTGGGATCTACTAGCTAGTATCTTGTGGTGGAATTTTAGTTATTCACTAAGTGAAACCCTATTTATTCCTATTGAGGCATTGTGGTTATCTACCTCATAAGATTTATGGTGACCTACCTTCCCACCTTTGGAAAGGACACTCACTTATATTCAAGTTCACTCAATGCTAAGTTCTCTTGATTAAAAACCTACATTTACATTACTTTACAAAATGTAGGCTTAGTATATTCACTCCCCTTATGCTTAGCTCATAGGTTATAGATGAGAAGAACTCGCATTAACCTATATCATGTGCTAAAATTCTTTCACATGGACATAGCATACGTAAAGCATCATCTAGTTTAGGGTACACATAAACAGACCATTCAAGGCCGCTCTCTTGACTAGTTCTTCAAACATGTTAGTGTGTATAAATAAATGTGAGCAAGCCTTTCACATAACACATTAAGACACACATGTTCATGCATACATATTCATATATATAGAAACAAAAACTAGAACTATCCTATCAAGGTACACATTTGCAACACACAAGAAAAGTCCCATACCCTTGACCATACTAGTACACCTACTCATCCTAGTAAGGAATACATAACATACTTCACATACATATACTTTACATGCATAGTAGTAGACACTAGTGAATATGAGAACTACCTTTCATTTAGACACCATGACCTATACTACTTGTAACATGCATGTAAAGTGACTATGTGTACATTGGTCAACATGATCACCTAATGGCTATCAACAACACATTGAGTCAGCCAACCTCTTAGACAATAATAATCTTTCAAGCATAAACCACACAACACACAATAGCGTAGAGGACAAGCCAACTTCATATTACACTTAAGATGCCAAACATATGGTATTTATGAATTCACATAGGGGTACATAGGTAAGGTATTATTAACCATTTTAACTCATAAATGGAAGCACATATAATTTAACCTAACAGGGATATACACATGCTCATACAATATCCATACAACCTAGATCACAACTAGAATAGGAAAGTAGGCATAATCTTCACATAGTATCATCATAGGCACATGTTCATATATTCATCAATTTTCCTGCATGGACATGATCAAGACATATATAGATTGAATATATAGTAAAAACTGCCACCATAAGTGGACCATACCACACAATGCAATACAAGGCTTCATTAACGTTAGTATAAAGAAATAGTGAAGTAGAAGACTAGAGGAATTTTTACCAATTCGTTAGCCATTGGTCATCATTGACCATTACTACTCTTTTATCAATAAATTTAGTATAGGGCATTACCATATGGTAACATAATTATACATGAAGTTATGCATAAGTCACTAAAAGGTAACGTTACAACTAGTACAATACATTAACATAGTACAAGGTAGAAGGACATAGATCATCAAACAATTTCACTTGCATGGATTATAAGTCAAATTTCATCAAAACCACAAATCTAGGGAAGTATCTTCAAGAAATCATAGCTTAGATGATATCTTACTATAATTGCCAATAAACTCTAGATCACTATAACATGCTTCATATTAGGAATTCATGGAGGATAGATTTACATATCTTAATCCTATTCAAATGATAATGAACTAATCCACATTAGATCCATTGCATATAATTCATAATCATATTACATCATAGGAAGTATCTAACCATCATTTTAACGTAATTGAATTTCACAATAAGCACGCTAGAATCATCAATCTATAGGCTAAAGCATGTAGGTCAATCTTATCAAGTTTCCTTTGATTCTATAAGTAAGGTTTCTTACCCACCTTTTATTAATAATGTAGACTTAATAAAGTATATACAATGATCTTTATCCAATCGAAATCTGATAACAATCACCATGAATCCGAACCTACAATGAACACATGGAACATAGGCTAGTTTTGTTCAAATCCTCATACATGGATTCACATGGATAATTCATCAATTATTCACAATAAATATACATGCAAGGCAGTATAAAAAAGCATATTAACATAATTGAATCACAATTTGACATGCATAAGATTAAGATCATAAGCCATACATACGCTAAAATCGAGTTTGTAAAAGAGCATGGGTTTATCATGCAAAGGGATTGAAAATAACATACAAATAATCAGATGATCATCAATAAATTCATATTATGCTTTTAAATAAATCTAAGAATGAAATCATCGGTATAATGAAGAAGAACTTTTTCATACTTTCTCTTTGATAAACTTTGAGATAAACTATCTATATGGAAGGATAAGTAGAGATGAAGAATCACCATACATTTACCTAGTTGAAAACCTCTAAATGTTTGTTATTAATCCTTGGAAATCCAATCTCCAAGTGTTTTTTGAGCTTCACCAACAATGGTTGTTTCTAGGGAGAATATTTTTGAGGGAAAAGGTTCAATTCGGGGGAGTGGATTTGGAATGACTTCTTCACGTGTTATATGACTTATAAACACCCAAAATTAGATAAATAAACCTATTATAGTAAGTTTATGACGTGGGGGGAATTTCCTATTAAACCCTTTAATATAACAGACGCAGGATCCAATTTACAGGCCATCATCGACGGAACAATCGACTGGCCGTAGGTCATCTTACTAGCAATCCTTTGGCTTCCATTGAGTGGTCCTTGGACAGATTTTGGGTTAAGAGCTGACCAATCTAAGTAAAAATCTACTAGACCGCACAAACGGTCCGTTGGTTGACCAACAGTTCATCGTTTTGTCCATCGATTGACACTTCCAACACAGCGTCTCGATCAGCCTTGGGTCCTTCTTGTGGGTCCTTTTGCGGGGACCTTTCGAAGTTGTACCATGACGTTCCAAACGTAAATATAATACTTAGAAAGTTTTATACCTTCCAAATAACTTTCAACCAATTCAAACACCTGCCAATCGTTCAAACAGGATAGGCCCCATAGCGACACACGTTGAGCGTCTTAAGGGCTATCTTTCAAATGTATTGGACGTTCTTGGTTTTTTTATATCCAAACATCTTTAAGATACATATACCATATTTAAAAATAATTATAAATCAGTTTAAGACTTAATAATATCATGAAATACCGTATATAAACACGCATGGATGCATGAGACACATAGGTAACTAATCGTCGAACGTTTTGGTCATCCCTTGACGTTTGACTTCCAAATAACCTCAAACATTATACACTAACTATAAACCATATTGTAATTCATTTTATAACCTTATAAACTTAAGAAAAAACGTTTGTATCTAGAAATTATATCTCATTTTGGGGTCTTACAACGTCCTCCAACGACAACCCTAGGGTTGATTGAAGAGGACCCTAACATTTGACCAAAAGTTGTCAAAAAAAAACACCTACACACGAGACCCATTGATGGTACGTAAATGGAGTGATGAGGCTTGATTGGATCTATGTGTTGGGACTTAATATCCTCACAAAAGCCTCACGAACACCACTATATGATCCATTCTATGGACAAACATAACACAAGGTCATCACACCAATTTTTCAGGTTTTAGTTTTAAGTAAAAGGTCTTATTTTGACTTTGTTATTTACGTAATACCTCAAATATGACTTAGGTGAAGATAGATCCTAACACTGTTTTCATGAGGGTCTAAGGTCTATAAGTGATTTATAATGATTTATTGAGGTAGTTTCTAGAGTTTTAGGTGATTTGAAAGTGAAACGTCAATGGACGAATAAGTAACCTATGTGCCTCATTTGTGTTACGTGCCTATATGTGTGTATCATGAGTTAATGAGGTCATTATAAAACTAATTATAGTGCCTCAGAGGTGAAACATCAATGGATGTCTATGACGTTTGAAAGGTTTTCCGTGAAACGACCTTGTGTGGGTTGGCATATTTCTTTTAGTTTTACGTGTTCATTTTGGGTGAAATTCATCTTAGAGGTCCTCCACTTGCATATGAACATATTTCGGTTGGAAACATCTGAGAAAACATACCGAAGGACCATCCAAGAGTCCTTGAGAAAAAACCCTTCAAGTGAGCCAAGCGTGCCTAGACCAGGCCCCAAACTACTTAGGCAAACGATGGCTCGTGGGCCAGTCAACTCCACGTCGACGGCTGTGGAGGTTAAATAATTAGCATAGGGAAATCAAGCTCCAAAATTCAAGTCTCTATACTTAACGATGAGAGGATATGATGTTTCATATATGGACAAATAGTCCATCCACTGCCGATCAGTGATGTTACTAGCTGCTGTGTAAATTTACTATAATCTTAAGGGTGAGGGGTAATTTCACCCCACGTCCAAAAAAGGGTTTGGACGATTCCATTAGGGTTTTTTGGGTACTTTAAATGTGTTTATAAGTCTTAAGCACTTAGGAGAATTCATGTTTTTACAAAAATCAAAATAGAAAATCCTTAAGAAATTCTGTAGAACTCCATTGAAAGCAAGACTCATGAAAGAGCTTAATTGGATTTTTGATTGGTTCTTCATAAAATTGGTGGATTAGAATAAATAAGATAAGGTTTTTGATCCTTTAAACTCTATTCATCAAGAAACCAATTTTCAAAGTGATTTTCAAAGGTTTATCAAAAGACGAGTTTTCTATATTGAAAATTATCCATGGTTTTTTTCATTAAATTTTGTAAAGTATTGAATATATATTTAATTGTTGTAAATTAGATGATTTTAAGTCAAAATAACCTATGAACACATGTAATTGATGAACCTTACGTTTTCAGTACTTTAGGGGTTAAGAGATATTGTTCTAATGTTTATGAATTCTTCTGTAGTTTACTATGGGCTATTGAATGATGTAAGAATTGTATTCATTTTATTTCTAATTGGTCTTATATTGATAATTATATATTTAATTTACTTATTTTCTTGAGTATTGTGATTGTTGTATTGTATTGTGTGTTATGTCCATGTGTAGGGCCTTTTGGAATTGAATTGAATGATTTAGACATGGATTGAAGTGGAGAGAATGGACTGGTGGTACGCTAACCTAATTTTATTTATTTTATGTTAATTAGAATTGAATTATGTTATGAATGTTATGGTCCACTTATGGTGGCGGTGCTATGTTCTTTAATTGCAATTGGTGTGGTCTCATTGGCATTACTTTATGTATTATGATGATCATGGCCTTGTCTGAACTACTTGAAATATTATGATGATTTCTCAAGTTGATTTATTAAGTATGAGAATATCTAATTACATGTGATTATGTGAAATTATGTGTTCTTTCATTGAAGTTGCGGGGTGATTATGTTAGACTATGACTATGTTTTATGTGTGTAGTATTAGAGTTGATGCATGGTTATCCTTATTTGACTATAAGAGTCTAGGATATTTATATTGAAGATGTTATAGTAATATATAGGATGACATAAAGATTAAAAGGGTAATTCCTAAGTTCCCAAAAGAATGATATTCTGTGTGTTAAAGTAAAGTATGTTGCCTCTTGTTTTTGTAGACTTGTGTCCCGTACATGATATGTATATGAAAGATATGTGAATATGAGATGTCTTGAATAGGTAAGATTAGTGAACCGTTGATGTGTATAAATGAATAATATATGACACCTTAAATGATGTTAAAAAGGTCATATACGTGGAACCTTAAACCTAGTCATAATGTTGTGTTATTAACTTGGAGTTGAGAGTCGTAATGGCATCCTTCTTGTAATGAATGAAACACATAGGGTTGATTGGCTTGAACGACATCATATCATTCTTAGGACAGTCATGATGAGCTATCTTAGTCGCTACTAAAAGGTAGCCTAGTGGACTTCATTGAAAGGGTGAATGTGATTGGGTTATACACTAGATATGAAACCCTTTCATGGGATCCTTTAATGCCAAATACTCAAGGAGAACAAAGACTAGCACTAAGTGATTCTATTATGGGAAGTAGCTCAACTTGAGAAGGAGACTAGAGTACAATGTAGTTCTACTTTAGAATGAGACTAGGGTACATAAAAACCCCTCATATTCTTTAACCATGTGTGTACGTTGGATGTGTCTTAGTTCTACGATTGTCAAGTAGCACACCCTCATAAGAGTAGGTTAGAATGAAGTTCTATGAGGTTTAGGTGGTAGTATGAGACACTATCTAGAAATTGCACAATAGGCTTTGAAGATGTTAGTAGGAGTACCAAGTTCTTCTGCAAGACCATAACTTGAATGATCTTTATTTGATGAATGAGTCTAAAATGAACTAATGAATGTATTGACTTTAGGTTAAGAAAGAATATTAAATGAATAACTACTTATCTGAGGTAGTTAAGGGTTGTCTAGTTAAGGTATGAAAGGGGCATAAGAATTGTCACTTCGTATCTTACCTAGTTAAGTCATAAGAATGACTCTAGTTAGAGAAGATAGTTGATTATGTAGGAATGATCTAAGCATTAGGCAGACTTAGGGATTATTTAAGTAATAGTGAAGAGTTCAATCATGGACGTTATCTTCTTTATTTACTTAAGTATGTCTTTTGATAGACTTTGGGATGAGATTATCATATTATGTATATGTTTTTATATTCAGTGAGAGTCATCTTATCCTAGTTAATCAAAATGATCGCTTAACTGGGTGTAAAGGGATTATATGGGAGGTCACTTCACAACTCACTAAAGTGAGACTTAGAATTACGTTTGGTAGGAGAATCTCATGTTGATGTGTATGATGTATTGTAAGTTTGTATATGTCATTATAGGTGGGCTAAAGGATCATTTAGGCGCGCCTATAGAGAGTGTATGGGCTCTCTCTGTTCGTCTTACTTAACGTAGTCTTAGGATAACTTATAGTGAGAGGTATGAATTCTAGAAAGTATTGCTTGTGAAGTTGAGAAACTTCATTTTAATAGTGAATTTAGTCCAATATAATTTTGCATGAGTTCACTGTATTGTTGTTAAAAAGGTGATAAATTGATTAAGTGATTTCTTATGTGTTTCTGAGGTGTTAAATGTTATTCTTATGGTTATGATATGACATTTTAATGAAAAAGAGAAATTTTCCAATAAATAACCTTTTTCATGGTTTTATGCATTAAGCATACTTAGTGCAATTGTTTATACTAATTCCATATATTTTATTATCTCTAATTGTGTTGGTGAAAGGTGAGAAGTATAGTGAAGGAAATTTTGGATTCTAGAGTAGTTCAATCAAAGTAGAATTATGTCCTCAATTTACTTGAGATCATATATATGTCTTTTATTTAAATGTATTTTAATAGACTATATATTTCTATGTTAGTGTTGTATGGGCCGTGTCCCATGTATTCTTGAGTCTAAGAATGGCCGATGTTGAGACTTAGCAATTCAGTGATTTTAAAATGAAAAGATATTTTAAGATATGAGTATGAAAAGTTTTAATCTGCACTACTTTTCATATTTTTATATGCAATGAATGATACCAAAGGACTTGTTCAAGACCTCCGAGAAGTCAAGTACTCCAGTTGCATTCAGAGAATGCCATATCTTCTAGGGTGTGATTTCGGGATGTGACAAGTTTGGTATCAGATCATAGGTTTATGAAAGTGTTCTTAGAAATTAAAAAGTTTCATAGTGCCACGTCTTGTAGAGTCTTGACCATAGATGTGACTCAGGACATATCTATGGGCGAGAGGCTATAGGAAGATAGAGTTTCACTTTCTTCAACAATCTTGTGTCGTGCGTATACAATTGAGGTTTTAAGTGTCGATTACTAATCTCTTCCCTTGTGTTTATAGGAGATGAATACTAGGAGGATGACTTCTAGAAGGTTCAAAAAGAAAGGGTAGAAGAGGAAGTTCCTCGTCAAGTTTTGCAAGTGTAGCTAGCTGCTCAAGGTGATCAAGTCCATATTTGAGGTCAAGCTAATGATGTTCTATTGGTTCCCCTAGAAATAACTAATGGGTAGACTAGAGAGGCTTTACTTGCTATACCCGAGCTTTGACTAATATGCGTTTGGCACCAAGAGTGATGTTGTGAAGAGAATTATGACATCTAGATTGAGAGACTTTGTGAGGATGAATCCTCCTATATTTCTTTGCTTTAAGGTGGTAGAGGATACCCAAATGTTTCTATTTGAGGTGTATAAGTTAATGAATGCTATTGGAGTGACTTATAGTGAGAAAGCGGAGTTGGCTTCGTATCAATTGACAGATCTTTCTCAAGTGTAGTACACAAATGGAAAGGCAGTTGTCCGGTTGATTGGGTCCTATGGAGTTGGAAGAGTTAATGGAAGATTTTCCAGGAAAGTGCTTTCCCCGTGAGAGGAGGGAAGTAAAGGTTGAAGACTTGATTAATATCAAGCAAGACAACATAGTGTGGAAGAGTACTCTTTGAATTTCCCTATTTTGTCTAAATATGCTCCATCCCTTGTGTCTAACCCTAGGGATGAGATGAAAAAGTTTATGACGGCCGTTGTAGACCTTGTGAAAGAAGAATGTCGTAGGGGCATTCTACATGATTACATGACCTTGGATAGACTTAAGGTGTATTCTCAATCCATATTGAATTCCAAACATAAGAGGATGTGTATAAATTTGAAGAGGAGTAGACAAATAGAGCAAAATAAACCTAGGTTCAAGAAGAGGGCTCAAACTCAAGATGGACCTAATGCTCCTAAGGTGAAACTTGAGAAAGGAGGTGGTTCTCAAGATTGAAAGCCTACTTGTTGCTACTTGTAGGAAGGAATATAATGGGAAGTGTCTAGCTGATGCTACATATTTGTTTGGTTGTGGGAAGGATTATAATAAGGTGAGGGGTTGTCCAATCATTGATTCTTTAGGAAAAGAAGGTAAGCAAGTTTCTCCTAATTTTCTAAAAGATGATGCTCCCAATAAAAGACGTTAATATGCACTCCGGACAAGAAGACCGAAACTGGATGAGGATGATGCAACATAGTTCTATTAAACTTAAGCTTGAGGGTAGAAATTTATAGAAGTATGTTGCGTGTTGCATTGTGTTTAGGTGTCTTGTTGAAATATAATTTCATTGATTTATTGCATTGTGCATTCTACAAAGTTATGATCATGGTGTAAGATGTGTTTATGCGGTTTTATCTTTCATATTAGCATGTTTCGATAAAGAATTTTCTAAAATATGCATTTCTTAAAAATTTGCATGATTCATTGTAGCTTTGGCAGTTCACTGTATGATTTTGCAAAAATTGACTAAGTCATTCTTTGGTCTAAAATTGTTGTAGTGAGATTATAACTTATGTATTAGCATGATATTGAATAGACAATGAGTTTTTGTTAGTTAGAATTAAGGATATGAGTTCAATGACATAATGAGTTGTACAGTTGTTTCTAACTTCTTGTTGTGTTGTGATTCTCTTAATAATGTGGAATTCACGTTTCTCCTTGATTGTGTGTTGTATAATGTGATGTATGGTATGTTCATGACCATTTAAGTTTAATCTCTATTCTTGGAAGTGTTCGGAGAGTTGAAAGTTTCATTCCAAGACGAATATTGTCCCAGTGGGGGAGTTTATAATACCTCTAAAATGACATAGGTGAAGCTAGAGCCAAACATGTTTCTCATGAGGGTATAACGTCCATAAGTTGTTTATAATGTTGTATTGAGGCAGTGTATAGAATTTAAGTTGATTTGGAAGTGAAACGTCATGGGACGACTAAGTCACCTATGTACCACATGTGTGGTTATGACGCCTTTTTCAAGTGTGATGAAGTTTGTAGGTTAAACATCCAAGAACGTCCATGACGTTTGAAATGTTTTACTTGAAACGACCATGTGTGTCTTTGCATGCTTTTTCAAGTTTTACGTGTTCGTTGTGGGAAATTATATGGGAGGTCCTAAAATTTTATACGAACCTATTTGGGTTTGAAACGTCCAGGCAAACATCCACAAGGACCATCCAAGTTTCCTTCAGGAAAGACCCTTCATTTGAGCCAAGCCGGCCTAGACCAGGCTCCAAATGACTGAGGTAAATGACGGCTCGTGGGCCAGTCTATGCCCCGTAGATGGGTGTAGTTGATCAATACATAGCCTACAGAGATAAATCTCACAAAGGCAAGTCTCTGAACCAAACAACGAGAGGGCACGACTGTCCAATTATGAACAAACAGTCCATCGACTCCTAGTCTTCGATGGTACAAGTTCCTGCACAGGTTTATCGTATTTTTAGGGGTGAAGTATTAATTTCACCCCACATCCAAATAATAGTTTGGGAGGTTTCCTAAGGGTCTTTTGGGTAATGTAAATGTGTTTATAAGTCTTAACAACATAGGAGAATTCATTCTTCAAAAATCAAAGCCAAAATATCTAAGAAATTCTCTAGAAGTCTGTTGAAGCCAAAAGTCAAGGAAGAGCTTGGATTGGAGATTTGAGTGGTGATTATCCTCCAATTGGTTTATTAAAACCCATAAGGTATGGTTTTTGATCCTTGAAACTCATTCAACATGAGGGGATCTTCAACGTGATTTTCAAAGGTTAATTAAATGATGACTTTTCTAAATTGAAATCTATCCATGGGTTCTTGCATTAAAGGTTTTAAAGAATTAATATTGATTGAATTATTGTTAATTATATTATTTTACTCAATTAACCTATGAACTCATGTAATTGATGAACACTTGTTTTTGACTACTTTATGGGTTAAGTGATATTGTTCTAATAATGCTTATGAATTCTAGTGTAGTTTTATATAGGTCATTGAAAGATGTAAGAATTGTATTCAATTTATTTCTAATTGGTTTTATTTTGATAATTATATATTGGAGTGACTAATATTCATCTAGTATTGTGATTATTGTATTGAATTGTTGGTTATGACCTTGGGTAAGGGCCTTATCGTATTGGATTGGATTTTTTTGACATTAATTGAAGTGTAGAGAATGGATTGTTGGTACAATGACCTAATTCTTTTTATTTTATGTTAACTAGACTTGAACTACGTTATAATTGTTATGGTCCACTTATGGTGACGATGATATGTGCTTTACTTGCAATTGATATGGCATCGTCGACGTTACTTTATGTATTATGATGATTACTGACTTATAGATACTAATTGAACTATTATGATGATTTGTGTAGCTTATATATGTGAAATATTAGCATATCGATCTACATGTGGTTAAATGAAAGTATGTGTTCTTTCATTCATGTTATTAGGTGATCATGTTACACTATGACAATGTTATATGTGTGTTGTCATAGAGTTGATGAATGGTTATTCTTATTTGACTATATAAGTATAGGGTGGTTATAATAATAATGTTGAGTAATGTATAGGATGTCATAAAGATTATAAGGGTCATTCCTATGTGCTTGAAAGAATGATATGCTATGTGTGATAAAGTAAATTATGTGTTGTCTTGTTTTGGTAGACTTGTGTCCCTTACTTGATACGTGTATGAATGATATGTGAATATGAGATGTCTTGACTAGGTATGTTTTGTTCAACATTGTGATGTATGAATGAATAATATGTGAGACGTCAAATGACTTTTAGAAGGCCATGTACGTGGAACCTCAAACCTAGTGGTAAGGTTATGTTATGAACTTGGACTAGAGAGCCATAATGATTTCCTTCTTTTAATAAATGACGGACTTTGGTTTGATTGTCTAGAACGACATCATATCATCCATAGGAAAGCCATGATGAGCTATCCTAGTGTCAATTGAAAGGTAGGCTAGTGCACCTCTTTGGTAGAGTGAATATTTTTTGCTTCTGCACTAGATATGGAACCTTTTCATGTGATCCATTAATGTTAAATACTCGATGAGAAGAGAGGATAACACCGAGTGATTATACCATAAGAAGTATCTCTACTTGAGAAGGAGAATAGGGTACAATGTAACTCTACTTGAGAATAAGACTAGAGTACATGAAAGCTCCTCATATTTATTTTCCATGTGCCACATAGGATGTGTCCTAGTTCTACCCTTGGCATGTAAAACACCCTTATTGGAGTAAGTTAGAACTGTGGATTCCATGTTTATATATCCTGGTTTAATGTCGGTTATTAACTATTCTCATCATATGGGATACCTACTACCATAAGAAAAGTTATGTGAGGTTTAGGTGGTGGTATAGGACGCTATGTAGACATTGCACGATAGGCTTTGAAGATGTTAGTGAGAGTCCCTAGGTCTTCTCCAATAACATTACTTTAATTTACTTTATGTGATGAATAAGTCTTAAATGAACTAATAACGGTAATGACTTAAAGTTAATAAAGCATGCAAAATGAATAAGTACTTATCTAGAGTAGTTAAGGGTTGTCTAGTTAAGATGTGAAGCGGGCATAAGAATGTTCACTTCATATCTTACCAAAATAAGTCTTAAGAATGACTCTACTTCGGGAAGATTGTTGATTATGTAGACATGATCGAAACCTTAGGCAGTCTTAAGGATTATTTAAGTAATCATGAATAGGTCAATAATGGATGTTATCTTCTCGATTTACTTAATTAAGTCATTTGATAGCCTTTGGGAGGAGAGTGTGATATTATGTATATGTCGTTGTATCAAGTGAGAATGACATTATCCTAGGTAATCTATATGATCTCTTAAGTGTGCATGAAAGGGATTGTATTGGCGGTCCCTTAACAACTCACTTAAGCGAGGCTTAGAATTAACTTAGGTAGGAGGATCTCATGTTCATGTGTATGATGTATTTTAAGTGTGTGTATCTCATTATAGGTTGTCTTAAGGATAATTTAGGTGTTCCTAGAAGGATGTATAGGCGGTCTCTCTTTGTCCTACTTTACTCAGTCTTAGGATAACTTTTAGTGAGTGGATGGCACGGTAGAAAGTAGCCCTTGTGAAGTTGAGAAACTGAACTGTAACTGTGAACTAAGTTCACTGTATCATTTCTAAAAAGGTGATAAATGTAATAAGTAATTTCTTCTGTGTTTCTAAGGTGTTAAATTCTTTTCTTATGATTATGATATCACCTTTTAATGAAAAAGAGCTTTTGTCCAATAAATGTCCATTTAGTACAAGTGCTTGTACTAATTCCATACATATTGTTATCTCTAAAGGTGTAGGTAAAAGGTTACAAAGATCGTGAAGGAAATCTTCGATTGTAGAGTCGTTCAAGAAAAGCAGAAGTATGTCCTCAATTTACTCGAGGGTGTATATATGTTTTTTTTTCAATGTATTGTAATAGACTAAGTATTTTTCTGTTAGTATTGTATGGTCCCACTTATTCTTTAGTCTAAGATTGACATATTTTGAGACTTAGAATTTCTATGATTTTAATATGAAATGATGTTTTAGGATATTCGTGTGAAATTTTTTAAGTTCGCACTACTTTTCATATGTTTATATGCAATGAATGATATAGAAGAGCTTGTAAAAGACCTCCGAGAGGTCAAGTACACCGGTTTCGTTCCAAGAATGACATATTTTCTAGGGTGTGGTTTTGAGATGACATTTAATCAGTGGTTAGTAGGGGTTTCTAGTGATTTAATATCCTAGATAAACCTATCTATAAGATACCAACCCAATTACCCCAAGTCATTCCAACTCAACTCACAAAAATCAAAACTAAACTCTCTCAACTCAAGACTCCATTGAAATTGGAGATCAAGCTTCAAGTAGGGATTCAAGAATGAGACTTTCCTCCATAAATACTTAAGCATAAACAATGTATGGTTGATTTCGCTCTAGGGAATCCTTTCCCTAAGAGGTCCTCTAATAAGATGATTTCAAAATTCTCCCAAATTCTAGGTTTCAATCTAAAATGTGGCTCTTCTTCCGAAAGTTGATTTTATTGATATAAACTGATATTGTATAATCATATATGAATGTTTATGGATGATAAAAAAATGTATTGGGGTTTTTTGAAGAATACCCCATAAGACCCATGCTTCCCCTTTTTCTAATTTCTAAATCGTAGCTTGTATTGGATAGTGATTCAAGATTGGGAAATGAATATGTTATTATGTAGTTCATGGTTTTATGATTATATTTACCTAAATTATTCATTATTACAATGTAATTAGGGTTGAATCTATAATAAAGCCTTGAACACGAAAAAGTAAACTTATCAACATAATGAAGGATATTCTTACTGATTGATTGACCCTCATTAGGTGGATCTAATTTCTTGATTCATGTATGATGGATTTGGAATATTGTTTCCTATTACATATTATGAAATCTGGTAATAAATCATATTTATGATAATATGATGCAAGTATAAATGTTGTGAGATGTTGACAATAATGTTGGTATGTTTAATAGAAGGTAATTTCATTAGCAATTTATGAATTGTCTACGAATGATGTAATCTCACATGGTGTTTGTTTTCTGATGAAAGGTCTTTCTTATGTATGAACTCTTAATATATTTTTTATAAAAGGGGAATTCCCTAAGGTAATCTTTAGGAACAAAGGCTTAAGTAAAGTCCAAATTTACCTAAATGGGCGTTTGTTCTTAGCACCGAGAGGATATTTATATGAGATAGCATTCCTTCAGAAAGGAAAGGATATTTCCAAAAAGTAGGTCTCATGAAATGGAAACCAAAATGCTAATGAAGTATAAAGAGGGTTTCTAGAAGAAGTCTTCTTATCCCTTAACTATGTGTCAAAATAGGAATGAGTAGCTAGTGGATACACCTAGATGCTATTGAGTAATGTATGTTCTATCTTTGCGAGTTTAATACTCTCGTTTTGATTTTGGAGGAAGACACTGAATTCCATAGTAACTCCTATGGTCTATGTCGGTTATGGAAAGTATGTGTTCTTTCATTGATGTTCTCAGGTGATCATGTTAGACTATGGCAATGTCTTATGTGTGTAATCTCAGAGTTAATGCATGGTTATCCTTATTTGACTATATGAGTCTAGGATGGTTATTTTAATGATGTTATAGCAATTTATAGGATAACATTAAGATGATAAGGGTCATTCCTAAGTGCTTCAAAGAATGATATGCTATGTGTGATAAAGTAAAGTATGTTGTGTCTTATTTTGGTAGACTTGTTTCCCTTACATGATACGTGTATGAAATGACATGTTAATATGACATAACTTGACTAGGTAAAATCTCTGCACCCTTGTGATGTATTTATGAATGATATGTGAGACCTTAAATGATGTTATGAAGGTCATGTACGTGGAACCTTAAATCTAGTGGTAAGGTTATATTATGAACTTGGAGTCGAGACCGAAATGGTATCCTTCTTGTAATAAATGAAATACTTATGTTTGATTGTCTTTAACGCCATCATATCATTCTTAGGAAAGTCTTGATGAGCTATCTCATTTGCTATTGAAAGGTAGCCTAATGGACCGATTTGGTAGGGTGAATGTGATTGATTTATACACTAGATGTGGAATCTCCTCATGTGATTTTTTAATGTTATAAAACGTATGAGAACAAAGGCTAGTACCGAGTTACTATGTTATGGGAGGTATCTCTACTTAAAAAGGAGACTAGAGTACAATGTAGCTCTACTCTAGAGTGAGACTAGGGTACGTAAAATCCCCTCATATTCCTTAACCATGTTCCTACATGGGATGTTTCCCAGTTCAACCCTTGGCATATAGAACTTCGTCATCGAAGTAGTTTAGAACTCCGGATTCCATGTTTATCTATCATGATATATGTTTTTTATTTCCTATTCTAATCATATGGGATCCCTACTAGCATTAGAGAAGTTCAATGAGGTTTAGGTGGTTGTATAGGACACTATCTAGACATTGCTTAATAGCTTTGATGATGTTAGTGATAGTCCCTAGGTCTTCTCCAAGACTATTACTTGCATGTAATTTATGTGATAAATAAATGAACTAATGAATGTAATGACTTAAAGTGAAAAAACCATGTTAAATGAACAAGTAGTTAACTTGTGTAGTTCAGGCTTGTCTACTTAAGGTGTGAAGGAGGCATAGGAATGACCACTTGGTATCTTACCTAGATAAGACTTAAGAATGATTCTAGTTAGGGAAGATAGTCCATTTTGAAGACATGATATAATCCTTTCGTAATCTTTTAAGGATTATTTAACTTATCTTGAAGAGGTAAATCATGGACATTATCTTCTTTAATTCCTTAACTTAGTCTTTTGATATCTTTTAGGAGGATAGTTTTATATTATGTAAATTTTGTTGTATTAGGTGAGAATGATCTTATCCTAGGTGTTCTATAGGATATCTTTAGTGGGTGTGAAAGGGATTCTATGGGCGGTCACTTCACAACTCACTCAAGTGAGAATTAGAATCACCTTTGGAAGGAGGATCCCATGTTCGTGTGTATGATGCATTGTAAGCGTGTATATCTCATTAAAGGTTGTCTTAAGGATAATCTAGGTGTGCTTAGAGAGGGTGTATGTGCGGTCTCTCTTTTTCTTACTTAAATGAGTCTTACAATAGATTTTAGTGGGAGGATTGCATGCTAGAAAGTATCCCTTGTGAAGTTTAGAAACATAATTGTAATAATGATGTTAGTTAACTGTAACTTGACATGAGTTTGTTGTAATGTTTCTAAAAAGGTGATAAATTTATTAAGTGATTTATTATGTGTTCCTAGGTGTTAAATGTTTTCTTATGACTATGATATTACATTTTGATAAAAAAAAGAGCATAATTCCAATAAATGTCTGTATTCATGTTTTGCTTTAAGCTATACTTAGTGCAAGTGTTTGTCATAATTCAATATTTTGTTGTCTGTAAAGGTGTAGATGAAAGTTGAGAAGGATTGTTAAGGAAAGCTTGGAATGTGACAAGCTTTGTAAAAAAGGGATTGTACAAGAGCTCCGTAGTGTGTGTTTAGGAATGTTACAAGCTTGGTTTTAGAGCATAGGTTTTTGAAAGTGGTCATAGGAATTAAAAAGTCTCATAAAGCAACGTCTAGTAGAGTCTGATAATGGGTGTGAGTCTCAACACATCTATGGGAGAGAGGGTATAGGGCAATAGAGTTTAACTTTTTTCATCAATCTTGACTCTTCCCTGTAGTGTTCAGGTTGCAAGTGTCTATTCCTAATATCTTCTCTTGTGCTTAAAGGAGATGAACACAAGGAGGATGGCCGCAAGAAGGTTGGAAGATGGATGGGTAGAACAGGAACTTCCTCCTCAAGTTGAGAAAACTAAGCAAGTTTCTCAAGGTGATCAAGTCCTTCTTGGAGGTCAAGGTAATGATGCTTCGGTGGTTTCCCTTGAAATAACCAATGGCGAGATTAGAGAGGTTTTACTTGTGATAGCCCGAAATTTGACTACCCATGTGAATATGTGTTTGGAACCTAGTGAATATTGTGGAGAGTAAAATGACATCTAGATTGAGAGGCTTTGTGAGGATTAATCATCGTATCTTTCTTATCTCTAAGGTGGGAAAGGATCCCCAAGAAATTCTACATGAGTTGTATAAGATAGTGCATGCTATGGGAGTGACTTCTAGGGAGAAAGCAGAGTTGGCTTCGTATTAATTGAAAGATGTTTCTTAAGTTTGGTACACACAATTAAAAGGCAATATACCGTTTGAGTTGGGTCCTATTGAGTTGGAAGAGTTTAAGGAAGGTTTACAAGGAAAGTGCTTTCCCTATGAGAGTAGGGAAGTAAAGGTCAAAGAGTTCATTAATCTTAAGCAAGGCAACATGAGTGTGGAAAAGTATTCTTTGAAGTTCACTATGTTATCTAAATATGCTCCATCTTTGATGTCTAACCCTAGGGATGAGATGAGTTGGTTTGTCACGAGTATTGCCGACCTTGTGAAAGAAAATTATCGTATGACCATGCTACATGATGACATGACCTTGGCTAGATTATGGTGTATGCTCAATCCATAGAGGATTCCAAACTTAAGAGGATGTTTAGAATTTAAAGAGGAGTGGACCAAGTGAGCAAGATCAACCTAGGTTCAATAATAGGGATCAAACTAAATATGGACCTACTGCTCCTAAGGTCAAACTTGACAAAAGGAGGTGGTTCTTAAGATGGCAAGTGTACTTGTGCTAGCTGTGGGAAGAAATATTATGGGAAGTGTCTAGCTGGTACTAGTGGTTGCTCTGGCTGTGGGAAGGATAATCATAAGGTGAGGGATTTTCTAATCATTGCTTCTAGATGAAGAGAGGGTAAGAAAATTGCTCCTTATGTTCCAAAAGATGATGCTTCAAATAAGAGGCATTTCTATGCACTCTGTACTAGAGGAGGAAAGCCAGATGAGGATGATGTTTTTAAGTCCTTGTTTCTCTTTAGTAGTATGAGATCCTTCTAAGTGGGGCTTTATGGTGAATAATGGAGTTTTGATTGATTGTCTCATCTCTTTTATTCAACTCAAGATTGAGAGTAGAAAGTGATAGAAGTACGTTGCATGTTGCATTGTGTTTAGGGATCTTCTTGAAATTGAATTTAAAAGATTCCTTTCATTGTGCATTTTATGAAGTTATCATTATGTATTAAGATGTTATTATGTGGTTTAATCTTGCATATTAGCATGTTCCCATCATGAATAGCCTAAAAGCTCCATTTTTGAAAAATTTGCGTAATTCATTTTAGCTTTGGCAGTTCATTATATGTTTTTGCGAAAATTGACTAATTCATTCTTTGGTCTAAAAATAATGTAATGAGGTTATAACTGATGTATATGAGTATTATATTGATTATAAAATGATTTTTACTATTTAGATGGAAGGATGTGAGTTTAATGACATAATGAGTT
This sequence comes from Solanum lycopersicum, assembly GCF_036512215.1. Lineage (NCBI taxonomy): Eukaryota > Viridiplantae > Streptophyta > Magnoliopsida > Solanales > Solanaceae > Solanum > Solanum lycopersicum. The sequence continues at coordinate 19,612,904 of NC_090811.1, read as the reverse complement.
GTAGATTTGTTTCTAACTTTTTGTTGTGTTGTGATTCTCTTAATGATATGGAATTGACATTTTTCCTTTATTGTGTGCTGTATAATGTTTCTCATGGTATTATCACGAACTTTTAATTTTAATCTCTATTCTTGGAACTGTTTGGGGAATAGAAAGTGTCATTGAAGGATTAATGTTGTCCAAGTAGGGGAGACTGTAATACCACGAAAATGACTTAGGTGAAGATAGAGTCTAAATTGATTGTAATGATATAAGGTCCTTAATTTTATTATAACGTGGTATTAATTCGGTGTGTAGAGTTGTAGGTGATTTGGAAGTTAAATGTAAAGGGACGACTAAGACGTTCGATGGCTAAGTCACCTATGTTCCTCATGTGTGGTTATGTGCCTATATATGTGTTTCATGAGTTAATGAGGTCATTAGATGAGTTATTACAGTGTTTAATGACAGTGTGTCAAGTTTCATGAAGTTTGGAGGTCAAACATCCAAGAAAGTCCATGACGTTCAAAAAGTTTACCTTGAAACTACCTTGTGTTTCTTGGCATGTTTCATCAAGTTTTACGTGTTCCTTTTGGGAAATTGATGTGGGAGGTCCTAAACTCGTACGAGGACATATTTGGGTTGGAAATATTTGGGAAAACATACCCAAGTACCATCCAAAGAACCTTGAGGAAAGACCCTTCACTAGAGCCAAAGCTGCGTAGACCAAGCCCCAAACGACTGAGGCAAACGACGGCTCATGGGCCAGTTGACGCACCGTCAATGGGTTTTGTGGGTCAATACTTAAAATAGGGAGATAAATAACACAAATACAAGTCTCTAAACCAAACGACGAGAGTACATGATGGTCCGTTTGTGGACAAATAGTCTATCGAATCCCCGTCGTCAATGGTACTTGTTCCTGCGCAGTATTACTGTAATGTTACAGGTGAAATGGTTATTATAACCCACGTCCAAATAAGAGTTTGAGAGGTTTCATAAGGGTATTTTGTATATTTGAAATGTTTTTATAAATTATAAACACTTAGGAGAATTCATTCTTCAAAAATCAAAATCCAAAACCCCTAAGAAATTCTCTAGAACTCCTTTGAAGCCAAAACTCAAGGAAGAGCTTGGATTGGAGATCTCAGTGGTGATGCTTCAACAAATTGGTTGATTATCATCAATAAGGTATGGTTTTTTATCCTTGAAATTCTATTAAACAAGGAGCCAATCTTCTAAGTGATTTTTAAGGGTTAATCAAAAGATGATTTTTCTAAATTGAAATCTATCCATGGGTTCTTGAACTAATGGTTTTGAAGAATTGAATATTGAACAAATTGTTGGTATTTGGATGATTTTAAATTAGTAACATATTGAAATATGTAATTGATGAATTCTAGTTTTGACTATTTTATGGGTTAAGTGATATTGTTATAATGCTTCTGAATCATAGTGTAGTTTTCTATGGGCTATGGAATGATGTAATAATTGTACTCAGTTTATGTCTAGTTGGTCTTAGATTGATAGATTCACATTGATTTGACTAAGATTCTCTGAGTATTAAGATTATTGTATTGAATTGTTTGTTATGGCCATGGGTAAGGGCTTTATGGTACTGAATTGGATTTTTTCGACATTGATTGAAGTAGAGAGAACAGATTGGTTGTATGATTCCCTAATTCTGTTTATTTTATGTTAATTAGGCTTGAATTATTTTCTCTTTTGTAAGGTTAACTTATGGTTATGGTTCTATTTGCTTTACTTACAATTTATGTGCCTTCGTCGGTGTTATTTTATATATTATGATGATCATGACCTTGTTTGCACTACATTAAGTATTATGATTAATTATGTGAAGTTTGAGTATATCTCTAAGACTTCAAATCCAAGATGTTTTCTAGAGACTAACATGAGTTTCATAAGGTTTAGACACTTTTTTAAGGTCCATTTTAATGAATATAAGTCATTTAGGAAGTCAAGACACCAAAACATCCTAGAACGTCCTGAAATTAGTTCAATGAATTACTAGTGTGCTTTAGCCTATTTGACTAGCTTTTTGAAGTTGGAAAATGACGGAAATTGGTGAAAGGGTTTATAAAATGTGTTTAGGTTGATTCATATTCCAAATGTCCGGGTACGACTCACAAAGGAACAACCATGGTCCCTTGAGAAGGACCCTTTCGTTTGGGGTATAAAACACTACCTGGGTAGTTTGCACCCACGAGGGGAGTAGACGGAACGTCTGTGGAGCGACGGGGCATCGATGCAATCAATCTACCAACACTTAGACAAATACCCGAAGGACCTATTTTGGCAGGTCTCTGAACTCATCGAAGAAGTGCAGCACGAAAGGGGGGCAAGAGTAATCGACACACAATGGGCCATTGGTCGAGGTCTATTCTGTGATGGCCTAACTTCTGCATGTATTTAGTTTGTTCAAATTAATGAATTAAGGTGTTAGTTTGTAACGACCTGTTTAGTCGTTTTGAGCAGCAGATTTTATTTCTGGAAAAACAGGCTGAGGCGACGGACCAAACGATGATCCGTCATGGGCACAACGGACCGTCGCAGGGTCTCGTTTAAAAACACTTAGAAAATCTGAAATTGGGTGCTGAAAATTGACTCTCTAAACTTTGTAACGGAGTGGCAGGACGGACCGTCACAGGCCATTCACCCAAAATCCAGTTTCTGAACTATGCGACGGACAGCAGGAGGGTTTGAATAAGAAAATAGAAAGAAAAAGAAGGGAGAGAGAGAAACGATCGAGAAGAAGAGGAAAACACCAAGCTTTGAGGATTAACTTGCTTGATTTCAATTCTTCGGTGGGGGTAGGTTATGGTTTCATGCTTTCATAAGTAAACTCTTAATAGTGAATGATATGTATTGGTAGTATTGTAAACCCTACTATATTCTTAATGGTATGTTTGCATGAATATGATTATGTGATTGTGATAAGATAAGCATGATGAAAATATTGAATCCCAAATCTTGAAAAGAAACTTTAATATAAATTATTAATGATATGAGGACTTGGTATAGAAGAAGGCTTGATGAATTAAAGTAATGGGAGTGATGAGGAGTAACGACCCGTTTAGTCGTTTTGAGCAACAGACTTCAATTCTGGAAAAACTGGCAGAAGCGACGGACCCCACGACGGAACGTCTTGGGCACGACGGACCATCGCAGGGTCTCGTTTCAAAACACTTAGAAAATGTGAAATTGGATACTAAAAATCGACTCTCTGAACTTTGTGACGGAATGGCAGGACGGACCGTCACAGGTGTGACGGACCGTCACAGACCCTTGGTGGAAATTTGGGTCTCTGAACTCTACGACGACCTGCAGGACGGACCGTCGCAGGCACGACGGCCCATCACAGGTTGCGCAAATCCCAGGCAGAGTCGGATTTCTGGTTAAGTTTTAAGGGACGTTTTTGACTATTCTTGCCTTAATTATAAAGTTCGTGGGTTTATATTAATAACTCAAATTCTTGAGGGGTTAAAAGAGGTAACCCTAAGTTAATTAGTGGGGTTTTATTGCCATCTTTTATTCTTAATTATATACTAATTAGGGTAAAAGAAAGAGGGTTGGAATAAAGAAATTTGAAAGAACAAGAGAGAGAGGGAGAATCGAACGAGAAGGGAGAAACAAAGCTTGGAGAAAAATTTGCTTGCTTGATCACTAATCTTTGGTGGAGGTAGGTTATGGTTTTCATGCTTTCATAGTAAACTCTTAATAGAGAATGATATGTATTGGTAGTATTGTAAACCCTACTATATGCTTAATTGTATGTTTGCGTGAATATGATTATGTGATTGTGATGAGATAAGCATGATGAAAATATTGAATCCCAAATCTTGAAAGGAAACTTTAATATACATTATTATTGATGATGCCTTGGTATAGAGAAGGCCTAATGGTTTACAGAATGATGTAGGGGATCGGGTGTCACGAACCGACACGTAGAATTAGGGGATCGGGTGTCACGAACCGACACGTAGAATTAGGGGATCGGGTGTCACGAACCGACACGTAGAATTAGGGGATCGGGTGTCACGAACCAACACGTAGAGTTAGGGGATCGGAGTGTCACGTACCGACACAAGAGGAATAATGAATATGAGGGATCAGAGTGTCACGTACCGACACAAGAGAATTAAAGATAATGAATCTTGAAAGATGTTAATATACTCAATCTAACGAACATAATTCCCAAATGAGTATGGTGTTGAGGCTTGAGCCCTCATGGATGAACTTGAGGGTACTTATTGATAATTATAATACTTGTTGTGGCTACATGTTGAGTTTTATAGTTGATTTACGATAATATTGATATATACTGTTCCCTATTTTGAGTTGGCCGATGATATCTACTCAGTACCCGTGTTTTGTACTGACCCCTACTTTTATGTTTCCTTCTTGTTTATTTGTGGAGTACAGCAAACGTGCCATCGTCTTCAACTCAATAGTAATTCAAGCCAGTCTTACTACATCGGAAATTCAGGGTGAGCTAATGCTTCTAGCTTGGACTGGATCTTCTTCTTCAAGTCTTGATGCCTTGAACTTCCGGCATGGACTAGCTTCTTATGTATTTTTAGCTTTTAGAATACTCTTAGTTTAGTCATTGATTGTAGATGTTCTTGTGATGATGACTTCCAGATTTTGGGGATGATAATAATAGTTTTGAATTGTTTTTATTAATGAGTTTAAGTCTTCCGCATTACTTTCTGTTGATATACGTTGAAATGTTAAGGGTTAGATTGGTTGGTTCGCTCACATAGGAGGGTAAGTGTGGGTGCCTGTCGCGTCTCGGATTTGGGTCGTGACAAACTTGGTATCATAGCATTAGGTTCGTTGGTCTCATCACACAAGAATAGGTCTAGTAGAGTCTTAAGGAACGGTAGGGGGACGCCTTTACTTTTCCTTTAGAGGCTATAAGACTTAAGGAAAAAATTTCACTCTTTCATTTTTTCTTTCGTGCTACTACTTGAGTCCAATTGGTATCAGGGCGATACGAATTGGTATCTGACCATCTTCACTCTCTTTCGCAGATGGTTAGAACTAGAGCAACGACTACGTTAACACCAACACCGGCCAGACAAGAAACAACGGAGCCAGCCACCGGGGCTTTGGCTCGAGGAAGAACAGCGGCGAGGGGCCATGGTAGAGGTCATGGGAGGATGTCCTCTAGAGGGAGAGGACAAACACCTAGCCTATCTGATACTAGGGCAGTGACTCCCCCACCGACTGAGGAAGTAATAAGAGAAGGGGAGGATGGGGAAACTGAACAAGTGAAAAATGAGGAAACGCCACCCAAACCTACCCCAGAGATGATCAATCAGGTTCTGGCTTATCTTAGCGGGTTATCTGATCAAGGTCAGGCACCTCCAGTGTTTTCTGCGCCAACACCTCCGGTTTCAGAAGTACAACATGCGGCTACTATGGCTCCCCGCATGGATGTTCCATTGGAAATATGCACGTTTCCACGTCTGACTACTAGGCCTATAATGACAAATGATCAGCATGAACTTTTCAATAAGTTCTTGAAATTGAAAACTCCGGTCTTCAAGGGTGCTGAATCGGAGGATGCCTATGATTTTCTTGTTGATTGTCACGAGTTAATACACAAGATGGGTATAGTAGAACGGTTTGGTGTGGAGTTTGTGACTTATTAGTTTTAAGGGAACGCCAAAATGTGGTGGCGGTCACATATCGAGTGTCAACCAATAGAGGCACCACCTATGACTTGGGCCTCATTCTCTAGTTTGTTTATGGAGAAGTATATCCCCCGGACTTTGAGGGATCGGAAAAGGGATGAGTTCTTGAGCCTAGAGCAAGGTAGGATGTCGGTTAATGCTTATGAGGCTAAGTTTCGTGCACTATCTAGATATGCCACTCAACTCTGTTTCAGTCCTCAAGTGCGGATTCGCCGGTTTGTGAAGGGGTTGAGGTCAGAATTGCGGATTTCGGCCTTACAGATAGCGGCAACGGCAAAATCCTTCCAAGAGGTGGTAGACTTTGTGATAGAAGTGGAAGGAGTGAAGCCAGACGACTTCACCACAACATCGACATCAAAAAGGCTTCGAAAGGGAGGTGAGTTTAATGGTTCTTACACTAGAGGACAAGGTTCGGGAAGTTACTCAGTCCGACCAATTAAGTCTTCACTACAGACTGTAGTTGGGGGACCACCTCAGACCGATCAACACTTCTCCGAGGGGCATATGATTGACTCCAAAGAATGTTATGGATGTGGGGAGATTGGACATATTAGGAGAAATTGTCCCAGACCAAGTTACAGACCCCCAATAGCTAGAGGTAGGGGTGGTCATGGTAGAGGCCGTTATTCTGGAGGACGTGGTGGTCGAGGTAATGGTGGTCACCAAAACGGCAGAGGTAATGGGCAAACTGGGGCCACTACATCACAACATGGTAGGGGCAACGGACACACGAACGATAGGGCCCAGTGTTACGCTTTCCCTGGGCGGTCTGAAGCGGAGGCATCTGATGCTGTCCTCACAGGTAATCTTCTGGTTTGTGATTGCATGACTTCTGTATTGTTTGATCCTGGATCCACGTTTTCTTATGTATCTTCCTCATTTGCTAATGGTCTAAATTTACATTGTGAATTACTTGGTATGCCTATCCGTGTCTCTACTCCGGTGGGTGAGTCTGTGGTAGTTGAAAAGGTATATAGGTCTTGTTTGGTAAACTTTGTGGGGAGCAACACTTATGTAGATTTGGTTATCTTAGAAATGGATGATTTTGACGTGATTCTGGGTATGACTTGGCTTTCTCCGCAATTTGCAATCTTGGATTGTAATGCTAAAACGGTGACGTTAGCCAAGCCTGGGAAAGACCCGTTAGTGTGGGAGGGTGACTACACTCCCAATCCGGTTCGCATCATCTCCTTTCTTTGTGCTAGGAAAATGATTAGTAAAGGGTGTTTAGCTTTCTTGGCACATCTCAAGGACGACACTACCCAAGTACCTTCGATTGAGTCGGTTTCAGTAGTTCGTGAGTTTCTGGATGTGTTCCCTGCAGATCTTCCTGGTATGCCACCGGATAGGGATATTGACTCTGTATTGATCTTGAACCCGGTACTCGCCCCATTTCTATACCCCCTTATAGAATGGCTCCCGCGGAGTTAAGAGAGTTAAAAGCACAACTTCAAGAGTTATTGAACAAAGGCTTCATTAGACCAAGTGCATCTCCTTGGGGTGCTCCGGTTTTGTTTGTAAAGAAGAAGGATGGGAGTTTTCGAATGTGTATAGACTACAGACAACTAAAGAAGGTAACCATCAAGAACAAGTATCCTCTTCCCCGCATTGATGATTTGTTCGATCAGTTACAAGGTGCTTGTGTCTTCTCTAAGATTGACTTGAGATCCGGTTATCATCAATTGAAAATAAGGGCAACGGATGTGCCAAAGACTGCTTTTCGAACGAGGTATGGGCATTATGAATTTGTAGTGATGTCCTTTGGTCTTACGAATGCCCCTGCTGCGTTCATGAGCTTGATGAACGGGATTTTTAAGCCATATTTGGACCTCTTCGTGATCGTATTTATTGATGATATATTGGTATACTTAAAGAGCAAGAAGGAACATGAAGAGCATTTGAGAATGGTATTGGAAATGTTGAGGGAGAAAAAGCTTTATGCCAAGTTCTCTAAGTGTGAGTTTTGGGTAGATGCAGTGTCCTTCTTGGGGCACGTGGTTTCTAAGGATGGAGTGATGGTGGATCCTTCTAAGATTGAGACAGTGAAGAATTTGGTAAGACCCACTAATGTGTCAGAAATAAGGAGCTTTGTTGGGTTAGCTAGCTACTACCGCCGATTTGTCAAGGGATTCTCTTCTATTGCTTCCCAATTGACGAACTTGACTAAGCAGAATGTCCCATTTGTATGGTCGGATGAATGTGAGGAAAGCTTTCAGAAGCTCAAGACTTTGTTGACTACCGCACCTATCCTTACCTTGCCAGTAGAGGGTAAGAACTTCATTGTTTATTGTGATGCATCCTATTCTGGTTTGGGTGCAGTACTAATGCAAGAGAAGAGTGTGATTGCTTATGCTTCAAGACAATTAAAAGTGCATGAACGTAACTATCCCACTCATGATTTGGAATTGGCCGCGGTAGTGTTTGCATTAAAACAATGGAGACACTATTTATATGGGGTTAAGTATGAGATCTATACGGATCATCGTAGCCTTCAGTATGTCTTTACTCATAAAGATTTGAACTTAAGATAGAGGAGATGGATGGAGTTACTAAAGGACTACGATATCACTATCTTGTATCATCCGGGGAAGGCGAATGTTGTAGCGGATGCTTTAAGTAGGAAGGCGGGAAGCATGGGAAGTCTAGCTCACTTGCAAGCTTCTAGACGCCCATTGGCTAGAGAGGTTCAGACTCTAGCTAATGACTTGATGAGATTAGAAGTAAATGAGAGGGGAGGATTGTTGGCTTCTGTGGAGGCAAGATCTTCCTTTCTTGACAAGATTAAGGGAAGACAGTCTGATGATGAGAAAATGCGCAGAATTCAAGATAAAGTATTGCGAGGAGAGGCTAAGGAAGCACAAATCGATGAGAAAGGTGTTTTTAGAATCAAGGGAAGGGTATGTGTACCCCGCGTCGATGATTTGATCAACACTATTCTGACAGAGGCTCATAGTTCAAGGTATTTTATACATCCGGGTGCAACCAAGATGTATCGTGACCTAAAACAAGACTTTTGGTGGAGTAGAATGAAGCGTGACATTGTGGATTTTATTGCCAAATGTCCAAACTGTCAACAAGTAAAGTATGAATACCAAAGGCCCGGAGGAACACTTCAGAGAATGCCCATTCCGGAATGGAAGTGGGAAAGAATTGCAATGGATTTTGTGGTTGGTCTTCAAAAGACAATGGGTAAGTATGACTCCATTTGGGTGATTGTTGATAGGTTAACTAAATCTGCTCATTTCATTCCGGTCAAGGTGACTTACAATGCAGAAAAGTTAGCCAAACTTTACATCTCGGAAGTGGTGCGATTGCATGGGGTTCCACTATCCATCATATCAGATAGAGGTACGCAGTTTACTTCTATGTTTTGGAAAACATTGCATGCGGAATTGGGTACTAGATTTGACCTTAGTACTGCGTTCCATCCTCAGACCGATGGTGAGTCTGAAAGGACGATTCAAGTGTTGGAGGATATGCTTCGTGCATGTGTGATAGAGTTTGGTGGCCATTGCGATAGCTTCCTACCCTTAGCGGAGTTTTCATACAATAATTGCTATCACTCAAGCATTGACATCGCTCCGTTCGAAGCATTGTATGGTAGGAGATGTAGGTCTCCCATTGGTTGGTTTGACGCATTTGAGGTTAGGCCTTGGGGTACTGACCTTTTGAGGGATTCGATGGAAAAAGTGAAGTCTATTCAAGAAAAGCTTCTAGCGGCGCAAAGTAGACAAAAAGAATATGCAGATCGAAAGGTTAGAGACTTAGAGTTCATGGAAGGTGAACAACTCTTGTTGAATGTTTCGCCCATGAAAGGGGTGATGCGGTTTGGAAAAAGGGGTAAACTAAGTCCAAGGTACATTGGACCATTTGAAGTACTCAAGCGAGTAGGGGAAGTGGCTTATGAGTTAGCCTTGCCCCCAGGGCTGTCCGGAGTACATCCGGTATTCCATGTGTCGATGTTGAAAAGATACCATGGGGATGGAAACTACATCATCCGTTGGGATTCAGTTTTGCTTGATGAGAACTTGTCTTATGAGGAGGAGCCTGTTGCTATTTTAGATAGAGAAGTTCGCAAGTTGAGGTCAAGAGAGATTGCATCCACCAAGGTGCAATGGAAGAATCGACCGGTTGAAGAAGCCACTTGGGAGAACGAGGCGGATATGCGAGAAAGATACCCACATCTGTTTAAAGATTCAGGTACTCCTTTTCGCCCTTGTTTTCCTTCTTTTGATTGTTCGGGGACGAACGATGGGTAAATTGGTATCTAATGTAACGACCTGTTTAGTCATTTTAAGCAACAGACTTCAATTCTGGAAAAACTGGCAGAAGCGACGGACCCCACGACGGAACGTCTTGGGCACGACGGACCGTCGCAGGGTCTCGTTTCAAAACACTTAGAAAATCTGAAATTGGGTACTGAAAATCGACTCTCTGAACTTTGTGACGGAATGGCAGGACGGACCGTCACAGGTGTGACAGACCGTCACAGACCCTTGGTGGAAATTTGGGTCTCTGAACTCTACGACGACCTGTAGGACGGACCGTCGCAGGCACGACGGCCCGTCACAGGTTGCGCAAATCCCAGGCAGAGTCGGATTTCTGTTTAAGTTTTAAGGGACGTTTTTGACTATTCTAGCCTTAATTATAAAGTTCGTGGGTTTATATTAATAACTCAAATTCTTGAGGGGTTAAAAGAGGTAACCCTATGTTAATTAGTGGGGTATTATTGCCATCTTTTATTCTTAATTATATACTAATTAGGGTAAAAGAAAGAGGGTTGGAATAAAGAAAATAGAAAGAACAAGAGAGAGAGGGAGAATCGAACGAGAAGGGAGAAACAAAGCTTGGAGAAAAATTTGCTTGCTTGATCACTAATCTTCGGTAGAGGTAGGTTATGGTTTTCATGCTTTCATAGTAAACTCTTAATAGAGAATGATATGTATTGGTAGTATTGTAAACCCTACTATATGCTTAATTGTATGTTTGCGTGAATATGATTATGTGATTGTGATAAGATAAGCATGATGAAAATATTGAATCCCAAATCTTGAAACGGAACTTTAATATACATTATTATTGATGATGCCTTGGTATAGAGAAGGCCTGATGGTTTACAGAATGATGTAGGGGATTGGGTGTCACGAACCGACACGTAGAATTAGGGGATCGGGTGTCACGAACCGAAACGTAGAATTAAGGGATCGGGTGTCACAAACTGACACGTAGAATTAGGGGATCGGGTGTCATGAACCGACACGTAGAATTAGGGGATCGGGTGTCACGAACCGACACGTAGAATTAGGGGATCGGGTGTCACGAACCGACACGTAGAGTTAGGGGATCAGAGTGTCACATACCGACACAAGAGGAATAATGAATATGAGGGATCGGAGTGTCACATACCGACACAAGAGAATTAAAGATAATGAATCTTGAAAGATGTTAATATACTTAATCTAACGAACATAATTCCCAAATGAGTATGGTGTTGAGGCTTGAGCCCTCATGGATGAACTTGAGGGTACTTATTGATGATTATAATACTTGTTGTGGCTACATGTTGAGTTTTATAGTTGATTTACGATAATATTGATATATACTGTTCCCTATTTTGAGTTGGCCGATGATATCTACTCAGTACCCGTGTTTTGTACTGACCCCTACTTTTATGTTTCCTTCTTGTTTATTTGTGGAGTACAGCAAACGTGCCATCGTCTTCAACTCAATAGTAATTCAAGCCAGTCTTACTACATCGGAAATTCAGGGTGAGCTAATGCTTCTAGCTTGGACTGGATCTTCTTCTTCAAGTCTTGATGCCTTGAACTTCCGGCATGGACTAGCTTCTTATGTATTTTTAGCTTTTAGAATACTCTTAGTTTAGTCATTGATTGTAGATGTTCTTGTGATGATGACTTCCAGATTTTGGGGATGATAATAATAGTTTTGAATTGTTTTTATTAATGAGTTTAAGTCTTCCGCATTACTTTCTGTTGATATACGTTGAAATGTTAAGGGTTAGATTGGTTGGTTCGCTCACATATGAGGGTAAGTGTGGGTACCAGTCGCGGCTCGGATTTGGGTCGTGACATGAGGCCTTGGTATAGAGAAGGCTTGATGATTTACAGAATGATATTAGTGGATCGGAGTGTCACGTTCCGACACATAGTATTAGTGGATCAGAGTGTCACGTTTCGACACATAGTATTAGTGGATCGGAGTGTCACGTTCCGACACATAGTATTAGTGGATCGGGGTGTCACGAACCGACACGTAGAATTAGGGGATCAGAGTTTCACATACCGACACATAGCAGTAGGGGATCGTAGTGTCACGTACCGACACAAGAGGAAGAAAGATAATGAATCTTGAAAGATGATAATATACTCAATTTAATAAACTTAATTCCCAAATGAGTATGGTGTTGAGGCTTGAGCCCTCATGGATGAACTTGATGGTACTTATTGATGATTATAGTACTTGTTGTTGCTACATGTTGAGTTTCATAGTTGATTTACGATAGTATTTGATATATACTGTTCCCTATTTTGAGTTGGCCGATGATATCTTCTCAGTACCCGTGTTTTGTACTGACCCCTACTTTTATGTTTTTCTTCTTGTTATTTGTGGAGTGCAGCAAACGTGCCGTCATCTTCGACTCAACAGTAACTCAAGCCAGTCTTCGTCACACCGGATCTTCAGGGTGAGCTAACGCTTCTAGCTTGGACTGGATCTTCTCCTTCATGTCTTGATGCCTTGAACCTCCGTCATGGACTATCTTCTTATGTATTTTTAGCTTTTAGAATACTCTTAGTTTAGTCATTTGATCGTAGATGTTCTTGTGATAATGACTTCCAGATTTTGGGGAATAATAGATGTTGAATTTTAGAAGTTAATGAATTGATTTTATTAATGAGTTTAAGTCTTCCGCATTACTTTAGGCTGATATTACCTTGAAATGTTAAGGTTTAGATTGGTTGGTTCGCTCACATAGGAGGGTAAGTGTGGGTGCCAGTCGCGGCCCGGATTTGGGTCGTGACATAGTTTGTTATTTGGGGGTTAATATAAGAATAATTAAGTGAATTAACACCCCATAAAAAGACCCAAACTCCATTAAACTAATCTAAGCACTCATAAGTAACAAACCCAAACTCTCTTGCTTCTCTCTTTTTTCTCTCTCTAGCAAAGAACTCAATTGATGTTCCAGATAGGGGAGGGATTAAGGGATACAAATAGTCAAGTTTCACCATCAATATTCATGACTTAGTAAGATATAATATCTCTTTCACTTTTGATACCTCTTTCCTCAAAGGGTTCCATCAAATTAACTTTAAAGTTGGGTTTCAAGTGGGTCTTTCCATTCTCAAAGTTTATGTTATTAATTGATTTGTTTATGATTTACTTGTTTATGAATACATAACATGTGTTCTAACTTAAATATGATATATCTTTATGGTTTGGTCTAGTTTGTAGGATATGACTTTTACCCCTTAACCCTAGGTTATGATCTTGATGTGAATTATGTTATATTAGTTCAATTGACGTGGTTATTGGTTCAATTACTGCAAAATGATGTTTTTTACTAATCATTGATAAATTAGGGTGAGTTAAAGTCCTTCCATTCTAGTTCTTGCGAAATGATCAAGGTTATGAAGTATGTTGTGAGTTTCATCTAAGTATTTTATCTTAAGCTATGACCTAGTATTCAATTGTGATGTAGTGATTCTTTTAGCCTTGTTATAATGTTGATAATTGAATTGTGATGATGTTATACCCTAATTGGGTTGAAATAAGAATTGATAGTAGGACTTTGATGACGAATTATGAAGGAGACTTTGTAAGTCTTGTGATTCCTATTCTTTTCTTCAAACTATGATTAATTATGATTTAAGTAATGATGTTGTGATGAAGTATGCTTTGTATTAGGATTTATAGGGTGATATGATGTTGAATTAAAAGTCTTGACTATGGTTTGTGAGTTGTTGGCATAAGATGTAGACGTTATAAGGATGGTGAATGATATACCAATGTTCCTTATTATTAAATGATATGTAAATGTTCTAACTTCACTTATATGAATTAACATGAAAGGATTATACTCATGAAATCCTTATAGACCTATGATGATGATGAATAGAAATGTTATGCTCATGCAATCCTTATTGACATATGATGATGATGAATATACAAGGTACTAACAATAAGTTATGATGATTAAAAAAGACATTTAAAAAGGGACTTAGCTTTGCACCGAGTAAACTTGACAAAGGGAGGTGATGACTGTCCATAGAGGAATGTTCACCCTATATTCCACATGTGGTGTTGAGTCCCCAATTAAGTATACTCATCCAATCTATTCCCATGAGAGGAGGCCCCAAATTGCAATGTGGTATGTAGAGGGATTATACCTATCTCTTAGTTCATGAACAATGTTGCCCCCATCGGAAGACTAGCTAGTGGATCCACATAGAAAGCTACGTTTATATTTGGTTTGTGAGTTGTTGACATAAGATGTAGACGTTATATGGATGGTGAATGATATACCAATGTTCCTTATTATTAAATGATATGTAAATGTTCTAACTTCACTTATATGAATTAACATGAAAGGATTATACTCATGAAATCCTTATAGACCTATGATGATGATGAATAGAAATGTTATGCTCATGCAATCCTTATTGACATATGATGATGATGAATATACAAGGTACTAACAATAAGTTATGATGATTAAAAAAGACATTTAAAAAGGGACTTAGCTTTGCACCGAGTAAACTTGACAAAGGGAGGTGATGACTGTCCATAGAGGAATGTTCACCCTATATTCCACATGTGGTGTTGAGTCCCCAATTAAGTATACTCATCCAATCTATTCCCATGAGAGGAGGCCCCAAATTGCAATGTGGTATGTAGAGGGATTATACCTATCTCTTAGTTCATGAACAATGTTGCCCCCATCGGAAGACTAGCTAGTGGATCCACATAGAAAGCTACGTTTATATTTGGTTTTACTTTGGACGGTAGACCACCTTTCATGGGTGTAAGGTTTTACATCACTGATTCCACACATAGCTCTTATGATCTATGTCGGTTAAGGCAAGTGTTCCCTAAACTAAAATGAAGTAATGAAGTACAAACTAACTAGGGTAACTTGAAAGGTTGACTTAGCTTCAGTAGGGGTGTGGGACTCTAACTATGTCTTGCTTTGTAGGGGTGTGGGACAATAACTATTGTGATACGCTCAGACTTATTTCTCAAATAAGAAGTAAAGCGGTCGTGTCAAGTAAATAACCCAACTAGTGAGGTTGGGATCGTTCCCACGAGGAAAATAGTCTAGACTTAACTTCAACCTGTTATTACTATTGTTTGGTCAATGATTTCCTTGGAAAATAAAAACAATAAAGGGGGGTTTCTATTTCTAAATGAGTAAAATTAATTAACAAACTTGACAGAGACACTTAATAACTTTGAATGTTGGATTTTAATTAATTAATCAAAGTAACTAGGGTTTACGTGTTCCCTACAGGTTCATAACTTGATAGCTCTAACTATAACAATTCTTTCCTAGTATCTTGCATGAAAAGTGATAAGTTATGTATTTCTAAATCCTTGGTTCGGCATCTAGAAAATCTCACTCCGCACCTTGGTCCGGCTACGTGTGTTGTTGTCATATTAAGAATCGTATTCGATATTTGACTAAGTTATTTCCTCGTACCAATCAATACTAGCCTATTAGATAGTATACACTAAATCTATGTTAATAATTCTTTTCCTATTATCTACCTCCTTTGTCCGGCATGTATCATTAAGGCGAGTTCTAACGTTGGTCATCCGTTAAAAGGACTTCTAAGCGAAATAATTATTAATACATGCAAGAGACTATTCTAGAATTTTTATTTTTAGTTAGGGTTTATCTCATTATTTGCTTAAGGTTCCCACAACCCTAGTTATGGAGTTTATTTACTCATAGCCATAAACACAATATTCAAATATAGTAGATAAGACTTCATGTACTTACATCAATGAGAAAGAGTAAAATCCAAAAGTTTGCTTGATTAATCTCCAAAAGTCACTTGCAAGAATCTCAAAGTAATCAATAATCTCAAAAAAAGTCTAATGATTATCAAGAATCTCACAATAGAATGTTTACCAATAAGGAATTTTACAGTCTAAGAGTCTAACCTAACCGAGTCAAACTTCAAAAACGAGGTTTTTTGAACTATTTATAAAACATAAAAAATCTAACTAAACAAGGACTCTGTTTGCTGGAAATCTGCCAAAACGCGGCTGGGTAGACGGACCACGCGATGGATCGTCATTGTCACGACGGACCGCCATGGACTCCGTCGTCCCATACTTATGCAATTTCTTCTACTTCTCTCTTCACCACCCTCGAAGGCAAGTATGAAGGACCGTCATAGGCACAACGGTCCGTCGATGGCCTCCGTTTCAAAACACATCAACTCTTGGATTTTGGGTACTGGGATCATTTCTCTGAACATTATGACGAACCTACAGGACAGGCCGTCACAGACATGGCGGACCGTCACAAGCTTCGTAACCCCACACTTGGTCAGACTTACCCATCTTCCTGCAGCAGCTGCACTACGCTGCCACCTACGGACTGTCGCAAGCACGATGGACCGTCATAAGCTCCGTAGGTTGTCTCTTCTGTATTTCTTCGCTCAAAATCTCCGCATTCTGCTTTGGAAAGATTTCCTGCAAAACAAAGAGAAACTTATATAAAAATTAGCACAAAAAGACTTTCGGACACACTAAACTTAAGGAAAAAGTATTAATTATACCATGAAACCACGGTATGTCAGTCTCTAACCGTGAAAAATTATTAATTGCTCTAAAAAGTATATAAACCATGGTATGCATGTTGAGTTGACTAGTTTTTATGTTGCTGGTCTTGTGATGTACATGTCTATGACTTAATGAATATGTCTTGTTGAATTTTTTATGGTAATATTTTCAATGTAAATTGAATACTTAATGAAATGTCCTCTTTTAAGATGTTTCATGATATGTGCTCATAGGGTCTTAGTATAAGGGGAGTAATAACACCATTTCTTTCTTTTACCCAACATTTTAGGTTCCGGTCTTTGTAGAAATTTTGGATATGACTTGAATAATACTTGGATTTCTAACTCATCAATGTAGGGTAGGTCCTCACTTTTCGAGGGCAATGCCACTATCAAGCCTATGATGTTGCTTTAGTTCTAAGAATCTTATGTTTTTTCCTTTTCTTTTGGATATTAAACATCGTATGACCTATAGGTATTCTTATTTCATTAATGTATGGGATAGTCTAAACTTGATATACTCTTATTAGATGGTTATGAGATGAGACAACTATTTGAGACTATGTAATGTTCTGTATAGTTATGCTCAATAAAAGTAGAACACTAAGTAATCTTCCTATACAAAGGTCTATGTAAACTCGATATATATATATATATATATATATAGAGAGAGAGAGAGAGAGTTGATGCATTTTTATCCTTATTTAACTATATGAGTATAGGATGGTTATAATGATGATGTTAAGTAATGTATAGGAGGTCATAATGATTATAAGGGTCATTCTTAATTGCTTAAAAGAATGATATGCTATGTGTGATAAAGTAAATTATGTTGTGTCTTGTTTTGGTAGACTTGTGTCCCTTACATGATACGTGTATGAATGATATATGAATATGAGATGTCTTGACTAGGTAAGTTTTGTGCAACCTTGTGATGTATGAATGAATAATATGTGATACGTCAAATGATTGAAAGAAGGCCATATACGTTGAACCTTAAACCTAGTGGTAAGGCTATGTTATGAACTTGGAGTAGAGAGACATAATGATATCCTTCTTCCAATAAATGATGGACTTAGGTTTGATTTGATGGAATGACATCATACCATCCATAGGAAAGCCATGATGAGATATCTTAGTGTCAATTGAAAGGTTGGCTAGTGTACCTCTTTGGTAGGGTTAATGTTATTGGCTTATGCACTGAGTTATTATACTATAAGAAGTATCTCTATTTGAGAATGGGAGAAGGGTACAATGTAGCTCTACTTGAGAAAGAGACTAGAGTAGATAAAAGCTCCTCATATTTATATACCATGTGCCTACATGGGATGTGTCCTAGTTCTACCCTTGGCAAGTAGAACACCCTTATTGGAGTAGGTTAGAACTGCGGATTCCATGTTTAGCTGTCATGGTCTAATGTCGGTTATTGACTATTCTCATCATATGGGATACCTATGAGAATTAGGGAAGTTATGTTAGGTTTAGGTGGTTGTATAGGACGCTATCTTGACATTGCACAATAGGCGTTGAAGATATTAGTGAGAGTCCCTAGGTCTTCTCCAACAACATTACTTGAATGTCCTTTATGTGATGAAGGAGTCTTAAATGAACTAATGAATGTAATGACTTAATGTTAATAAAGCATGTAAAATGAATAAGTACTTGTTAGAGTAGTTAAGGGTTGTGTAGTTAAGGTGTGAAGGGAGCAGATGAATGTTCACTTCATATCTTACCTAAATAAGTCTAAAGAATGACTCTAGTTTCGGAAGATGGTTGATTATGTAGACATGATCTAAGCCTTATGTTTTCTTAAGGATTATTTATGTAATTATGTAGAGGTCAATAATGGATGTTATCTTCTCGATTTACTTAATTAAGTCTTTTGATAGACTTTGAGAGGAGACAGTGATATTATGTGTATGTTGTTGTATTAAGTGAGAATGATTATCCTAGGTATTCTCTTAAGTGTGCGTGAAAGGGATTGTATAGGCGGTCCCTTCACAACTCACTCAATTGAGACATAGAATCAACTTTGGTAGGAGGATCTTATGTTCAATGTTATGATGTATTTAAATGTGTATATCTCATTAGAGGTGGTCTTAAGGATCATTTAGGTGTGCCTAGAAGGATGTATGAGAGGTCTCTCTTTGTCTTACTTTAGTAATTCTTAGGATAATTTTTAGTGAATGGATGGCATGGTAGAAAGTATCCCTTGTGAAGTTGAGAAACTGCACTGTAACTGTGAACTTAGTTCAATGTAACTTGGCATGAGTTCGCTGTATTGTTTCTAAAAAGGTGATAAATTGATTAAGTGATTTCTTATGTGTTTATAAGATGTTAAATTCAATTCTTATGATTATGATATCACGTTTTAATGAGAAAGAGCTTTTTCCCAATAAATTTCCATTTTTCGTGATTTTAGGCATTAAGCCATACTTAGTACAAGTTCTTGTACTAACTCCATACATTTTGTTGTCTCTAAAGGTGTAGGTGAAAGGTAACAAGAACGTGAAGGAAAGCTTCGATTGTAGATTCGTTCAAGCAAAGCTGAAGTATGTCCTCATTTTACTCGAGGGTATATATATGTCTTTTTTTCAATGTATTGTAATAGACTAAGTATTTTTATGTTAGTATTGTATGGGCCGTGTCCCGCGTATTCTTTAGTATATGAATGACATATGTTGAGACTATGTATTTCTATGATTTTAATATGAAAAGATGCTTTAGGATATTCGTGTGAAAAGTTTTAAGTTCGCACTACTTTTCATATGCTTATATGCGATGAATGATATAGAAGAGCTTGTACAAGACCTCCGAGAGGTCAAGTACACTGGTTTCGTTCCAAGAATGCCATATCTTCTTGGGTGTTGTTTCTAGATGACATTTAATTATTGGTTAGTAGGGGTTTCTAGTGATTTGATTACCTAGATAAAATCTAGTGATTTAATTACCTAAATAACCTTTACTATAAGTCACCAACCCAATTAACCCAAATCATTCCAACTCTACTCACAAAAAGCAAAACAAAAATCTCTCAGAGCTCTCTAAACTCAAGAACCAATTAAAAAAGGAGATCTTGCTTCAAGTAGGGATTCAAAAATGGGACTTTCCTCCATAAATACTTAAGGATTAACAAGGTATGGTTGATTTCTCTCTAGGAAATCCTTTCCCTAATAGGCCCTCTAATTAGATGATTTCAAAGGTCTCCCAAATTCTAGATCTCAATCCAAAACGTGGCTCTTCTTTTGAAAGTTGATTTTATTGATATAAACTGATATTTTATGATCATATAGGAATTTGTATGGATGATTAAAAAATGTATTGGTTTTTTTTGGAGAATACCCCATAAGAACCATGTTTCCCCTTTTTTCTAATTTCCAAATCGTAGCTTGTATTGGATAGTGATTCAATATTGGGAAATGAATATGTTATTATGTAGTTCATGTTTTTATGATAATAATTACCTAAATTATTGATTATTACAATGGAATTAGGGTTGAATCTTGAATAAAGCCTTGAACACTAAGAAGTAAAGTTATCAATTTAATGAAGGATATTCTTACTTAATGATTGACCCTCATTAGGTGGATCCAACTTCTTGAATTATGTATGATGGATTTGGATTATGGTTTCCTATTACATATAATCCAATTTGGTAATAATGGTTTCCTATTACATATAATCCAATTTGGTAATAAATCATATTTATGATAATATGATGCAAGTATAGATGTTGTGATATGTTGACAATAAAGTTGTTATGTTTAATAGAAGGTAATTTCAATAACAATTTATGAATAGTCTACGAATGATGTTATCTCACATGATGTCTGTTTTCTGTTGAAAGTTCTTTCTTATCTATAAAACTCTTATGCTATTTGTTATAAATGGGGTAATTCCCTAAGGTAATCTTTAGGAACAAAGGCTTAAGTAAAGTACAAATTTACCTAAATGGGTGATTGTTCTTAGCACCGAGAGGATATTTATATGATATAGAATTCCTTCACAAAGAGAAAGATGGTTCCAATAAATAAGACTCATGAAATGGAACTCAATATGCTAATGAAGTATAAAGAGGGTTTCTAGAAGAAGTCTCCTTATCCTTTAACTATCTGTCAACAAAGGAATGATTAGCTATTGGATACATCTAGATGTTATTGAGTAATGTATGTTCTATCATTGCTAGTTTAAAACTCTCTTTTCTATTTTGGATGAAGACATTGAATTCCATAGTAACTCCTATGGTCTATGTCGATTATGGAAAAGTCTCCCAAACAATGTAAGAATAAAAAAGTGTATGAAAATGACTATGAATGAGGTTATGAACTCTTATAAGTTTTCCTCATATATACCACTTCATATACTTATGAGTTATGTTATGGTTGTGTCGATTTATTATAATGATGATTATGCAAAGACTTTACCTATGTCTTCGTAATAGTTTTACTTAGTATATATTTGGGTATGGGACTTCATGTATACATTTCATAAGTAAAATAAAAGGGGGTCATGGGTGGTATTTTTGATAATATAATATTTATTGACCCAACCATGTGATATATTACATATGCCTTGTACAATGTTTGTTAGAACTATGAATGTTTCTTTACCTTATCATTGGATTGATTGCATGTTCGTGAATGTTCATTGAGGCTTTAAACTTGAAAGTGTGTTATACTAACCTATATTCTTTTCCCCTTTCCCACTAACGTAGGTCTGGGCCATTGAGGTACTTCTAGGCCATTCTTCAAGAAATTTGGATTGTTATTCCCAATATGGTGAGTCCTCAAGTCATAGGAGGAGACACCTATGATTCTAGCTTTAATTAGTTTACTTTTCATTTGTGAAAGTCCATGTTGTACTTTCCTATTCTAAGATTCATCATTGATGTAAGGGCTAGGTCCCAACTTTCATATTCCTACGTCTAAATTGTATTGTGAGACAAATTTATTTCCCATTTTCATATATCTTGCATACATTGTAAAATTATCAACTTTTTCTACTTTTATTCTATGATATATTTAATAATTAATGTGAAGGAAAATGTATAAGATCTATTCTATATCGAATATGCCGGTTATGACTAGGTGGTAATCTCAAGTCGTGACACTAAGCTTGGAGCGGTTAGTCATTTTAGTTTCCAAATGTTCTAAAAGAGTACTCTTATGGATGCTCACAAGATCTTTGTAGTGCCTTGTGAAATAGCTACTATTGGCTTCTCTTATATTCTATATGATTAATTTCATTGGAGGAGTCATTTGCGAGGGTTCCGATAGTTTTCGTTTCCTCTTGCCCCTCTTTGATGGCACTTGGTTGCTGCGTAAGTTGTTTAGAGACACTACCAGTGGGAGTATATTTTCCTAACTACACAAATCAAGAGCTAGAACGTTGCCTTCGGTGGGCAAGAATAAAAAATAAGTTATTGTATTGAAGTTCTCACTGAACTCTTTCCGCAACCTTTTCCCCAATTATGACACTTCTATTGTTTATTCTTCCAATGCGCAGAGGAGATCCTCCATTCCCTTATGTCAATATGTTAGAGCTTCCAGCGCTAACATAGTGCCTCCCCGGGGTTTCCAATAGGTTGTTCACGCTTTACATTGTAAAGCTAAAGAGAGTCTTCATGATGTTTGGGGTCAAAGGTGGCCCTAGGAAGAAGGTTTTTTCTGGTAGACTTGGTGAAGGAGGTTGTTATGATCACTTCTATTCAATAGTGTAAGATCCCCATAGACACGGGCTTGTAGGACTATTTGTAACCAGAGTTGTTGTCCAAACATTGATGTAGCTCAGATCATTCCCTATCTCACCAAATTGACCAGGAATCATTGGTGTAATTGATTATCATGATTTTAGGTTGCTTCCCGATTGTCATGTTCAATGAAGGGACTTGTTTTAGGGCACCAGCTCCCTCTACTACTCCGGGACATGGTTATTTAGTGGGGGGGAGGGGTTGCAGTGATGATGAGTGTGTACGTCATTGGGGGTGGGTACTCATTTGAACTACCAATTTTTTGAAAGAGAGCTAAGACCTTTTTTGGCCGAAGGATCCCTAATAGGGTTTTCTTTATCCTTGGAGTTAATTGATGTTATGTCCATGGTCATATCCAGACTAGAAATATGATGATTACTCTCCAAAGTGGAGAGAGGAAGTTATCATGTGGCGGTTACAATTTCATTCCCCGTAGACGGAGGTTTAGGTTTGCATCTAGGAGGGGAGGCTATATCATATCTATTACCATTAGCGGGACGAAATTATATGATGTGGAGAGAGTAGGACGAGTTTAGCGTTTAGAATTAATTGATTATCTAAAAGAGAATGTTACTTCCAACCTTGTTGACTTTTCTCAAAGCAGTGGGGACACTTGGGCATTTTCAGACATTTGAAAAGGTAGCATGCCTCTCCACAAAATTTGGATCGTGGTTTTTGGGTTCATGTCACGACCGGAGAGCACCCCCTAGACGTAACGACGTTGATAGAATAGCCCTTAACATTATTCATTACATGTTATATGTCAAAAATGCAGAAAATTGAATGCTTTTACATAGGGAGGTATACATAGATCTCTCACTTATCATATATAGAGTTTACATAGCTCCTCTCTTAGTGAATCTTACTTAGGATTCTTGTTCAGACAACATAACCAATACATACGATATAGACTAATAACATCGTCTCACATTTAACCATCTAAAAGGAGTTCAACATTGGACATATCATTACAACTTTAATACGCCATTATAGGCTAACACCAATAGTCACAAATAATAATGGAATGAAATATTATCTTAGACATATAATCAAAATAGTTAGAATAGTGAGATGGTACATCCCAAACATTGAGGACTTACAAAAAACATGGGGAAATTAGTCCAAGTCTTCTTTCTTTTTTCCTTTAAGTAATTCAACGACCCGAGCTTACGTTGTTTTGGAAAAAGGGAAAGAATATGGCTAACTACGTATTGAAACATATGCAAGTAAAAACTTTGACATCATGATAAAAAATACACTTTGTTCAAAACAATGCTAACTCACTTTGAAAAGCCTTTATGCACAATTAAGAACATACGCAAGCTAATATACATAGATTTCACTTAAGAAAATTCCATATTTAACACAACACCGACATCCTCATAAAGTCAAATAAACATGGATATTATCAACATAAGTTCACATCAAGATGAATGACATCATATTAAGACCATAAAGGCATAAAATGTCACGACCGGGGAGCCCCCCCAGTAGTAACTTGAAGTACTTGACCTCATAGAGGTCATATACAAGTCCATAGTTATCTTTCCTCGCACAGTCATAAGTAAATTTAGCAAAAAGTTTAAAACATTCATAGCACATCGTATAATAGAACATCACTTCCGTTATATATAAAATTATCATAAGTACATTGTTAGAATCTAAGTCTCTTTTGACATCTTAGACTCACCATCATTAGAGTATAATAGGGACACGTCCCTTATTAACATATAATCATAACTAAACTATAACATAACTATAAATAACACCTTTGACATAGGCAATTCTTGAAATATTAAGGATCCTTTTTCTTGAACTTGGGAAGGACATATAAACCCCTTCATTTTAGAGACATCATTTAAGCATCCCTAATCTACACTTTGTGAATAAAGGTAAAGAAGAATGTTGTTAGTACAATAATTCTCTAAGTATGACAACCATGCTAAAAACATACATTTAAAATGGACATTGAATTTAAAACCATGCATGATGCCTTTTTGTAGAACTTCTTAAAACTTGATACATTAACCATCATACAGTTCACATTCTACATATTGACATATATAATGGTCATAACATCTCATAATCCATTTATTTCATTTAACACACATTTACATTTCATTTACAGTAACTTCATTTCGTTTACAATAACCTCATTATTTTTTTACTCCTTAACTTTCCAAGTAACACTTTAGTGATATTTGGTTCGATGTGTTCATAACATCCCATTCCACTATCAAAACTCAAGAATTACCTTAAAGACACAAATTAAACAAATATACGACCTTCGTTAACCTAATATATATATTCATATAAGTATAGCATATCATAAGACACATACTTCATATTTGACCAAACATAATTTATGAACTAAATTAAAGAACTCATTACAAGACCATATGCTAGTCAAGACTTCCAATATCTTCATAAAAAGAAAATAGACAACAGTAACATACTTTAACATCACTTCACATAAAACATCATCGAACTCCACTCATAATTCCAATCTAATATTACTCATGGAATGTACTGTGAAGTCCAATAACCTCACGCATACTGAGTAAACCTATAAAGAGACTACAAGCAGCTGATACTCCATTCATCATCAAGAAAAGTATAGACAACTTCATACATTTGAAGTAATTCCTCATCACATAGTCAACAAGACCGATATTATGCATGTATAGTAAGACTTCATCATATAGACTCTATACAACTCAAGCAATTCATATCATGCAAATAAGTCTATACATAATTTCATGCATAAGAGACATGTACATAGACATATACACATAGAGCACCTTCCTACAAATCCCTTCTAGAGATACTTGTGCAATACATAGGTAAAGTCCCATACCCTCACCTACACTACACAACTTTCCTTAGGTTATCCTAGTTAGGGTGCAATACTTTACTTCCATTGTCCATTTTACTTTAGGGAAAACATAGGCTTAACAAACAATAAGACCATCTAATCCAAACATGGAATTTTGTGTCACCTAACCCCACACAAAAGGAGGTGTTATACTGGACAAAGAATAACATCAAGTCATCCTAGCATCTAAGGGAATACACTTGCTAGGTCCTATGGGGGCATCATAGTTTTGGAACTAGGAGATGTATATTGATACCCTCTTTATACCCTTGGGAAGTATAGTTTCCCCCTCATGAGGAAATTTGGTTAACAAACCTTCCTCATTACAAAGGGGCACCTTCTCATTCGGTTAAGTTCAGTCACTTATAAGTTATGTTCCCCCTATTAAAAGTCTTTATGAACTTTTCTTCATAAAAATGTCCTTAGGAGAATTTACCCCTCATATGCTTATCTCATAGGTTTTAGATTAGAATGTCCTTTCATCAACCTATTTCATGTGAGTAAACCGTTCACATGGACATAGCATATTCAAGCACATCTGGTTTAAAGTAAAATTTAGAATACCTTTCAAGAGAATCCCTCTTTTCTAGATTACCATACATGCTTCATCATAAACATTCATGTGTCTGTATGTGCATAAAATGAGAAGATATTTTACAAAAACACATTCAGACACTACATGCTCATACTTCATCATATCATATACTTGACATCATAACATATAGGACATGTTCATATCTTAGTCATGCATTGATATTCATGTTCATATAGATTCAACCTAGGAAATATCCTATCAAGTCACACATGTGCAATGTATAGAAAAGGTCCCATACCCTTGTCATTACTAGTACACTATCAATTCATCCTAGTTAAGAAATACTTTCATACTTCATGGACACATACTTTACATGTATAGTAGTAGACAATAGTGGATGTGACAATTAACCTTTCATTAGACACCATTGACCTATATTAGTTGTAAGCATACATGAGGTGTGAGTGTGTTTACAGTGGTCAACATGATAACACAATGACTATAAACATAGTATTGAGGTTGCCACCCTCTTAAGACCATAATGAACATTCAAGCATACACCACAAACACATAATAGCATAGGAGACAAGACAACTTGAACATTTTTATTCTAAACTAATAACATTGGCTAAGATCACACATTAATCTAGGGGTTCATAGGTAGAGTCATAAACAAATTATTACTTCCTCCATGGCAGAACCTAAACCATACATAAGCCTAACACTTCAATCAATTATAGAAGACATCAAAGTAACCTATATCTTGAATTAGTATGGGACTGTAGGCATATAACTTTAAATTATATGATCATCATAAAAACACATTCATAACACAATTTCAAGGATATGATCATATGTGGACAATACAACACAGTTCCATACAAGGCCAATTCAATTAGAAATTCTATAGAAAAGTAGAAGAAGTAGATCAATCTTACCAATTCACCAAGCTTTGATAATTATTAAAAATAATCATAATTCATGTATAATGCCATTGATAAAAGTACATTAATATAATCGAAATCATAATTCAACTATCACAAGAGGAACATCACATTATGTACACTACATCATATATGCTATAAGACATAAAGGAATATAGATCAAAATTGCCAAACCTGAAATCCTTGATCCTTATTGATAAATTATACGAAATTCATCATCAATTAACATAGATGACGGTATCTATATTCAATTTACCATAATTAAATCACACTACAATTAATCTAACATCAAGATCACAATAACCAAAATATAGGCTAAATTGAAAAATTGGGAGGATCATGGGTTCATCATGAAATTTAATTTAAAATCACATTCAAAATAGTATTTAATAATCAATTAATAATAATCATGATTTTGAAATCATTTTAGAAAGAATCCACGGCTAGATTGAAAGATATAGAATTTGACAATAAATTATCTTCGAAATGTTTTGAACGAACTCTTTAGAGGAGAGGTTATCTAAAAATGAAGGATAACCAAACCGCATTATAGGATAAGATAACGAAACCTTGATGAATACACCATCAAAATCCAATCTAAAAAACTTAATCTTGAGATTCAACTCCAATGGAGTTTTTTATATAGGTTTTTTTTAGAGGAAGTCTAATTTTTGAAGACTGTATTGGATATGGGGTTTTGATCTTAATAACAAACATAATATACCCATAAATACATGAAATAATTGCCTTGGGTAAGTTTTGTAACATTTTATCACATCAAGGACTTCAATAACTCATAGAGCAGCTCATAACATTAAACACATCATCACATAGAAGTCAATGAACAAAATTTACAAGGAACACAAACTTTCATACCATTTTTTCTCAACGCACACAAGCAAGCAAAATCTTTTTCCACTCCCTCATTATTATGCATCAAATATATAGGCTCTTGTCATGTACATAGGAGGAACATCCTTCTACTAATTATAACATGGTATTTCAATTTCAATTCATTAAGAACTCATATGCGACGACCTTTAAGTCACACATAGAAAAGTTAAACATCATTCAAGAGGAAAATAAGAACTCATACTTCAATGCAGATAGAATGATTCAAGTAACTCAACAAGGATACTTAACATCTAGAAATAATTCCATGATAGACGTACTCAACAAGACAATGCTTAGTTATGTTTAAGGAGGAATTTCCTTCTCTGCAACACACTTACATGTCTTAATGAGTTCATACACAAGCAATGCACAAAGGTCAATTAATTTTAATAAGAAGTTCTCAACTTTTTAACCAAAGCATGCTCATACTCCCTTCTTAGTAAAGTCTAAATGGAAAATCAATGACCACCCACAAGTACACCATACAAGAAATGAGTACTCTTGAGTTGGAACAAGGAATGCTCGACCTTTTGAAGGTCTTTGACAAGTGTCTTAGGTATCATTTAATAGATAACACATGAATGTAGTTCAGAAATTAAAACTTTTCACTACAATGATAATAAGAAAATTCTTTTATAAAATACTAAAGAGTAAGTCTCGTCATCACAAGCCAATTATAAAGACACATCTAAAATATATTAGTGATATGACCCTTTATATTTACAGAAATACATATTACGTCTTATATAAGTGTTAAAGAAGAACTTAAAGAAATATAGACTATGACCTCGAATATATGAGGATATACTTAGTCTTGATATAGTCATTTCCCAAGCTTGCCTTGTACCTTTCAACTCGGCTAAAACCTATATATATAAAGTATAGAAAAGTATGGGGATATTACAAACATGTACTAAGCACGGAATATGAAAAATCATGAAAAAAGGGACAATTTAGAAGAAACATACAAGTCATGCTTTTTTGGTAAAAGCTTTATGAATTAAGTTAGAAGACATCATATGATCATCATTTAATACATCATGTGAAACTTCATTTTTTCTTAACATACGGACATATTTACAATGAACCCAAAGTATCACATGAATTGTACCTATCCTAAGTTGTCCTAAGGTGCCCTTAGGTAAGACAAGGAGATTGCTCATAGAACCTACCCAATACTCACCAAATAGATCCGTAAGACTACTTAAGGACAAGCATACTTCATTAGATTTAAAAAATCAACACACCATACTAATGACACTAAAGAAACGTACTTGTATTTAAGAACTTCACATAAGTACCCTTATCAAGTGGACATACAAGTCACAAAAAGTTCAATGTGAGAGTAACGTTCCATACTACTAACCCCACTATGTGCTCCTTGAGTATTCTATGAGAATAGATACGCTACGTTCATCATTTATAAGTTCCACCAAACAAGAAATAACTTTAGCATGCTTTCTTACCATTAGACATAAAGTCACATTACTTTCTTTTACATAACATCATGACACATTCATATATTTCACATAAGGACACAACAAGACTCCCTCAAATGTGTACTTAGTTCTTTAGATTCTTTTGTGGGGGATAAATTTAACCAATATAGACCATGAAAGCTTGACATGGAATCTCAATACTAACTTTACCGTATGAGGGATCCCTACTTTCCTAAGGTAGGGTAATAGTCTTTAGCCTTTACGTGGGTTCTCCAAAAGCTACACCTATGCGGGCACATATTTAAGAGAAGGAGAGTGCTACTAAGTAACTCATTCTCTAGTAAAGAGGAGTACACATATCAAGAGTTACATTAGGTACAACATCTTTTCTCACGAAGTATACCCACTCTTATTCAAATCTTCTCGGTGCTAAGCATAAGTCCCCCATTGAATCTTAAACATTCATTGACTATATGTTTGAAAATAACTATTGAACACCTCATCTAAACTCAGAAGGGTGTCAAACCTCAAACCTATCTTCAAAGATCATTGGAAATATCAAGGTTTGTACTAAACACTTCATCTCTACTAACGAAGAGTGATCACCCCAAAATTCCCTACTAAAGAATAGTAGGGATGGTCTATACACTTTCTCTTCACTCCCAAATAGTGTCCTCCCTATAATCCCCCATTTTCATTCATTGGCTTCATTCTTGCATTTAAGTGTATGTTTGAGCACATGTGAGCACACCTTTCACATAATGACCACTATTCCTAACACTAAATTCTAGACATGCTCAACTCTCATTTATCACAATTCACACGGAATCATACATCACATGTCAAACGTATACTTTATTTAGACATAAACCCTTCAAAATACTCATATCAACATTCCAACGAATACCATACATATACATATAAAAAAAAATCACTTCACTTCACATATCATGCCTTCAATGACATTCTCACAATAGACATATAAGTTCATATATTTCAAGTAAACCGCCACCAAAGATAGACCATAACACTCAAGAGTTACTTCAACGTAATTTAGCTAAGATAGAATAACTTACCCTTTATCAAACCCTTCATAACCTACTCACAATTTAAAAAATAATCCATAATAAAATAAACCGTAGGGAAGTAGCTAAAACTCAATAAAACCACCATGAAAAAGTAACTTTAACATTCTTTAGTCATACTCATAGAACCCTTTTCATAACCAAAAAGTTGACAAAAAGAATAGACATGATTCCATTGGGGTTTTTACATTGAAATCACCATTTAAATCTAAGAACAACTCAGTTTAAGCAATAAAACTTTTTCAAGCAACGACCCATACTTATAGTCAATGAATAAAGAAGTTTGAAGTTTGGAATGCTTTTTGAAATTTTATTGAAAGGGATCCTTGAATGAAAGAAGGTTCAAGGATGACTACCATACCTTTATATGAGTGAACCCATGAAAATTTGGTGAATATAATGTGAAGAATTTGGTCCTCTTCATTGGAGCTTCAAGCTTCTTCAATGGAGGTTTTTGGAGAGAAGTATTTTGGAGAAATTTGATTTGATCTTTAGGGTAGGAAATGATGGGTGAAGTTAGGTTTAAAATTACCTAAGTAAGTTCACAAATGATCCTCAAAATTCCGAAAAGATCCCCACACTATTTGGACCCTTTTCCTACCTTATTTTTGACTAAAAAGTCGCGTCCAAATCTGGGTTTTTTCTGCACATCAGGATAAAAGTTCAAGATTTTTGCCTCCAAAAAATTTTGAGGCAGTATACCACATGTCAACGGCGTTTCGAGAGGTAGGGCTTCAGATCCTGCCCTTATATGTTGCCTTGGGAAGCATCTTGACGCATGTTTAGGTCCTCCTGTGGGGCCCTTCGTGTAGTCCTGGAGGAGTCGTACTCAGATGTTTTGACACTTAGTACATCCCTATAAAGCATAGAAACCATTGACACTCAATTTCACTCTCAAAACATCCGCCAAAACTTCACTACAAAACACTACGACACACTAGTTAATTTTTGAGTAGTTTTGGACGTCTTGGGCGTTTAACTTCCAAATGCTCCCAAACATTACGAACTGACTTCTAATGCTGAAATATACTATTTTAGTAAATTATTTAATCATGAAACAGATGTGAAGTTATAGTTTGATCTTTTTAATTTTCAGGGTTGTTACAATCTCCCCCACTTAGAACAACATTCGTCCTCGAATGACACTTAACACTTTCAAGGATATCAAGGACACAACTAGAAGCATACCACACAAATAATAAAGGTCAAGACATTCATACACAACTCACAAACTCACAAGGATCACCAACTTCACCTCATTAAGCATTCATGCAACATAAGCAAGTTGGAACAAGTTCTACAATTCACACCACATACTCATTTCATCATTCATGGACAAACTTCCTTCTCCAACATTAATCATGCTCTTACACCTCATTTCTACACATAGTGAGACTATCATTTAAGAAAAAAATTAAATCAAAAATCAAGAATTCATATTCAAGAAATTCTAACATGAAGGAATGGAAAAATAAGAGACAAGACCACATAAAATCATATAATAAAATAAACATAACAGCCAAAAGGAATTATTATTTGACGGGGCCTTCACTCTGATTAGTCGTTGTTTTATCTCTGAGAGCTTATACATGATTACTCTTTTGATCATCGGTATTTGGACAATCATGAGAATCTTGGTTAACGTCTTCTCCTTTTCCCTTGAGGTGAGGAAAATCCCTCATCTTATGGCCCCTATTACCACATAAAAAGCAACCATCCATACTGTAAAGACACCTAGCTAAGTGTTTTTTTACACAACTAGTACACCTAGGCCTCTCATAAGCATAACCACCTCCTTGAGAATTTTTATTGTAAAGCCTATCTTTGTTCCCCAGTGAAGAGTCTTGATTAAAGAACCTCTTCTTAGCCTAAGGTTTACTTGACTCCTCCTATCTAGGCCTTTATCCCATCTCCCTAAGCTTTCACTACTCAATAGTTGAGCATAGATCATGAGTCTAGATATATCCATATCATTAAGTGGCATTATCATACAACACCTTTTTCCTTCAAGCTATACACCCCCATCACACATTTGTTCATCCTAGTCCTAGGATAGGCTATGAATGTTGGGACATACTTAGAGAGTTGAGTGAATTTTAGAGATTACTCTTTCACACTCATTCCCCCTTGACGAAGGTTCATGAATTCCACCAACTTTATCTCCCTAACTATAAGGGGGAAAATCTATCAAGAGAAGCCACTTTGAACACTCTCCAATCTACCGGACCTTCCCTTAGGGGATTCTCATCCCTCCATTTCTCAAACCACAGTTGATCCACATCTTTGAGTTGATAAGAGGCTAACTCCGCATTCTCTCATGGAGTCACACCCATAGAATCCACCACCTTGAATACCTCATCTATGAAGCCTTGTGCATCTTCATCCATCATAGTACTACAAATAATATGAGGGTTCATCCTCATGAAATATAAAATTCTAGAGGCGGGATTACTTGAATTTTGTTGAGGTTGAGGCACAACTCCTAGGTTAGCTTGGGCAAACACCTGATTAGTGATGACTAGTGCTTGAGTCATTATGAGTTAGGTCAAGACCCTAAGAGAAGCCTTTATCTCCGCATGCATTAGTAATATCCCATTTAAGATAGAGAGATTGAGGACCTTTGGGCATAGGAGGAATTTGGGGCATTTGAGGTCCTTGATGTTTCGGAGGGGGGACCTCTTTATTCATGTACTTTTGGTAAACTATAGGAACTTGCACATTCCGTGAAGGAATTCTCTAATTAGCTACATGTCCTTCCTCCCTTATATAGGGTGTCCTCCTTGTATTAATATACTATAAACAGAAGGGAAGATTTTGAGAAAAGGAACTTATATAACTCAACTCTAAGGCACAATACTAGAGAAATGAAGAAAAAGTGAAACTTTTATCTTCCTATAGTCTCTCTCCCATAGATGTGTCACGACTCATCGATGAACAAGACTGTAACAGATGTGGCTTCTGAGTATGTATATACTAAACTATTTCCCAAACCTTATTCTCTCATACCATGTTTGTAATGACCCGCAAGAACACCCTAGAAGAAAAGAGTAATCTTGAGTCGGAACAAGGCGTGCTCGACCTCTCAAAGTTCTTGAAAAAGACAGTTAGCTATCATTCATTACATAAGACATGAAAAGTAGTGCAGAAATTAATACTATTCACTACAATAATAATAAGAAATTTCTTTTACAAAATACTAAGGAGAAAGTCCAATCGTCACAAGCGAATCTTAAACACATATCTAAAATATATTATGGACACGACCCGTTACATTGAATGAAATACCTAATAAGTCTTATATAAGTTTTAAAGAAAAAAATTAATGAAACATACACTATACCCTCAAATATATGAGGACATACTCAGTATTGAGAGAGTAAATTCCCAAGATTGCCTTATACCCTTCAACTCGGCTCCAACCTATATTTATAAATTATAGAAAAGTATGAGTTTAGTACAAACATGTACTAAGTATGACATACGGAAAATCAGAAAAAAAGAAACAATTTAGAAGAAACTTACAAGTTATGCTATTTTGATAAAAGGTTGTATGATTTAAGTTAGAAGACATCATACGATCATCATTTTATACATAAGGTTAAACTTTCATTTTTCGTAACATAAGAATTTACTTACAATACACCAAAAAAATCACATGAATTATTCCTATCCTAAGTTTTCATAAAGTGCCCTTAGGTAAGACATAAGGATATTGCCCATAAAACCTATTCAATACCTACAAAATAGTTCCTTAAGACTACTTAAGGACAAGAATACATCGTTACATTGAACAAATAAACACTCCATACTAATGATACTAGAGAAACATACTTGCATTTAACAACTTCACATAAGTACCCTAGTAAAGATGACTTACAAGTCACACAAAGTGCAATGTGAGTTTAGTATCCCATACTACTACTACCCTCTCTATGTTCTACTTAAGGATTCAATGAGATTGTATACACTACATTCATCATTCATAATTTCCAATCATACAAGACATAAATTTAACATGATTTCTTAACATCAGACATAATGTCACATTACTTTCTTTTACATCACATCATAAGCCATTGATACATTTCACATAAAGACACACCAAGGCTCCCTCAAAATGTCTACATGTTCAATGGATAAGAAGGGTCCCATTCCACCACCTAACCTAAGTAGTACACCCATAAGAAGACGTAGTTCTTTACATTATTTTGTGGGAGTTAACTTTAACCGACATACACCATCAGAGCTTGACATGGAATCCCGGTACTACCCTTACAAGATGAGGGATCCCTACATGCCTAAGGAAGGGTCATATTATTTAGCTTTTACATGGGTTTTCTAATAGATACACCTACGCGGGAGCATATTTAAAGGATAATGACATTGGTACTAACTAACTGACCCTCTATTAACAAGGAGCTCCCATCTCACGGGGTACATTGGATACAACATCTCTACTCACAAATTGTACCCAACCCTTCTTCAAATCCTCTCGATGCTAAGCATAACTTACCCATGGAGTCTTAATCATTCATTGACAATAGGTTAGAAATTAACTATTAAACACCCCATATAAACTCATGAAGGGTGTCCAACTACAACCTATCTTGGAAAGTTCAATGGGAATAGTGAGGTTGTTACTAAACACTTAATCTCTACTCACGAAAAGTGTTCACCCTATAATCCCCCATTTTAATACTTAGGAATAGTCGGGATGGTTTAGACACTTCATCTTCAGTCACGACGAGTCCACCCTACAATCCCCCATTTTCATTCATTGACTTCATTCATGCATTCCTGTATGTGTGTAAGCACTTGTGAGCACACCTTTTACATATTGACAACAATTCATAACATTGACTTCCTGACATGCTCAACTCACGTTTATCACAATTCACACATTATCATATTTCACATATCAAAAGTATATTTCATTTAGCCATAAACCCTTCAAGATACTCATATAACCATTCCAACACATACCATACATATACATATCAAAGTTATCACTTCACTTAACATGTCATGCCTTCAAGGACATTCTCACAATATTCATATATCTTCATATGTTTCAAGTAAACACAACCACTAAAGGTTGAAGATACAACTTAGGAGTTACTTCCACGTAACTTTGACAAGATAAAATTATTTAACCTTTATCCGAGCCTTTACCAACTAGTCACAGTTTAAACAATAATCCATCCTAAATTCGCCCTTAAGGAAGTAGCCAAAACTCAATAAAATCACCAAGAAACAATAACTATAACATTATCTAGTCATACTCATAAAACCCATTTCATAATCCAAATTTTGATAATAAATATACACATGATTTCACTGGGGTTTGGACATTAAAATCATAATTAAAAGATAAAAACAACTCATTTTAATTAATTAAAAAATTTTCATGCAAAGACCCACACTTAGAGTAAAGGAATAAAAAAGGATGATGTTTGAAATCCTATTTCAAAACTTCCTTGAAACGTATCATTGAAGGATTACTACCATATCATAATATGAATAAAAACAACAAAAAATTTGTAAAGAAAGCGTGAAGGACTTGGTCCTCTTCCTTGGTGCTTGAAACTTCTTCAATGGAGGTTTTTTGGGAGAAGTTTCTTGGAGAAATTTGATTTGATCTTTAGCGTTTGAAATGATTGGTTGAATGAGGTTTAAAATGACCTAATTCTTTCTAAAAAAGATCCCCCAAAGTTCCCAAAAGACCCCCATACAATTCGAATCCTTTTCCAAATTGATATTTCACTTGAAAAGGTCGTGGCCAAATAAGGGAATTGGCTGCACGTCGCGAGGTAAGCTCCAGATTTTTGCCTCTTAAAAATATTGAGGTAGTAGACATCATGTCATGGGCACTCGCGATATGGGGCTTCAGATCCTGCCCTTGCACACTTCCTTGGGTAGCATCTTGACCCATGTTTGTGTCATTTTTGGGGGCCCTTCAGGTAGTCCTTGAGTAGTCGTACTCTGACGTTTTGACACTTAGTACACCCCTCTACGCATAGGAATCATTGAAACTCAATTTTACTCTCAAACTATCACAAAAAACTTCACTACAAAACACTACGATATACTTGTTCAACTTCGACTAGTTTTAAGGACATCTTGGGCGTTTGACTTCCAAATGCTTCCAAACATTACGAAGTGACTTATAATACTGAAATACACTATTTTAATACATTATTAACTAATTAAATTGATGTGAAGCTCTAGTTTGACCTATTTCATTTTTAGGGTCATTACAAAATCACTCCACACACATTACAATAATAGGAAGTCATTTAACATAGTTTTGATTTCTAGCATAACACTAGCTTTCATAAACATGCATCATTTAGGGAATTTCTTACTGTTTATAGGAACACAGAAGGACATGGTGTAAACATACCTTCACTCCTCAAGAATTATCCTACAATCATCATTCCAAAACCATAAAAGTCACAAAGTTAAGAGACTTATCATTTTTCATTTTAAGGACACTCAATTTCTCATTGATGTCTTAAAACACAACACATTAAAAGTGACATCAAACCTGTTCCTTACATTATCTCATGATGTTAAATTCACAACTAACATATAAAGATGCATAATAAACATTAGAAAATATCAATTTGATTAAAATCTTTTTTCATGCAATTTATAATCTTCAAAACATGCTTAACATAGTGTCAGTTAAGATATACATAACATATGGAGAACATGCAACTCTTGCTTTTGTACAAGTCTTCTATCATGAACAAGC
Organism: Solanum lycopersicum; assembly: GCF_036512215.1. Classification (NCBI taxonomy): domain Eukaryota; kingdom Viridiplantae; phylum Streptophyta; class Magnoliopsida; order Solanales; family Solanaceae; genus Solanum; species Solanum lycopersicum. The sequence goes on along the minus strand of NC_090811.1, from coordinate 19,576,116 downwards.
TACTACGAACTCTTTTGTTTCAAGCTCAAGAATTAATTGAAGGACAAGATAGAGATATCTACAACCATACTACTCATATCATTGTCATCCCACTTAGGGTAAACCAATTTAAAAGAAACTTCACTCAACCTTATGAGAACTTTAGCTCACAAACTTTAATAACCAAGCACATCATCGTACTCTTAGGACTTAAGCTTAAGAAAACCCTTCATCAACATCACAAAAAGTGATTCTTAACATAAAGAAGTTCAAAGAAATCAACAAAGGGACATCAATAGAACTGATATATCACCATCTACGAACATTATCCCTCACTTGGGGTAAGCCTAATAACATTATTCCCTTAAACTCAAAGGCAAAGGTTAGTCAAAACTAACCCTACAAGCTCCTCACGTTAAAAGTTTTAACATATTTAAGAGTTATCACTCCTTATCTGATCAAGTAGTCTACTCAACCATTATCATTTTTATAAGTCTAACATCCAAAGGAAACTAATAAAAACTAATTTAGGTCATACTAGCCAACCACATGATGTCTCAACTATACCATGATTACCAAGGGTCATGAAAACCTTAGGGGAAATATATAGAGGTGACTTAGCCATAAGGTCTCTTTTTTTTCCTTCAACACCAAAGGCAAGGTAAATTCTAGTTCATTTAAACCCACATTCACATCTTTGGTGGAACCTTTCAACAAACTATGCCCAAGAACAATCTAAGAACTTTTTTTCAAATGGCCAAACTTATGATCAAACATAAAAGAAAACTAACCACTTTAAAAGAAGGCCAACATCAATTCTTTCCGCCTCTTTAAGGTGTAAGGGGTACATACTACCCTCTAGGTAAACCCTAGGCAAAACATAATTCCAAACTATGTAACAAAACTCATTTCTCCCTTTTTTCCCAACATATAATAGGATCATAAAGAAAGCAATCAATTACTCATAAGAGTTCTTCCATTACTAGAATACTCCGTCTTCACCTCACAAGGTAAACAAACTTCCATCACTTCTCGGACCAAGCTTATAAAAAGGACTCCCATCCATACAAGGCAACTATGAAGAATAAAAAATAAATGGGAACATGCATATTTGGTTATTTAAAACATTTCTTGAACGCATTTAAAGCCTAAACCATATCATTATGGTATCACCATATCATTTATGTAAAAACTTATCATTCCAAAAGGAAAAATATTTTATCCACAACAACCATTAGCATTTTACAACCGTATCATGACAGAAATTGTTATATAACATATCATTTCACATAAATCACATATATGGAAATAAATGCCATCACATCAGCACATGTCAAATGTACTTTAACGTATACTCATCAAACAATTAAACCAAGATAAGAATCAAAACTCACCTTTTTCTCTCTCAAGCATAGATATACAATCTCATCCAAACAATCACATCTAAAACACCACCAAACAATAAAACATAAGAGAGAGATCATATAGAGTCATTTTCTATGGCACAACACGAGAATAGAGAAGCATAGAAACTCTATTGTCATATAGTCTCTCACTTATAGAAGTGTCACGACTCACCACTGATGAATGATACTTTACTAGACATGGCAATACGAGACTTAAAACCCTAAACAACGTTAAATACCTCATTGTCTAATACCACATTTCTCACAACCAGAGAGCACCACCTTGAAGTAACATGTACATGACTTCATTGATGTATTATACAATCCCATAGTTTTCATTTATCACACTGTCATATGTCAATTTAGTAGGGAACTTAAGAAATTGATAGCATATTATATGCTAGAACATCACTTCCATTATATATAAAAGTATCATAAGTACATACTTAGACTGTAAGTCTCTTTTGCCATCTTAGACTCAACATCATTAGAGTACATTAGGGACAGGACCCTTTCAAACATATAATCATAACTAAACTATTACATAACTTTAAATGAGAACTTTGACATACACAATCCTTGAAATCTTAAGGATCCCTTTCCTGGAGATTGGGAAACACATATCAAGCCCGTTAGACATGCTTTAAGAATCCTTAAGCTTTGTGTTTAAATGTGAAGAAGTATGGTGTTAGTACAAGAATGCATTATGTATGGCAACCTTGAAAAAACAAGCATTGAAAATGGACATTGAATTTAAAACCATGCATCATGCCTTTTTGTAAAATTTCTTAAAATATGATATGAAGCATCATACATTTCACATACTTAATATAGACATATACAATGGTTGTAAAATCACATAACCCATATATTGCATGTAAGGAACTTTTACATTTCATTCATTGTAACCTCTTTTCATTTAGTGTAACCTCATTCTTTTATTAACTCCTTAACTTCCCAACATACCCTTTAGTGATACTTGGTACAATGTATTAATAATGTACCATTGCATTATCCACACTCAATCATCACGACAAGGTAAACATACAACTTTCATTGATCAAACATATATATTCATAGAAGTATATCATATCATAAGACACATACTTCACATTTAATCCTATATACTTTATGAAATACTTTGAAGATTTAATTACAAGGCCACATACAAGTAAATTCTTAAAATATTATCATAGTTAGATAAAAGTCAACGTTAACATTGTCACATCCGGGAATAGCCCCGAGACATCAACAATGTAATCGTCCTCTTTGAGGACTAAGACTAGCCAATTAGCTTACATCATTACATTTATAGGTCAAGCATAGCGGAAAATTAAGATCTTTTAATTAAATTTACTCAGAGGTTTTTATAGATCTCTACATACACATATTGTTTATATGTTTGAGTATACATAGACCCTTTGTATTGGAAGATTTCTTAGTCTTCTATTTTTATTGGACATAAGTATATAAAATAAGACATAATCATAATAGTCTTCCCTCCTCATAAAGATCTAATAAGAGTGTAATAACATGCGCATAACCCATACATAAAAGTAAGAATGTCTCACATGGGCTATACAATATTTCATACTAAATGGAAAATAAAGAAAGATAGAAGTCATAAACTCAAAATAACTCCATTAGCTAGATATTGGCATCACCCTCGGAATTTCAAGACCTACCCTACTATGATGATCAAGAGATCCAAGCCTTCTTCAAGTCGTCTTGAAAAGCATTTCAATAACTGGAACCTAAAATATTGGGGGAAAGTAAGAAATGGAGTTAGTACACCACTGGTACTAAATATGAAACCATATGCACACATACTTTGAGATCATGCTAAAAAAAAGACATTTCATAAAGTTAGCACTTTCCATTTAAAAACCTTTATGCCTATTCAACAAGACCATACAAACTAATTGAAAATGTTCATTAAATAATAATCGTGTACATAACAAGACAAACAACATTTACTAGTCATTTCAAAATACATATATTATCATTGATCTTATAGACAAGTAACTCTAACATAAAGTCATAATACCAACAACCATGAATAAGAGTACATTTCAACATCAATAAAGCAAGATAATTACCATTGAACCCCTATCAAGTCAACAAGTGCAATGACAAATCAAACCCCATAATCTTATTCCATGAAGTAACAAAAAAAGAATCATGACTAACATCCTACTTCACATATCATAACATTTACGAGTACATATCATCAAACATTAACCATATAGACCAGCACATATTTATAAGTGAAACTAATCAACATATAGTATCAACAATGTGCAAGTTCATCATATATATGTCATACAACATTCTAAGAATTTTCATACATCACAACATCCTCCTAAGTCTATCTTCAAGGCTAACCAACGCAATGTTTAGGTAGAGTCCCATACCCCTATCTAGAATAAGCAAAACCCCTTAGGTAATCTTAGTTAGAGGTCAATCCCTTAACTCATTTTCCCTTTTAGTAACATGTTGCACTAACAAAAATAGACAATATGAGATAATGTGTAATCCGGTGTCATCCACCGCTACATTGAAAGAAGGTGGAATACCGGCCAAGGTAGTACCAAAATAACATAGAAACCACGTGGATCCACTAGCTAGTATTCCTATGGGGGCAACATAGTTCAATATTTAATAGATATAGTTGGGACCCTCTTTATGCTACATGCATTTTAGTATCCAATCTCAAAAGTGCATGAGTGATCCTACCTTTCCTATATGGGAAGGGAAACTACTCGTTGTAGTTCACTCGTTGCTAAACTAGAGTCCCTTTTTGAAATGTCTTTAATGTCCTTATTAGTCATCATATATTATTGTAGGTCCTAGGGTGTAACCCTTGTATAAAATAATCATCATCATCATAACTCAATAAGAATTTCATGAATATTATCCTTCCATTAAAATTCATAAAGGAGGGTTTAGCACATTAACATTCTCATATCATGATAAGGCGCATTGGTAAATCATTCACCATCATAATAACATTTACATCTTAAGAAAACACCTCACAATCATAATCATAAAATTTCAATTCAACATCAAAAAACCATATCAATCCTTATAAAGTGCATACTCCAATACAACATTATGACTTAATCACATTTAACCACAATTTTAAGTAAAGGATAGGGATCATAATACATACCAAGTCCCTTTCTTAATCCATCATCAAGGTTTTATTATCAATCGTTAAATAAACCGTATCAGGGTATAAAATCATTATAATTTAATTACCGACATGATATAATGTCTACAAGAGTAACTACATCACAATTCAATACTAGATCAAAGTTTAAGACAAGTTACTTAGGTCAATGTACAATATACTTCATAACCTAGATCATCTTATCAAGAACTAGAATGAAAGACTATAAATATTCATAATTAGTTTAACAACATCACCTAGTAGTAATTCAACCAATAACTTAGTCAATTTAACCAGTACAACGAATTCACATCATGATTAAAGCCAAGGATTAAGGGGAATAGGTCACCTTCTACAAATTAGAAAGAACAATAAATACACATCATAATTCGGTTAGATTACATTTTAATATATTCATAATATCCAAAAGAAATAATAAACAAATCAATTCATAACATAAATTTCGTATTGGATGAAAACCCGCTTGAAAACATAACATTGGAAATCAATTTAATGGAACCCTTTGAAAGAAAAGGTCTTAAAGGTGAATTTGATACCATAACTTACTATTATGAAGTTTAATTGAGAAAATTTACCCTTTGCAGTCTTTAATCCATCCCCTAGTTTGGTCTTCAATGGGGTTCTTCACTAGAGAGAGAAGGAAGAGAGTTTTGTTTTTGTGAGTTGTGATTAGTATAATGGAGTTGGGGTCTTTATATGGGTCTTAATTAAGTTAATTAGGCGTCCTTTATTACATAATTAACAACCAACCCCTTAATTAATTAATAAAGACTTTGTCAAAACATGGAGAAAATTGGATCCCTCACAGATGAGACCTCGACCACCGCCCGTTTGTGAGTTTATGGTTCCTACCCCCCTTCCGTGCTGCACATTTGTGGTTTCATTCAGATACTGTGCAAATGAGGTTTACAAGGAATTGTCTAATTCTTGATAGATGGAGGCATTGACGCCCTGTTGATTCAAAAATGGCCGGTCTAGGTATCCGTTGGTGACATTGTCTATTGACAGTTTTTTTTCCAACTTTTGCAAGGATCCTCCTAAAGGGACTTTGGTTTGTCCTTAGGGAGTTGTACCCGGTTATTTCTACAATGAATAAACTCTAATACGTTTTAGACACCCTTATACAAATATTCATGAATTTCCAACTCTTAAAGCTAGTCAAGTAGGCTAAGACACAATACTACCTCTTTGAACTAGTTTCCATACGCCATGGATGTTCTTGTACATTTTGGTAAATAGACTTCCTACACGACTTATATTCATTAAAATGGAACTTAAAATTGTGCCTAGACCTTAGAAACTTATGTTAGGTTCTAGAACACGTCTTTTAATTTTTGAAATGTTACATTATCTCCCCATATGAACATTCGTTCCCGAATGACACTAAAAATATTTTGAAGGAAGGGATAGAATAAAGACTAGCAGCTCAACCAACAATTATAGATAACAGAATCAACTATATCACTCAAACAAGGAAATTGAAAACTTCAACAAGCACACATAAAGCTCAACATTACATTATGAGTAACATCCTTCTCACAACAACAATAGAACATCAAATTTATGAGTAAGTTATGCCAAAGTTCAACTTACCAACATGCTACATATAATTTCATAAAGACTCACCATATCAAAATGCACAACAGAAACTCAAAACAAGCCAAAGAGCAAAATTCACAATTTTTAAGTTAATTAGTAATGTTATTGTAACTTCAGTGTAACAATATAAAAAATGCACATTTTGCATAACTTTACCATAAAAAAAAAGAAACTTCAATTTTTAGTCATTATTTTCATTATTAATAAGTATTACTTGTATCATTTTGAAAATCCAAGATTTTTTTCTTAAAGCATAACATAGGTGTCATGCGGTATAAACACTACTTTAAGAAGAAATTAAAAGAATATAGGTCATTAGGAGGTTTTTGAACCAAAACGTCCAAGAACATCCATGACGCTCGAAAACTAGTTCTAAAGGGTACTAGCGTGCCTTAGCCTATTTGACTAGCTTTCAAGAGTCGGAAATTTATGAAATTTTGTGGAATGGTGTAAAACACGTGTTTAAGGTGATTTGTTGTCAAAATTTATGGGTATGACTCCCCAAAGAAAAACCAAGGTCCCTTATGTAGGACCATAGCACGTCGAAGGCAGCACTGCCTGGGACGTGCGTAACCACGAGAGGCCATCAATAACCAATCGACGTCCCACACTAAGACAAAAGGTTTGCGGCCCTAAGATGCAAAGTCTCTGAACTCAATAATGGTTGTGCAGCACGGAAGGCACAATGCCCATCGACTCACAGACGGACTGTATACGAGGTTCCGTCTATCAAGGTCCATTTTCAATACAATTTAAATTAACTCTGGTTAAAATAATTAAGGGTTTTAGTGGTTATTTAGGTATTAATGGAAGATTAATTAACTAATTTAACCCCTCATATAAATACCCCAACCCTCATTAGCCTAATCACAACTCATAGTAATAAACTCTTTTCATTCTCTTTTCTTTCTCTATCTATTGGACGACATCATTGAAGACAAGCTAGGGGGAGGTTTTGGAGTCTAGAAAGAGACTATTTCATCAAAAAATATTCATCAAACATTAAGGTATAGGATATAATTCACCTTTAAGACTTCTTTCATCAAAGGGATCTTTCCAAGTATTTCAAAAAGTTTGGTTTTAAAGTGGGTTTCATTCAATTAGGAAATTGATATTATTAACTGAATTTTTATAGTTTATTTAGGATATAAAGGATATATTAACATGCATTCTAACTTTATTATAGTAAATTGGGGTGATTTGATATATATTGAAGAGCATGGTCCTTAATTCTTAACCATAGGTTTGATCTTCATGTGAATTGGGTTGTGATTGATTCAATTGACTTCAACTAGTTAAATCACTATTAGATGATGTTGTCAAACTAATCATGCACAAATTAATATGAATTGTTATCTTACATTATGGTTCTTGAGAAGTGAGCTAGGTTATGGGAATTGACCTAAGTATCTTTGTTTAAGGTTTGATTTAGTATTGAATTATGGTATAGTAACCCTTCTAGTATTCTTATCCTATTTATTATTTAATTATGATGTGTATTATATAAACTGGATTGAATTGAGGGTTTATGATAAGGCCTAAATGATGAACTATGAACGAGACTTTGTAAGTCTTATTAACTCTACCTTTACTTCCCATTGTGATTAAATGTTGTTAAGTCATGATGTTATATTGGAGTAAACCTTGTATTAGGTCGATATGATTGTATGATGTTTGATTGAAATCTCTTTACTATCCTGTGAGGTTGATTAAGGTTTATGTGTTATAAGGATGGTGAAGACTATCAATGTGCATAATTATGATGTGAAATGATGATTAGCCAACCTCACTTATATGACTTGTAATGAAAGGAACTATGCTCATACAATTATTATTGATATATTGATGATGATGATTATACAGGGGTAGAGCCTATAACATAAACTAATCTGTGATTGATAATTAAAGGCTTAAAACCATTTTTAAAAGGGACTCTAGGTTAGCAATGAGTCAACTAGATTGAGGAGTGTCCCTTCCCACATATGGAATGTAGGAGGACTAAAGTACTCTTGAGAGTGGATATTACAACGCACGGAGAATAGAGTGGGTACCGACTATATCTTCTATTTCATTAACTGTCTTACCGCAATAGGATTACTTGCTACTAGATCGATATAGTTGCTATGTTAAATGTTTTTTTACTACGTTAGCAAGTAGACTGCCTTCTTTCGGTGTAGGGTTGTATGACACCAGATTCCACACTATGTCATGTGTTCTATGTCGGTTAAGGAAAGATGTTCCCAAAATGGTAAAAACAATTTAAAAATTAAACTCTAACTAGGATAACCCAAGGGGTGTAGCTTAGTCTCATTAGGGGTATGAGACTCTACCTAAGCACTGCACTAGTTAGCGTTGAGGGCAGTATTAGGAGGATGTTCTCATGTATGTTTATATCTATGATGATTTATTATATGTATTTGAAGGAATATCACATTATTTATACTATATGTTGACTAGTTCAATTATGAGTACGTGTTGGTTTGTATTGTTTAAGTAATATGAAATGTATATCTAAATGTCATGTTATATGAAGTAGGGTGTTAGTCATTATTCTTGTCGGGTTACTTGATTGAGTTAGGTTATAGGTTTTTTCTTAGGAATTGGACTTTTTGACCTGATAGGGGTTCATGGGTAATTGTCTTGCTTTGCAATAATGAAATGTACTCTTATCCTTGCTTATTGTTTTATATGACTTTGATGTAGAGTTACATCAATAAGCTTCTACTTGCATAGTGGGAATGTTTGGTTGGACTGGACTTGATATTGTGGTATTGTCATGATCATATCTATGACTTAATAAATGTGAATTATTTTTTGGTAGTATTGTATAATATTCATATATGTTTTAAAGAAAAATGCATAATAATAGAAATGTCATTTTTTAGCATGTTTTATAAATATATGTGGATATGGTCTCATACTTAATGCATATGGAGTATTAACCCCATTTTCTTCGTATTTACCAAACATTTTAGGTTCAGGTTGTGAAGTCTCATTCAATATGACTTGAAGAAGTCTTGGTCACTCTCTACCATCCATGTGGGTAGGTCCTCACTTTCCGAGGGCGATCCTAATATCTTTTTTATGAAGTTGCTTTGTTTTTCTAAGACTTTCATGTTCATTCCACTTTCATATGAGTAAGATTTGTATAAGCCTATATGTGGCTTCTTTATAGTGATGTAGGACTATGCCCAAATTTGTATGATATTTAGATGATATGAGATGAGACAATCCTATACGAAGGGTCAATCTACGCTCGATATATATACTATGTGTATGTAGAGTTTTACATAAAACTCCAAGTAGAAGTAGTAAAAGTTTTAAATTTCGCTAAATTTGACTTATGAATGTGGTGATGTAAAATAAGAGGCTAGTCATAGTCCTCAAAGAGGGAGAAGATGCTAGTTACATCTAGGGGAAAACCCATTGTCACACTACTATTCTTAGTTATCAAATAAATGGGGTAACGGACTTTATATCGGCCTCGACCTCCCATTGTGCACCCTCTAGTAGGTGATCCTTCCAAAACACCTATACGCAACCTACTTCTTTATTCATTAATTTCTTTAATTTCCTATCAAGGATTTGAACTTGAACCTTATAATATGAGAGGTTATGTTTTACACCAAAATCCATAATAGAAAGAATAGACTAGGGGTCACCTATACACTTCTTAATCATGGAATCATGGAAAATCGGATGAAACCGAAGACAATTCAATAAAAAGCTTCAATTCATATGAAACTTTACCAACTGTTTGCAAGATTTCATAGGGACCCATATAACGAGGACTCAACTTCCCTTTCTTGCCAAATCTAGCAAACCCTTTCATAGGCGAAATTTTCAATTACAGTTTATAACCTTTTTCAAGCTCTAAAGCCCTTCTGCTATGATCGACATAAGACTTTTGCTGACTAGAGGACGTTCGCGATCGGTTCCTTATGATATGAACATTCTCCAAAGTATTATAAGTCAAATTGGGACAAAGAAGTGAAGGATCACCCACTTCAAACTATGAGATGAGACCTACACCTCCTACCATACAAGGTTTCATAAGGATCCATGCATATGGGTGAATGAAAACTATTATTATAAGAAAACTCCACCAAAGGCAAAAATTTGTCCTAATTTCCCTTGAAATAATACAAGCCCTAAGCATAACATCAAGTGTTTGAATAGAACGCGACCATTGACCATCCATTTGGGGTGGTAAAGCGGTGCTTAACTTTACCTTAGTACCCAACACTTTTTCGAATGACTTCTAAAACCTAGATGTGAATTTTGTACCCTATCCGATATGATGGATAACGGAATGCCATGGTGAAACACAATCTCATATATGAAGATCCTTGCATAATCTTCCGCTGAATAAGTAGACTTGATAGTAATGAAGTCAGCGGATGTCACGACCAGAAAGTACACCCTAGAAGTTAGGGAGAACCCTTGGGTCATGACAGAGTGTACTAGACCCTATGGGGTCTTGTACAATCCCTTTAACTATCGTCATTAAATAATACATTAACAATAGTGCATAATTAAAACCTTTCAACACATTTAATATAAAAAGGAATTATTTTATATATACTTAGAAAATCTCATCGTCATAGGTCAAACTTAAAGACACGACATAAATAACTTAAGGACACGACCCTTAACATTTAAAGAAATACATAATAAGTTCTAACATAAGGAAACATAGAAGATAGGAATTATTCCCTCGGATATATGAGGACACACTTTGTCTTGAGAGGAACTTTACCAAGCTTTGCCTTCTAGAATTAAACCTTGCTCCCAAAACCTATACTTATAAAGTATAAAAAAGTATGGGGTTAGTAGAAAACAATTAAATAAGTATGACATATGTAAAAACTTGAAAAAAGGGACATTTTAGTAAAATACACTTCCATGATAAAAAATTATAACATTCATGAACTTAGAATCAAAACAACATAAGAAACATCATTTAACACTTAGATAAGGATTTCCATAATTTTTTTAAAAGAAAGCATTTTACAGTATACAGTAAGCATTTTAAAGTAAGGCATGAAAGAAGTACACATATGCCTCCTTGAATACACACCAATGCAATCCTCAAGTTTATCCCCTTTTTGGTGTACTCACCTCGGGAGAACAAGATGCCACTCAATGGCAAGAGAATAGAAGAACACCCCAAAAACACATAAACACTTGTCTTTTTGAATGCCTACTTTGGACAATGAGTTAGATGAACTACCATACCACATACCCTAAGTAGTATACTCTTTTAGACTTCGTGGCACCAAGATACCCCTTTCGGAAGGTCTTAGCTAGTGCAATATATAGATAGCGTTCCATACCACCTACCCTAAGTAGTACGTTCTTTTATAAGACTTAGTTCATTCAATTAATACAGGACTCACAAGGACTTCCCTTTCAGAATGCCTACTTGCTGCTATGGATTAATAGCATCCCATTCCACTACCTACCCTAAGTAGCACACTACTTTTATAATACTAAGCATATTCATTACTTTTGTTGGAGGTTAGCTTAATCGACATAGAGCATGAGAGCTAGATATTGAATCCCGATATTAACCCCCATCAGATGAGGGATCCTCACTTGCCTAAAGTAAGTTCATTCTCTTAGATTTAAATTGGCTTGACCAATAGCTACACTTATGCAGGTGTATAGTTGAGGGATCACGAGATTGCTACTAAGTAACTCATTTTCTAATAACGAGGAGTACTCATCTGAAGAGGTACATTTGAATACAACATCTCAACTCATGAAGTGTATCCAACTCTTCTTCATATTTTCTCGGTGCTAGGCATAAATTCCCACGGATTCTCAACATAACATACTATATGTTAAGGGTATATAGTGAACACCACACTTAACTCAATAGGGCATTCATCCTCCAACCTATAGAAGAAAGCTGTTATGATGTAGTGGAGTTGCTCATAAGCACTTCATCTAAACTCACAAAGAGTGTTCACCCCAGAAATCCTCTTTTAGCTTACCGTAGCTATATTCATCCATTCAAGTGTGAGTGTGTGTGTACATTTAAGCACACCTTGCACATAAAAATCATTTCATTTACATTTTACTTCTATACTAGCTTAGACCTTCATACATCATGTCACACAATTTACATGCTTCACATAATAATATTAGTTACTTAGACATAATCCTTATCATATTTCTCTTAACAAGATTCATAAAACAATTAACAAGAATAACTTCATTTAAGTATACTCTCTAGACTACTTCACACAATAGATTCATAAGGCACATTTAACAAGAATAACATTATTATTGTCGTACTTCACAATAAAATCCTTCACGGCCTTATTCACAATAAATAAGTAACATCAAATTCGTACAATTCAAGTAGGTACAACTACTAAGAAGGTGGACCATACAGCTCCAGAGCGTTTCAAAATTAAAGCTAAACAACATAACAAACATTCCCTTTAATCAAAGCTTTAATCCCGAATGAAATTTTTCTCAACATTTCATCACAATATATCCTTTAAGGAAATGTCTAAAAACAATATCAACTCAAAGAAAACAAAGCTTAAAGACTAAAAAATCATGCTAATTTAACCCATTTCTTAAGTCAAAATTTGACATAAAATTTTTACATTTTTTTCAGTGATGTTTTAGCATTAAAATCATTAACTAACCTTAAGAATATAATTTTTAAATCATTAAAAAAAATTTAATGCAAGACCCATATTTAGAGTTGAAGCTACGAGAAACTAGGGTTGAAAAACTCTTTTTGAAATCCTCTAGAAAGGCGCTCCTTGAATGGATGAGAATACAAGGATGGATACCATACCACATATAGAATAATCACCAAATAATTTTTATGAAGTCACGCCCGCCAAAAGCTCTCCTAGTTCCTTCTTGACTTCTAGTTTCCATGGTAATTTGAGAGTGTATTCTAAGAGGGAGGGGTTTAGGGTTTTATGAAGTGGTGTCTTATATTGGGTCTTCGGTTTTAAAACAATTTATTATATATAAATAAACCTAAAAATAAATTCCTAGGTTGATTATTACTTGTAGTGAGTTTACAAAACAACCCAAGCCTTCAAAAGAAAGGACTACTTTTGCCAAGCTCATAGACGAGACCTAACAATCGAACCATTTGTCCAACAATGGACCATTGGTGGGGTGTCATGGGTTTACACGTAGCTCCATTTGGATTGTGGATAACCATTCTTTTAGGTACAATCTATGAGACAAGACGACGGGCCGTTGGTTCAACCACTGGCCATCAATTGCCCTCATTGGTAAACATTGCCAAGGTAGTTTGGGTCCTTTTCTTGGCCCCCTTGTGGGTCCTACATGGAGTGGTACCCGAATGTTAATCCCCTAAAAGTAGTTGTATAGGTAATAGGAAGATGACACATCAATTTCAAGAAAAACTAAGACGTAAAACTCACTCAAACACATCAAGACACACAAGCACTCTCTAAAGCATACTTAACAACTGCGGTGGACTTTCTTGGTCATTTAACCTTCAAATTTCACACACATCCTAAGGACACTAAAATATTTCATTTTATGAAAATATTAACTCAAGCAATAGTCATGAAGATCTAGTTCACCTTTGTTCATTTTAGGGCGTGATAGCGGACTTGGTCAGCTTATCCTCAATGACCCATAGAGTCATATTGCCTTGGAGTCCGAGGCAACCCTACTGCTAAAACCATATTGATTTATTCCCACTTAAAAGTAGGAACTTGGATTTACTACAAAAATCCACCCGAATTTCGATGCTCTACTTTCACTTTCTGGCAACTTGAACGCTTAGCAATAAATTCCGCTATGTCCTGTTTCAAACCTTCTCACAAAATTACTTCCCTAAGGTCATGGTACATTTTTGTCAAACCCAGATTAATAGATTAATGGGGCCCATGGGCTTACTCAAAGATTCAGTTACTCAACCCATCAATATCAGGAATACATAAGTTTCTTTGATACCTCAAGAAACCCCCCCCCCAAAGAAGAATGGATCATTAAGCTTACCAAGAACCAATTCCTTCAACTTCATCAAGGTGTTATTTGGAATTCATATAAACCACCAAGGATTGGTCAGAGTTATGATGGATCATAAAGCCAGTATTCTGAGAATCTTCCAACCTCACACCTAATCTAGCCAACCTATGAATATCTCTCAGTAGGTCTTTCTTGGATTACTCTATGTGAGCATGTTCATACGACTTAGAGCATCCGCAACCATATTGGCCTTCCCGAGGTGATAGATCACACTCATGTCGTAATCTTTCAGCAATTCTTACTACCTTGCTTATCGGAGATTCAAATCCTTTTGGGTATACAAATATTGGAGACTCTTATGATTGGTATACACATAAACATGGACTCCATACAAGTAACACCTTCATATTTATCGGTAAAATACCACGGACGCTAACTAAAGATCATTAGTTGGATAGTTTCTCTCATGCAACTTAAGTTGCAAACAAATATAGGCTATTTCTTTCCCATGTTCCATAAGCATACACCCTAAACCCACTCGGGATGCATCTAAATACATAACAAAACCCTTTGTACCCTTCGGTAAAGTCAACAATGGAGCGTAAGTAAACCTATCTTTAAAGATTTCAAATCTTCTCTCACATGCCTCCAATAAATAAAATTTCATACACTTTTAGGTCAAAGTTGTCAAGGGTGATTCAATGGACCGCAAAACCATTAAAAACCTTCAATAATAACCCACTAGACCCAAGAAACCCCTAATATATGTTAGAGTCAATGGTCTATGTAAATTTTTCACCATCTTGGTTTCCATTAATTAACCTTAACTCCCTCACAAGAGATGATATGACCATGAAATGCCATCGACCTCTACAAAAACAATAGGTTCTATACTTAGCAAATAATTGGTTCTCCATAAGAACTTGTAAAACCACCCTCAAATGGTTCATGTGATCACCCTCATTCTTCAAATATGCCAATATGTCATCAATGAAGATAGTAAAAAATAATCTAGGTAACTTCGAAACACCCTATTCATGAGATCCATAAACGCGGCCGGGGTATTTGTGAGACAAAAGACATTATTAAGAATTCATAGTGACCATATCTATTCCAAAATATCCTCTTTGGTTTTTCCTCACCTCTCACCCTATGTTGGTGATACCTTGATCTCAAGTCAATATTAGAAAAGTAGCTTACCGCTTGGAGTTGATCAAACAAGTCTTCAATCTAAGAGAGAGTATACTTTTTCTTAATAGTAATTTTATTGAGTTTTCGGTAATCAATGAACATCCTAAGGGACCCATCCTTCTTCTTTGATACTAAAATAAATTTCCCATTAGGGAGGAATACTGAGAAGATCATTTGGAAAGATCTCTTGAAATTCCCTCAAAATACGGACTTACTCTATCAGAGGAATTTCGGAGTCTAAATCATAGACTCTTACTATATGATGTACACAACCTTTATCGATCATGTTTCATTCTTTCAAATAAGAGATGATATTACCTCTAGGCATAGAATATCCCCTCTTCCACTTTAAAAAAGGCTCATTTGGAAAGTATGACCACCCTCGTTCTACAATCTATAGAGGCAAAGCAAGCATGCAACCAATCAATACCAAAAATGACATGAAAATCAAGCATATCAAGTTCTAATAGTTCAAAATAAGAAACTCTATTGAGAAATATTATACGAAAATTTCTATCACCCTTTTTACAACAACTAACTCACCCCCTAGGGTAGACACTATAAAAGGTTCATGCAAATTTTCGGGCAAGATGTCAAACTTTTATCTACAAGAGAAGTAAGAATTGATACAGTAGAACCGAGATCAAGTAAGTCATATACATCAATAAAACAGACTTTTAACATATCGGTCACCATGTCGAGAAAAGTCTCTTTCTCACCACTAAAGCGGAGAGCATAGAAGCGATTCTTCTTTGGTGCCTTACTTTAACCATAATCTTGAGCTTGACCATTACCCTTGTTTTGAACCCTCACATTAGGGAAATCTCTAATCTTGTATGTGATTTTACCAATACTAAACAAATTATCCATCCAATTAAGACAATCCTTATAGGGATTCTTGCCACACTTTCCATATGTTGGAATCTCTGTTGGTGAACTAGTATCTTTTCCCTTTTTAAGCTTAGGGTTAGACACTCTATACTACCTAGACTTAGGGAACTTAGAAGGAACATTATTAGAAGCCCGCTTCTGAAACCTAGGTTTGTCTTGTATCTTAAGCCTTCCATTTGAAGAACCTCTATCAAATTATCTTGCCTTCTTGACCTCCTTACTCTTCCTCTTAGATCTTTCCTCTTCTACATGTTGAGCATGAACCATGAGACAAGATATGTTCATTTTTTCATGTAGCATAGACGAATGACACTCCTCTTGTAAATAATCTAACACCCCCGTCACAGAACAACTCATTTGATCTCTAGGATCAAAAATAAAAGATTGAGTATATTTTTACACTTTAGTGAATTTCAAGGAGTATCCATGAACACTCATACCTCCTTGGCGAAGGTTTATAAACTCCAACTCTTTATCTTCCTTCTTCTCCCTAGGAAAGAACCGATCAAGAAAAGCCTTCTTGAACACTTCCCATGTTACGGGTCCACTTCTTAAAATCCAATTTTCCCTCCATTAAATGTACCATGCTTGAGCCGCATCCTTCTCACTAGTAGAGTACTCCATAGCATAAAGGATCTTGTAGATTTTATCGATGAACTGTTGGGGGTCTTCTTTAACTTGGACCCATTGAAAGCAGGAGAGTTTATCCTAGTGAAATCCCTTACATGGGAAGGCATGGTAGCAACTTGTTGATGATATCAGGGTACATCCACCCAATTAGTTTGGGCGGTCATGGCTTTGCTTGAGTACTGCGGGTTGTGCTTTGGTGTTAATGTCTTGGGAAATTTGGAAGAGAGCAGGCCTTATGTTTACATCCGTCAACGGAGGAGGATTTATCGGGTCTTGGTCATCCTCCACATATTCCTCAAGATAAGGAACTTGATCACAACGGGGATTAACTCCAGCATTGGTAAACTCGTCATCAAGTTGCGTGCCAAATTTCTTTGTGTATTCATTACCTATAATAACAATAAGAGGATTAGATGCAAAAGCACATTACGTAACACTCTAAAGGCACGATATTGGACTTCCAAGAAAGTGAGAGTTTCCTAAGCATCTTTAAGATTCCTATTTATAAGTATGTCGCGCTTCATAATTATGAATACGGACCTACATAGACGTGGTTGAGAGACACATCAACTCAAACATATTTAACCTCATGCTCTGATACCACGTTTGTCACAATTGAGAATAGCCTCTAGACATAACTGGCATTATCATCCCGTGTGACAACTATGGCTAGAATCTTAAGCTTACATCAATACATTCATTGGTCAAAGTCAGCGGAAAATTTCAAAATTTTCATTACATCTACTTGGAAGTTTACATAAAACTCTACAGACACATAGTATATACGTGTTGAGTATTCATAGACCCTTCGTATTGGAAGATTACATAGTCTTCTACTTTTATTCCACATAAGTATATAAAATATAACATAGTCATAATAGTCGTCTCATCTTAAAGAAAGAATGCCTCACCTGGATTATACAATGTTACATACTAAATGGAAAAGAAAGAAACATAGAAGTCTTAAACTCAAAACAACTCCATTAGCTAGATAGTGGCATCACTCTCGGAAAGTGAGGACCTACCCTACTTGGATTATGAAGAGATCCAAGCCTTCTTCAAGTCGTCTTCAAAAGCACTTCCATGACCGTAACCTAAAATGTTGGGGAAAGGGGAGAAATGGGGTTACTACATCACTTGTACTAATTATGAGACCATATACACATCTTTTAAAATCATGTTAAGAAAAGGGACATTTCATAAAATATGCATTTTTTATTTAAAAACCTATATGCATATTCAACAAGATCGTACAAACCAATTGAACATGTTTATTATCAGAAGCACGTATATCACAAGACGAATAACATAAACAAGTCAAGTTAACATACCTATACTATAAAGCAGGAATAAGAGTACATTTCAATTTCACGAAAGCAAGACAATTACCCATGAACCCCTATCAAGTCAACAAGTGCAATGACCAAGCAAATCCCCATAACTAGCATCCTACTTCACGTATCATGATATTTAAGACTACATATCATCTTCCTTTAACAATATAGACCAACATATATTCAAAAGTGAAACTAATCATCATATAGTATCAACAAGGTGCAAGTTCATCATATACATGTCATATAACATTATAAGCATTTTCATATATAAGAACATCCTCCTCAGACTCACTTCATGGTTAACTAGTGCAATATTTTTGTTGAGTTCCATACCCCTACCTACACTAACCTAAACCACTTAGGTTATCTTTGTTAGAGTTCAACCATTTACTTCATTTTAAATTTTGGGAACATCTTTCCCATACTGACTTAGACCGCATGAGCTACTGTGGAATCCGGTGTCATGGAATTCTACACAAAAAGAAGGCAGACTAATTGCCAAGGTAATATCAAAACATGAACATAGCAACTACGTGGATCCACTAGATAGTAATACTATGAGGGCAACATAGTTAAAGAACTTTCATATAGTTTGTACCCTATTTATGCTACATGCATTATAGTCTTCAATATCAAGAGTACATTAGTGATCCTACCTTTCCTATCTGGGAAGGGACACTCCTCAATATAGTTCACGCTATGATAAGCTAGAATCACTTTTTGTAATGTGTAAATGTCTTTATTAATCATCATATCTTATTGTACGCCTTAGGGTGTAACCTTTGTATAACATCATCCTCATCATAGCTCAATAAGAATTGCACGAGTATTGTCCTTTTATTATAATTCATATAGGTGAGGTTAGGACATTAATATTCTCATATCATGATAATGTACATTGGTAAATCATTCACCATCCTTATAACATTTAAATCTTAAGTCAATAACTCACAATCATAATATAGACATTTCAATTCAACATTATACCATCCTATCAATCTTTATACATGGCATACTGCAATACAACATCATGACTTAATCACAATTAAACACAATTTGAAGAAAATGATAGGGATCATAAGACTTACCAAGTCTCCTTCATAATCCATCATCAAGGTTTTACCATAAACCCTTAAATCAACCCAATTAGGGTATAAAATAACCATAATTTAATAACCTACATGATATTAAGGATAAAAGAATCAGTAAATCATAATCCAATACTACATCAAAGCTTGAAACATGATACTTAGGTCAATTTACAATATACTTCTAACCTAGATAATCTTATCAAGAACTAGAATGAAACACTATATATATATTCATAATTAGTTTACAAAATCATGTAGTAGTTATTCAACTAATAACTAAGTCAATTTAACCAATACAACCTAATTCATACCATGATCAAAACCTAGGATTAAGGGGTATTGGTCACCTTCTTCAAACTAGACCAAACCATAAAATACATCACAATTAGGGTAGAATACATGTTAATATATTCATGATATCCAAAAAAAATCATTAAAGAATGAATTTATAACATCAATTTTGTATTGGATGAAAACCCACTTTAAAACTTAAATTTGAAAATCAATTTGATGGAAACCCTTTTAGGAAAGAAGTCCCTAAGGTGAATTAGAGTATTATTTTTGTGTGTTGTGATTAGTATAATGGTATTGGGGTCTTTATATGGGGTCTTCATTAACTTAATTCGGTTTCCCTATTCCCCTAACTAAAAACCTAACCCCTTAATTAATTAATTAGGACTTATTCAAAACGTGTAGGAAAATTAGATACCTCAAAGACGAGACGTCAACCACGGTCCATCTCTGAGTCGACGATTGATCCCCCCCCCCCCGTGATGCACATACATGTTTTGATTCAGACACTATGAAAAAGAGGTCATTAAAGGAATTGTCTAAGTCTTTATAGAAAGAGTCATCAATGCTCCGTCAATTCACTAACGGTTTATCTGTTGCATCCATTGGTGACACTGTCTCTTTACACTTTTTTTGCCAACTTTTGCAAGGATCATCCTCAATGGCACTTGGTTGGTCCTTGGGGAGTCGTATCCGAAAGATTCGACTATGAATCAGTTGTAATACGTTATAGACACCCTTCCACCAATTTTCATAATTTCGTGACTCCTAAAAGCTAGTAAAATAGGCTAAGGCAGTCTAGAATGACCAATATTAATTTAAATTGACCTTAAAACAGTGCCTAGACCTTAGGAAAATTTTGATAGGATCTTAAACAAGTCTTGGATTTTTGAAATGTTACAAATATACTTTAACATTCACTTCACATAAAACATGATAGAACTGCACTCATAATACCAATCTAAGATTTCTAGTGCAATGTACATGTGAATTCCCATAACATAAAACATAATAAGTAAGCCTATAGAGATACTAAAAGCAACATATACTCCATACATAATAAAGACATGTATAGCCAACTTCATCATATAGTAAACACGATTGACATTATGCATTTAGAGACATATACATAGTCATATAGATATAATGTCATGCATAAGAGACATATACATAGTCATATACATATAGAAAACTTTCCTAGAACTCCCTTCAAGAGTTACTTGTGTAATGCATAGTTAAAGTTTCATACTTCACCTACACTAAGAAACTTCCCTTAGGTTATCCTAGTTAGGGTCCATTAATTTACATCCATTGTTCATTTTACTTTGAGGAAACAGTTGCCTTAACCTAAAATAAGATCATGTAAGCAAAACATAGAATTGGGTGTCCGGGAACCCTACAAGAAAAAGAGGTGTTAAACCTTCAAAAGAAGAACATTAAAATCAAGTATATGTAGATCCACTTGATAAGTCCAATAGGGGAAACATATTTATGGAATTAGGAGATTTATATTGAAATCCTATTTATTTAACATCAGGGTTTACCCCTTAGACGTAATCAGCGTCGTCGTCCTTTTCTAGTACTAAGATTATCCTCTTAGTATCATGTCATTACAATCATATGTTAAAAAATGCAGAAAAATTTAAAACTTTCGTTATCACTACTTGAAGATTAACATAGACCTCTATATACACATAATATATATTCATATCAAAGTATACATAGATCCTTAATTTAGAAAGGTTAGATAGCCCTCTACTTTTATTGCATATACATATATAAAAATATAGAATTAGTCTCAATGATTGTCTCATCTCGTATGGTCTAAACAGATATATCGATATTGGCATAGTCCTTATATCAATT
Source organism: Solanum lycopersicum (assembly GCF_036512215.1). Classification (NCBI taxonomy): domain Eukaryota; kingdom Viridiplantae; phylum Streptophyta; class Magnoliopsida; order Solanales; family Solanaceae; genus Solanum; species Solanum lycopersicum. Next base: position 19,554,659 of record NC_090811.1, on the reverse strand, counting down.
CAACAAGACCATGTATAGGTCCTACGGAAAAAAAATATTCATTTAAAAAGGAACCGAATGATAGAGTCAATGAGCTCATAAAAAATCCATAACATAGATGATGGTAGTTCTCTCGAAAGTTGAAGAACTACAATACTATGATGAAAGGAAGAATCAAAGCCGTCAATAAAGTCGCCTTCAAAACTCTTCAATGACCCCAACTTAAAATGTTTGGTATAAGGGAGGAAACTAGGGTTGTACTCTACATGTACTATTTATGGGATCTTATTCACAAACACAAGCAAAACATGCTAAAAGGGACTTTTTAGTCAAAACGTGCCATTTTACCCCTTTAGGGACTTCATGCAAAGTCAAGTAAGTCATATCAATCAACCAAACATGCTTGATATCTCAACAAGTAATTCTTATCCCAACACACTTGAAATCATGACTTACTACAACCCTAACATCAATAAATACTATCAAAAGAATGAATAAGAGTCAAACATATCATAATAAGCAAGAAAACTACACACATGTCCTTAACAAGTCGACAAGTGTAATGACAAAAGAAATCCCCATAACACTCAATCAAGTATCTCCAACAATAAAACATGACTAATGTCCAAGTTTACATATCATTGCGTTTAGGATTACGTTTCATCACATACTAAAATTAAAACCCAAGCCATATTCATAAATGAACTAATCAACATATTATATCAAAAATGTGCCATGGTCATCATATATAGATCATATACTATCATAGCATAAGCTTATATAAAAACCTCCTCCTAAGACTCCACTCAAGGCTAACTAGTGAAATGTTTAGTAGAGTCCCATACCTCTACCTATACTAAGCTAGACCCCTTAGGTTATCCATGTTAGAGTTCAAGACCTTTAATTCATTTTACCTTTTGGGAACATATTGCCCTAACCCATATAGACCACATGAGATAGTGTGGAGTCCGGTGTCGTAATACCGTACACCGAAAGAAGGCGGACTAATTGCCAAGATAGTACAAAAACATGAAACATAGCAACTACGTGGATCCACTAGCTAGCATTCCTTTGGGGGCAACATAGGTCAAGAACTAGGAGATTTAGTTGGGACCCTCTTTATGCGCCATGCATTATCATCTCCAATCTCTAGAGTAATGTAGTGTTCCTACCATTCATGTGTGGGAAGGGACTCTCCTCTATCTAGTACACTCGGTGCTTAGCTAGATCCCTTTTGTAAATGTCTTTAAGCCTTTAATTATAATCATAGCTTTATTTAGGCCATAGGGTCTACCCCTTGTATTATCATCAACATCAATAACTTAATAAGAATTTTATGAGTATAAGTCCTTTCATCATAATTCATTTAAGTGAGGTTAACACATTAGCATTTTACAACATATTAAGGCACATTGATAGTTTTCAGTATTCCTATATTACATATACCTTAATCAACCTCACACCAAAGTTAAGACATTTCAATTCAAAATCATACAACCCTTTAATCCTATTATAAGGCATTCTTCAATGTAATATCATGACTTAACAACAATTAATCACAATTGGAAGTGAAGATAGAGATTCAAAGACTTACAAAGTCTTCCTTATAATCTATCATAAAGGTCTTACCATCAACCCATAAATCAACCAAACATGGGGATTAACATCATCACACAATTATAATCAATATAATAACAAGGACAATTTCATCTCTATAATGCAGTTCATCTTTAGATCATAACTTCAGATAGGATACATAGGCTAATTTCACATTATAATTCATAACCTAAACAAGATCTGAAGAACTAGCATGATATACCTATAATTCATCTTAATTTAATCATACAAAAACCACAGGATTGTAATCAAATCAATACCCAACTCAATTGAACGGTCACAATACAATATAGTTTAAGATCACTACCTAGGGATAGGGATGAAAGATCAAATTCTTCAATTTAGACCAAACTATGCAGAATAAGAATAAAAAGTTTAATTAAACTTTAATCTACTAATTATAACCTATATAAATCATCAACACCTCAATTCATAAGTTAAAATTCGTAATTGAATGAAACCCATAAGAAAAATCAATTTTTTGATATCTATTTTGAAGGAACCCTTTGAGGAAACTGTCTCAAAAGTGAACAGAACCCATAACTTAACGTTTTTAAATAATTTGATGGTGAATTCATCCATTTCAAGACTCCAAACCCTAGACCTTGATACTCTTCAATGGTGAGTTCATATAGAAAGTGAAATAAGAGAGAAGGAAGAGTGTTTGTATTTCTTGAACTAATGTATGGTGGGTGTATTTATAAAGTGTCGTAATCAACTTAATAAACTCCATTAACCCCTAATTATAGTGCCTAACCCCTAAAGTAATTTAATTAATAATATAAATTTTTGTAGTGAAACTCAAACCTCACAGACGAGACCTCGAACGACGGTCCGTCTGTTAGTCAACCGGCACTGCCACTCTCGTCCTGCACTCTATCATTTATGTTACAGACGTGTACAGTCGAGGGCTTCCTTCTATTGCCTATGTGTTGGACAATGGTGGCATTGACGCCCTGTCGATATACACACCCCGTCCCTTTGGTCGTTGACTGTACACTGCCAAACAATGTTGTCTATAACACTAGGGTCCTCCTCAAGGGCCCTTGGTAGGTCCTTGGGGAGTTTTACCCAAACATTTCATCCATGAATCATTCCTAAAACGTTTTACATCTACTTTTTACAATATTTCATCAAATTCTGACACTTAAAACATAGGCAAATAGCTAAGACACACTAGCACTCTTGTGAACCAACTTTATGTACATCATGGACATTGTTGAATGTCTTGGTTTTTAAACACCTTGAATGACCTAAACTACTTTTAATTGATATCGAAACACTTCTTAGAACTTTTTACACAAATGTTAAGCTTCACAACACATCTAGAATTTCTGTAGTATTACAGTAATTATAGTTTCCTCCTCATGAGGACATTTGGTCAATAAGTCTTCCTCATTGCGAAGGTATATCTTCTCATTTGGTCAAGTTAAGTCGGTGCTAAGCTAAGTTCTCTTTTGTAACACCCTAAACATAATTAAGGTTAACTGGAGATTCAGGAATGTTTTTTCAGAAAATTTTATGTTAAAATGAGTTATATTAGTGTCCTTAGCCAGTTTCTTAAGTTTGGTTAAATTTTGAGGTCAAACGTCTATGACATTCAAAAGATATGACTTAGATTATTCTTTTGTGGCGTAATGTGTTTTAGTAATTTTTACGCATTCATTTTGTTTGAAATATTATTTTTAAATTCCTAAGACCTTGACTACTATGTCTACGTATTTAACATCCATGTACGATTCTACCTAGGAACCATAAGTAGCCCTAGAAAATTGTCCACCAACAAGACAAAACCACTAACTTGGTCTGTAGTTTAGATCTTCAGGCCTTCATTTTTGGAGGTTACGTACTCAAACAACGACCCTCCATCAAAGGCCCATTGTTGGACAAACGGTCTGTTTGTTGGAGCCGTCTGGGAGCTACCAAAAGCTGTCAAAAAGCCTGCCTTGGCTTGGGGTATTTCGTAAATTCACCCCTAATATTTTTTGAACCTTGAGTGTTATTTTAAGGGCCGTTTAGGTATATTAAGAAGTTTTAAAATCTAAGAATTAATTTAATGCTTTATTTCAAAAAATCCAAAAGCCTTCTCTCTTAAAAGACTCTCACAAACCTCCATAGAAGAAAGAACTCAAAAAAGAGCTAGGAGGGCTGTTGGTAGACGTTTCATCATCAATAATCAATGGGGTTTATTCAGTGTGAGGTATGGTTGTAATAATTTCACTCTCTTCCATTCAAAAAGACCTTTCTAATGAATTTCCAAAAGGGTTTCAAACTAATTTGTCTATCTTTAACTCTAAATAAAGGTCTTGCATGAAAACATTCTTAATTATTCAAATATGATTTTCAAATGTTAGTTCGTGATGTTAATGCTAATAGCTCAACGAAAACATGTTAAAGCTTTTTATCAAATTTTGGCCTAACAAAAGGGTTGAATGAACTTGATATTGTAGTCTTTGAGATTTGGTTTCCTTTTAATACTATTATTGTTTAGCTACTCCCCTAAGGTCTATATAATGATGAATTGTTTAAGGAATCATTATTGGTGATGAAATCTTGTAATAAAGAATTATTTGTATATGTTGTTTAGCTTTATTTATGAATTACTCTTGAGTGGTATGGTCATCATTCTTTTTGGCGGTGTTTACCTAATGAATTTCATTTTACAAAGTATGTATTGTAAGTGTGGCTTTGAAGGCCTAATGTGTGAAGTTAAATGATAATTATGTTAGTTCTTGTAATGTGTATTGTGAATCTTGAATTTCATGCCTTGCTAGATTATGCCTAAATGAAGTTAGTGTATATTTTCAGAATGTTAAAGTGTGCAATGTGATGAATGAAGGTACAACCATTAATAGAAGTAAATGTAATGAAATAATTCTATTGTGGAAGATGTGCTAAAATGTACACACACATACACACACTGTGAATGAATGAATGAATGAAGTTAACGAATGTCAATGAAAAACGGAAATTTTGTGGCGAACACTCTTCGTGAGTTCAGATGAAGTGTTTAATAGCAACCTCATTATCTTCCCAGAGCTTCCTAAGATAGGTAGAAGGATGAATTCCCTTATTTAGTTGAGATGTGTTGTTCACTAATTATCCATAACCTAAAGTATGAAATGTTGAGAATCCATGGGGAGTTATGCCTATAACCGAGAGGATAGGAAGTAGAGCTTGTTACTCTTTGTGAATTGAGATGTTCGATTCCAATTTACCTTTTGAGATGACTACTCCGCGTGGGTAGAGAGTGATTTCCTTAGTAGCAATCTTCTTATCCCTTAACTATGCACCCGTATAGGTATAGCTATTGGCAAAGCCGTGTAAAAGCTAAAAAAAGAAGACCTCTCTCTATGCAAATTTGGGGACCCTTGTCTGATAAGGAAAGTATCATGATTCAATGTGTATCTCTCATGGTATATGTCGGTTAATATAACTTACACAAAAGTAATGAAAATGCTATGTCTTCTAAAAGAGTGTACTACTTAGGGTTGGTAGTGGAATGAGACACTATTTGTCCATTGCAATATGTAGGGCTTCTGAAAAGGGAGTCTTGATGAGTTTATATGAATTGCATGAACTAAGTCTTCTAAAAGAACGTACTACATTTAGTAGGTGGTGGTATGGGCCACTATATATCTTTTTCACTAAGACCTTTCGGAAGGGGAGTCTTAGTGCTAAACCATCTAAAAGAGTGTACGACCTAGGTAGGTTGTTGAATGGGATGCCATATACTCATTGCAGTAAGTAGGATTTTTGAAAGGGAGGTCTTGGTGTGTTTATTGAGTGTTCTTATAATGTCTTGTCATTGAGTGGGGGCTCGTTCTCCCTAAGTGAGTACGCCTAGAAGGGGTAATCTTGAGGAACAGTTTTGTGTGTATTAAAGGACGTTTATGTGCATTTCCTTCATATCTTAGATTGGTGAGTCTTGGGATAACCTTATCTGGGGAAACTCCTATACATGAGTTCACTTTCTCTTGGTAAAACCTTTGGAGTTCACTGTTTGAGAATGAGTTAATTTACCTTAAAATAAAAATGAATTTACCGTAACTTTTGGATGTTTACTGTAAAGTGATCCCTTTTGCTAAACGTTTGGGAGTCGTTATCTTAGTGTTAAATGCTGTTTCTTATGCTGTTTTAGTTCAATATTCTAGAATTTTTTACTTAATTTGCATGAATTGTATTTTTACTAAAATGCCCTTTTTGCATCTTTTTGCATATGCCATACTTAGTGCATTTTTTGTACTAACCCCATAATTTTCCATACTTAATAAGTATAGGGATTAGAAGAAAGGTTGAAGTCTAAAAGGCATGGATTAGGAAAGATTCTCTCAAGATAAAGTTTGTCCTCATTTATTCAAGGGCATTGTTCTTAATTCTATTAGTTTTTATAACTTTTTTATCATGTATTTCTGTAAAATGTAAAGGGTTGTGTCCCTATAATGTTTATGTCATGTCTTTAATATGGCTTGTGATGATGAGACTTCCTTAGTATTTTATGAAACAATTTTCCTTTATTTAATTATTTGTGAAAAATTTTAATTCCGCACTACTTTTCATATCTTACATAATGAAAGATAGCTAAAGGGTTTGTACAAGACCCCAAAGTTTAATGTACGCCTTTTCCCGGTTGAAATGTTCTCCCTAACATCGAGAGGGTACTTGCGGGTCATGACTGCCTTGGTTTCATAGCAGAAAGTTATGGGAAATCTTTTATGGTTTAAAATTTTCACAAGCCATGTCTTGTACAATCTTCGTCATTAGTGTGAGTCGCGACACATCCATGAACAAAAGGTGTTAGGACGATAGCGTTTCACTTTCTATCTCTCTCTCTTCTTCTCCTTTGTCCGGTAGTTTTTAGGTGTGATTTCCTGGAAAGGTATATGTCTCTATGTTGAGGGAGAGAAAGGTGAGTTTTGATGTTATGATACTTTTGTGTCTATAAGAGTAAATGTGAAGGCTAGCTTTTAGAATTGTGATGTGAACACATTTAACATTTATGGCTATTTGTGACTCATGAGATTGGAAATGTTGTGATGAGAAAGTTTATGGTGATGTAGTTCTAAGCATGGTAATATTATAATGATTGAATAAAGTTCCTTTGAGAGAAAATGAGTTATATTATGATTAAGTTCAATGGTGGTATAAATGCTTTACGGTGTAAATTTGGGGAATGTTGACAGGATCTGTAAATTTGTAGTAGTTGAGGGAAACCCTCATGTGTGGTTAATGTTTTAATAGTTATTCTTATTATTTTGGTTGAGGTTCTTGTGTAGGTTTACACTAAGGAGGAAATTATGTATGATAACTAGTAGGGGTGTTTTGTTCCATGATATTAAATTAAGTGGTGCCAAAGAGTTTAATGAGATAGTGCTTAAGAGAGTTTATCAAAGCTTGAATCCTAAGAGGAAAGTGTTAGGCTTGACTTGTAAGGTTGATTTTTATTCTTGATGTGCATGCGTTAAGAGTATTATGAGTTCCTATCTTGTGGGAAGCATAGTGGGACTTTGAATTATGTGGTCTTGAAGATGGATTTACCCTAAGTGGGGAGAGTTAGTGAGTACAAGGTAGTTGGTATCCTCATCTTTACTTTTTGTTCTTATTCAAGCTTTAGATCAAATACTTAGTAGTTTGGTAATGATTAAAAGTCTTGCATTATAGTATGAGGTGCATTTACCCTTTTTTAATGAGTGCATAGATGGCATAAAATTTGGGAGGCTCTTAAAGTTATCATGATGGCATGGAAAATATTGGTAGTCAACCTATGCTCTCTTTATTTAAGTGTAGCGAATGAGAAGTACTTAAATTCATCATGATTGTTCTAAATATGAAGTGTATGAATGATTTATCTTGTATTGTATATGAGGTTAGATGTCTTAAGGTCTAACGATAAAGTAGCAAGTTAAAGCTAAGAAGTGTATGAATGAGTTATCTTGTATTGTATATGACGTTAGATGACTAAAGGTCTAATGTTAAAGAGGCAAGTTAAAGGTAAGTTTTGAATAATGTATGTTAAGTAGAATTGCATGTAGTGTACTTAGTCCAAGAGAATCCTTAAGGGTAACTAAGTGGGAGTAGTAGAATGGGATGCTACTCTCACATTGCACTTGGTGTAGCTTACAAAGTCTCTTTGGAGTGAGTTATTATGGCTTTGTCTCCCATATTGTCGTGCCATCTTGTTAAGGTCGCTTGAAAAATTCATTATAGAATGTTTAAGAAATTGGCAAAGTGAACTTTTGCCTGCACTATAAAGAAGTACAAATTTTGAGAAATTGCTTTTTTTCCATGAAAAATGGTCTCAATGTGTTTACAAATGATTCTTATGACTATGTTTAATTATGGAGAAGTTATTTCCTCGATAAGTGAAGATATAAAAGTGAGATTGAGTTCGTGAACTTTTGCAAAGTTGCCTGTTTACAGTGATGCTCACTGTAGAAATCTTCATTTTTGAAAAAAAATTCTATGTATAAAAATATAGCAACAATGTGTGTAATGTGTCATATATGAGCATGTTTAATGTTGGAGAATATACTTCCTCCAGAAGTGAAGGGTAAGGGTAAATTTTGAAAAGTTATAGTTCTCGCAAAGTGCTTGTACTGAAAAGCGTTTCCAATACAATGATGTTTGAGCCTTGATTGTAATGTTTTATCTGATTCTAAGTGAATCCTAAATGGTCTTAAAGTGTTTAGTGTCATTCGAGGACTAATATTATTCCTAGTGGGGGAGAATGTAACTACCTAAATCGAACTAATGTTAACTGCATATTCGTGAATATTTCCTGAGTTAACTTTAAGTTAAAATGATTTATATTAGTGTCCTTAGTCAGTGTGTGAACTACTGAGGTCAAACGTCCAAGAACATTCATGACGTCCAGAAGATACAACATAGATTGTGCTTGTGTGTCTTCATGTGTTAATGTGAGTTTTACATGTTTATTTTGTTTGAAATTCACATGTGATGTTTCTAACATCTAGAATACTATGTTTAAGGGCTTAACATTGGGGTACTACCCCAACTAGGACCCACTAGGTGACCTAGAGAAGGGCCCCACATTAGGACCGTAGACTTCCTTAGCAATGTCCACCAATGAGACCAAACAAAGTCCAGTGGTCCAATAAAGGGCTCGTCTACTATGTCCGTCGTTTGGACCTGCATGCCGGATTTTTCGGAGATTGTAGACTTAATCAATAACCCTACACCAACGGCCCGTCGATGGACAAACGGTCCTTTGATAGAGGCTGTGTGTGAGTTTCAAAAAGCTGTCAAAAAGGCTTCCTTGGGGTGTTTGATAAATTTTACCCAAAGTCTTTTATAAATGTTGAGTGATATTGTTAGGGTCTATTAGGTATATTATGATGTTTTGAACCATATGACCAAATTTGAGTCTTCATTTCCTAAAACCCAAAACCCCTCTCTTTTAAAAGACTCTTTCAAACCTCCATAAAAACTAGAACTCAAGAAGGGGCTAGGAGGGCTGTTGGTGGACGTTTCTTAATAAAAAATCAATGGTGTTTCTTCAATGTGATATATGATTTTCTTCCTTTAACACACTTCCATTCAATGAGTATTTTTTAATAAATTTTCATAAAGGGTTTTCAACCCTAAGTTCTTCTATCTTTAACTCTAACTATAAGTCTTGCATGAAAATGTTTCTAATTATTCAAATATGATGTTTCTATTTTTAGTAGGTGATTTTAATGCTAAAACATCAATGGTAACATATTAAAGATTTTTATCAAATTTTTTCTAAAAGAAAGGGTTGAATGAACATGAATTGTAGTCTTTGAGCTATGGTTTCCTTTTATTGATAATGTTGTTTAGCTACTTCCAAACGGCTATATTATGATTAATTTTGATGGAATCGTTATGGGTAAGTTATTTTTATTTTTTAGCTTTACTTATGCATTGCCCTTGAGTAGTATGGTCCACCTTTTTGGTCTTGCTTTTTAGTTGATGAATTGGATCATGCATAGTATGTATTTTAAGTGTGTCTTTTAAGCCTTAATACGTGAAATGAAATGATACTGAAGTTGGTTCTTGTAATATGTATTGTGAAACTTGAACTGTAAGTCTTGCCTAGATTACGCCTAAATGAAAAAACTGTACATGTTGAGCATGTTAAACTGTGTAATGTGATGAATGAATCTCTAAGCATGAAGAGAAGTTAATGTTAAAAAAATGATCCTATTGTGCAACGAGTTCTCACATGTACACGCACATACAAAGACTTTGAATGAATGAATCATGTTAAGGAATGTGAATGAAAAGAGGGAGTTTTGGGGTGAACACTTTTCGTGAGTTGAGATGAAGTGCTTAGTACCTCATTATCTTCTAAAAGATTTTTAAGATAGGTAGGAGGATGAATTCCTTTCATAAAATGAAATGTGACATTCACTAGTTATCCTTAACCTATAGTATGAAATGTTAAGAATCCATGGGGAGTTATGCCTAGCAACTAGAGGATATGAAGAAGAGGTGGTTAAAATTCGTGACATGAGATGTTCTATCCTAATATACCTCTTGATATGACTACTACTAGTTAGTAGAGAGTGAATAACTTAGTAGCAATCTCCTTAACCCTTAACTATAAGCCCACATAGGTGTAGCTATTGAGAAAGCTATTGAAAATATAAAAGAGAAGACCTCATTCTAGGAAAGTGGGGAACCCTTCTCCGATAATGAAAGTATCGGTATTTCATGTCTAGCTCTCATGGTCTAGTTCATTCAAGTTATGCTAAGTCTTCACTGTAATTTTGGGAAATTTATTGTAAAATGCTCCATTTTGGTAAAAGTTTGGGAATCTTTCTCTTAATGTAAAATGATGATCCATATGTTGTGTTACTTCCATATTCTTGAATGTTTTACTTAATTGGCATAAAAATGCTCTTTTACAAAATATCTCCTTTTGCATGTTTTTTTTGCATATGAAATACTTGGTACATTATTTGTACTAACCCCATACTCTTTTTATACTTAATAAGAATATGTCTTCGGAAGCAAGGTTTAAGTCTAGAAGGCAAATCTTGGAAAAGATTCTCTAAAGACAAAGTATGTCCTCATATATTCGAGGACATAGTTCTTAATTCTTTTAGGTTTGTATAAGTTACTATCATGTGTTTCTTTCAAATGTAAAGGGTCGTGTCTCTATGAGTTTTACGTTGTGTCATTAAGATGGCTTGTGACGATGAAACATCATTAGTATTTTTTGAAAAATATTTCCTTTATTAAATAATACATGAAAAGTTTTAATTCTACATTACTTTTCAGGTCTCATGTAAAGAACAATAGTTAAAGGGTTTGTACTAGACCCAAAAGGGTAAGGTACTCCCTATCTTCTAGATGGTACTTGAGTATCGTGAAACCTTTATTGAAAAATCTCTATTGAATTTAATTCATAAAAATAGACTTAGGAGAATTAACCCTTCAATGTTTAGCTCATAGGCTATAAATTAGAATGTCCTTTCATCAACGTATTTCATGCCAGAAAATGTTCACATGGACATGGAATACGCAAGCACAATGTAGTTTAGAGTAAAATTTAAAATACTTTTCAAGAGAGTACGTCTTTACTAGATTATCATACATGCTTCATCATATACATTAATTTGTGTGTATGTGTACTTACATGACAAGACCTTTCACATAAACACATTTACAAACTAAATTATAATACGTCATCATATCATATACTTGGCATCATAGCATACAAGACGTGTTCGTGGCTTAATAATGCACTCATATTCATATATATATATATATATATATATATATATATATATATAGAATCAACCTAGGAAAATATCTTATCAAGGCATACATGTGCAATGTATAGGAAAGGTCCTATACCCTTGTCCATACTAGTAACCCTATGAAGTATCCTTGTTAAGAGATACTTACGTAGTTCATGGACACATACTTTACATGAATAGTAGTAGATATTAGTGCATACGAGAATTAAACTTTCATTAGACACTATAAACTTATTCTACTCGTAACCATGTATGAGGTGTGAGTTTCTGTACATTTGTCAACATGATCACATAATGGCTTCCACCCTATTATGTAACACCCAAATGCCCATGACCTAATCTAGAGCAACAGATGTTGAACTAAGGTTTGTATAACATATTTAATCCTAAAATAATGTTTATAAACCATTCAGGAAGTGTTATATTCATGACGTTAGGAAACGTCCAAGACGTCCGGAAATTAGTGCACTTGAACTTCTAAAACGTCCTTGGTTGTTGTGGAGGTTTTGAGGGATTGTATGAATTCTAAAACATGTAAACTCACTTTTAAAAAAGGTATATCTATGTATATATGGTGAAAACTTAAAGGTCTGACCCCATAAGGGTCTCCCTAGGGGTCCACGATGGAACGCCAAACATGGTCAAGTAAGCTCAAAAAGCAGCAGCAAAAATGCACATGGATGAAGAGGGTCCTCGTCGCGGACTTGGTGCATTTTTGCCCAAAAAATCAATTCAGATTCACGGTCAGAAAGAGGACTCTACTGTCTCAAAAATTATTTTGGGAAATCATACGGGAACAGCACCGCGAAACGGACTTCTTCTCCGTCAAAAATCTGAAAATTTGAATTCGAGTTTCACTTCATTAAATGGTCAAATTAATTGAGGGGTCTTTTTGTATTTCATGGGAGGTCTATATTGATTTAATCAGTTTTCCCTTACTTTTACTCACAAAAATAAAATCCACAAATAAAAAAAAACAAAAGCTCTTACCTCTCTCTACATTCTCTTTCTATTCAACCTCCATTGAAGAAGTTTTGAAGCTTGAAGAAGAAGAACAAATTCACAAGTTTTTCCAGTCAACTTTGAGGATAATGTCTTGATTAAGGTATGGTTTCTTTCACTCATGGGATTCATTTCCCCAAGATGTCCTTTCAAAGAGATTATCAAACTTCCCTAAAATAGTGTTTTTCCCTACACATAGATCTTCTTTTAAAAAACGAAATTTGTAATCAATTGTGATGAATTATGGTTAATTAATGTTTTTAGGGGTATATTCATGGTTAATTGTTTTTATTTACTCAATATTCCCATTTAATTATGTCTTCCCCTATTTTATGAGAACCTTGAATTGATATGGTGAATTGTGAAGAGGATGAATAAGTTGATTGACCGCCTTGATTTTTATTATATAATATATTCTTGAATTTATTTTAATTATGAATTAGATATGTATTATTTTTTACTTGGAGTATGGAGGCAATGAAATATTGATTCTTCTTGAATTCAATTATGAAGTATGAGTTATTTAGATTGTGATGCTTCTATGTATAATGTGTGGTTGTGATTTTGATGACAAGTATTCCTCATCCTTAACCATAGACTATTGAATTAGTTATGAAGTATGCAAGTATTTTATGGTATGATTATTATATGATTGATGCAATTTATCATAATTATAATTAATTGTTGAGTTAAAGGTTTACTCACTTGTATGGGGTTTCTAATGTGAAAGGATAGTTCCCACTTATGAATACCTATGGATATTTTGATAAGATGTTCACATATAGTCTATAAAGTACTAACCCAATCTTGTATGATGAGTATAATGATTAATAAAGGGTTTAAATGCTTAGCACAAAAAGGTAATGAAAATGAGATGGAAGTCTAACGTTTATCATGTCCGGCCTCCCACATGTTTTTGTTCACGTTTAGAAAGTTTGAATTCACATGATATGTGTTGTATCATGAGATAGAAATATCCACGTTATTAAGTTAAGGTTTCTAGTAACAAAATCATTTAACCTTAATTGCGTGCCCACATATGACAATATCTTAGTTGATTAAACTAGATAGGTATGTAAGATTGGTTACACCTTAGGAAAGTGTTAACCCTCTCTTTTTTGTGTGGAAGGAAAACACGGGATTTGTTGTAGCTCAAATGGTCTCAAGTCGGTTATTGCACTATATTCCCGAATGTGAAATGGTAAATGAATAAGTCATGGTATGTGAATTATTATTAGGGCATATGTAAAATGTTATTACAGATGGTCAGGAAGGGTACGAGACTTCTATTTCTCATTCCACATGTGAGATCCTAAGAGATGGTCTTAGTAGTGTTCTTGTATGAGTAAGTTTATTTTCATGTATGTCTATCAAGTATATATGAATTTATGAATCAAGCATGTTATGATAAGTTTTGAGATCATGTTGTATGTATGTAATAAGTTACTTAAGGTGATTCTTAGCTTTTTGATAGGGTTCGAGGGTTCTATTCCTTGGAATTGCACAAGTATTGCTTTGGGTTGGTTATGTGTTGGGTTAATATCATGTTTAGTTGACTTACATAGTTCTATATATGTGTATGCTGAGTTATCAAAAATAAAGCATGGTTTTGACTAAATTGTGCCTTTTCTCATGTATTGATGATTTTATTCATGAAAACAATATTTAGTAGATGTGTTTTGTAACCCATACAATTGAAGAGCTTCTAGGAAACTTTGCAAGGATATTTGAACTGCTTCCTCTAAGTAGTTGTGAGTCGTCCAAGTTCAAGGATGGTGACTTTGATATACCTTAGTAGAATTTATATAGTCTAAAAGACATTCGTTGCTTTCATATTCATAAAGACAACTGTTATAAGACCTATGTGGCAATATGTACTTGTGTAAGGTCTAAGTATTGTACTTAGTGTTGATAGTTTATGATTATTATGTTAACTATGTGAGAAGCATATGTAATCTTCCTATGCTAGGAGTCTAAGTACACTACATATCAATACATCCTTACTATGGGAGAGGTTTATGTACACCATAATATCATTAAAGTTTCATCATTTTACTCATTTTGACCTATGAAATGGAATGATGAATGTTAAAAGACTACCAGTCTTAGTCCTATCAAAGGACGACGACACCAGTTGCGAATACGGGGTGATCCTCGGTCGTGACAAACTTTGTATTAGAGTATGAGGTTAAATAATATTAGGATTGATGTTTCTCTAAAAGTACTTTAAGTAGTGTCTTCTTCATGATTGTGAAGCGCACCACAATTATGAATGAGAGGCTATGTGATGCTTAGGAAAGTCTCACTTTGTTGATATTCTTGAATTCATACCTATTGAGTATTAACTCTAAATGTCCTTATCTTCTATTCTCTTTGTTTCTCTTTTAGGAAATGAATACAAGAAGGAACAACACTTGAACGGTCCAAGAGAGAAGTTGAATAAGGTGGTTCCCCCTTCGGCTCCTCAAAACCCTGAAGTACATATTGAAGAAGGAGTTATGTCTAATGTTGAGATAAGGGCGTCCAATCATAGCTTGACCCAAGTGTTGTCTACTCAGGTTGCTTAGGACACTAGGATGCAAGTGGCTCCCAATGCTAGGACACTACTGCATTATTGATAAGGTATTTCTCAAGGATGAATCCCCCTACTTTTTTTTCCTCCAAAGTGGAGGAGTACGCGCAAGGGTTCATTCATTAAGTGGAACTAGCTGTCTACCAACTAGAAGATTTGGATCAATTTTTGTATGAGCAGTGGAAGGATAAGGGCCGGTAATAGAAGGCCAGATTACTTAGATAACTTGCAAGACATTTTTTCTAGATAGTTTTTTTCACATTTTTTCTGATCTTGTTTTTAATGAATGTAGGTCAGCTATGTTGATTCCTACCAAGGACATCTCTCTTATCATGGTTCATGCTAAAAAAATATTGAAGAGCAAAAGCTTAAGAAAGTTGGTAGGGAATTGAAACGGAAAAGGGCCGATAATGAAAATTCTTCTAAGGCTAGATATAAACTAGTAGATAATCCAAGGTTCAAGAAAAGGTTTACCAATCAAAGTCCTTCTACAATTCAAAGGGTATACGAAGGGAAAGAGTCTATATCCAAGACTAAGGAGGATAAAGGTAGACGTCGTTATGTGGAGAAGTCTCCTTATGCTAAATGTTGTAATAAAAATGAAAGAAAGTGTGTAGTTGCTATAGGAAATTGCTATGGTTGTGGAAAGACTGGTCACATGAAGAGGGATTTTTCTATGATGAAGGATCAGGGGAGAGAAAATGCTCAAGCGCAAGTAGGTGCTCCAAATCCCGATTCTCCTAAGGAAAATACTTTCAATGTTCTCCATGCAAGAGGTGAACAAGCGGAGTGTCCTGATGTCGTCACCAGTATATTTCAAGTGTTCTCTATTGAAGTCAATGCTTTAGTTTATCTCGGTGCTACATTGTTATCAATAATTCCTCGTGTAGCTAGAACGTTTGATGTTCTATCAGATATTTTGAGTGAACCATTTTTGGCTACAACCATAGTGTGTTACTCCACTTTAACTAGAAGTGTCTTTAGGATTTGTCCAATAACATTGCCCAATAGAGTTACTTTGGTTCACTTGGTAGAAATTGATATGGTTGACTTTGATGTCGTATTGAAGATGGATTTCTTGCATGCTAGTTTTGATTCCATTTATTGTAGAACAAGGGTAGTCAAGTTCCAATTCAAAAGTGAACTCGTCTTAATATTGAAGGGGGGAAACACCATCCCGAGAGTTTTAATTATTTTATGACTAAAAGCTTTAAAATGATCTCTAAAGAGTGTCTCTACCATATTGTGAGTGTTAAGGACTTTGAATTTGAGATCACTCCATTAGAGTCAAGACTCGTAGTGAAAGACTTTTTCGAAGTGTTTCCCCATTACATCCTGTAATTCCTCCAAAATTGGGAATAGGGTTCAGCATAGACTTGTTACCAGATACAAGACCTATCTCAATTCCTCCTTACTAGATGGCTCCGGTCGTGTTGAAATAACTTAAGCTTCCAATCGTAGATTTACATAACAAGGGTTTCATAAGACCTAATATTTCTCTTTGGGTTCTTAGGTTTTGTTTGTAAAGAGAAATTGGTCCCTTAGGAAGGTTACTATTAAGAACAAGTATCCTCTCCATAGGATCGGTGATTTGTTTGATCAATTGTAAAAGGAAAATTTATCTAAGATCAGTTGAGGTAGGATTATCTCTTAGACGTCTTTTCGGACTAGGTATGGTCACTATGAGTTCCTTGTCATGTCTTTTGGTCTAACAAATGCCAGTACGACTTTCATGGAACTAATTAATAGGGTGTTCCGAGTTTATCTTGACTCATTTGTGATGGTATTTGTTGATGCTATTTTTGTGTAATCCAAGAGTCAAGATAAACATATGGATCATTTTGGGGTAGTGTTGTAAATTCCTAAGGAACACCAACTATTTTCCAAGTTTAGCAAGTGCGAGTTTTTGTTGAGACAATGACATTTCTTGGTCTATTGTCTCAAGTGAGAGGTTGACCCAAAGAAAACAGAAGCGGTTAAAAATTGGCCTAGAAAATTGACTCAAACTGACATTAAAAGTTTCTTGGTTTTAGCTTGGTACTATAGAAGGTTTTTGGATGGTTTTGATTCCATTGCTTTTCCTTTGACTACCTTTCCCCAAAAGCATGTTATGTTTAACTTGTAAGAGGCATGTGAAAGAACTTTCCAAATATAGAAAAATAGGCTTACCTCCGCTCCGGTGTTGACTTTACTTGAGGTAACATGGGTTTTGTGGTATACTGTCATTCATCCTGATTGGGTTTGGGGTGTGTTCTTATACAACATGTAAATCTAGTAACCTATTTATCTATACAATTCAAGGAGCATGAGAAGAATTATCCAACTCATGAGTTCAAGTTAGCAGCCGTCGTATTTGCATTGAAAATATAAAGACATTACTTTTTTAGTGGTCATGTAGAAGTATCTACAGACCATAAGAGTCTTCAATATGGGTTTTCTCAAATGGAGTTGAATATCTGTCGAATAATATGGGCGTAATTGTTGAAATATTATGACATTTGTGTATAATACCACCAAGGAAAGACCAAAATGGTTGCGGATGCTTTAAGTCGTTTGACTATGTGTAGTGTGTCTCGTGTAAAAGAAGTAAAGAAAGACCTAGTGAAAGTTTTTCATAAGTTTGATACATTGGGCGTTAATTTGGATGATTCTCAACATGGTGGCTTGGTGGTCAACTATAACTCCGAATACTCTTTGGTGGTTGAGGTGAAATCTGTGAAATCTAATAAACATATTGATTCACTATTGTTGTAATTAAAGGAATACTTAGTAAGATGAATGAGTCATTCTTCCAAGTAGGGATTGTATGCGAAGGTACCATAATAGATTATATGTACCAGATTTTGATGATTTTAGGAACCGGATCTTAGAGGAAGCTCATGCTTCTCATTATTCAATTCATTAGTTTTCTACTAAGATGTAACATGAACTTAGAGAAGCATTTTGATAGGATGGATTGAATGACATAGAGTAATTTGTTACTAAGTGTACAAATTGCCAACAATTGAAAGTTGAGCGCCGAATTCCGATTGGCTTACTTTAAGAAATTCAAGTTCCCCCTTTGGAGTGGTAAGAAGAATATTTGGACTTTATAGTGGGTTTGCCTCGGACGCGAAGGAAAAATTACTCCATATGGATAGTTGTAGATATGATGAAGAAATCCGGTCATTTTATTACTTTAAACTTCACCTACTCGGCGGAGGATTATGCAAATATTTCTACATTGATTAGATTGTGAGTCTTCATGGTATTCCTCTATCCATCATATACGATAGGGGCGCATCATTAACATATACATTTTGGAGGTCATTCCCAAAAGCGTTGGGTACAAGATTATAGTCAAGCACCACTTTTCATCCTTAAACAAATGGTCAAACGAAGTGTACTATTCAAACCCTTGAGGATATGCATAGATCTTTTGTGATTGTTGCACCCTCGAAAATGAGATTGGTTGATATAGGGCCTAAAACATGTGTCATGATGTTTTAGTGTCAAAAATTGTTAATAATAGTGTTTATAGGCAGTATATAATGTTTGGAAGTGTTTGGAGGTTAAACGTCCAACACGTCTGAAAACTAATTGAATTTAAATTAGTATGTTGTAGTATTTTGTAGTGGAGTTTTTGGGGATGGTTTGAAGGTTAAATTGAATATCAATTGTTCCTACACATAGAATGACATGTAACAAGTCTAAATGTACAAATAATGACGCCACACAAACCAGATTAATGGTCCCTAAAGTTTACCAAAACATGGACACCTAGAGCTGCCGGGCCAGCTAATTATAGGCAGTGGCTGCGCGTCGCTCAGCTGACACGCATTGGAGAAAATTCTTGCCATGCGACACAGGGGCTGTCACACACCTTTCTCTCCAAGAATTGATCAAAAATAAGATTTGAAATGCCTCTGCGACGGGCAGTAAAGTCTAAGATTTTGTTACGTCGTTTTAAGTCAAACATGAGTTGATTAAATTGTCTAATGAGTGCAGGGGTCTTTTGGGTAATTAAGGGATGACTTATAGACGATTGTTGAATCTACGTAATCCCCTAAACTAATCAATCGAAGAAAAACATGAACCCATGGGATCTTGCATTAGGTTTGTTGTGATATGTTCTTTACTTTTGAATGATGTGGCCTTGTCACCGTTACTTTATGTATTATGATGATCATAGCCTTGTCGAAACTACTTGATGTATTATGATGAATTATGTAGCTGATTGATGTGAAATATGATCCTAGCAATCTACATGTTATTAAACTGAAAATATGTGTTCTTCTATTAATATAAGGTGATCATATAAGACTATTACTATGTCCTTATTTGTGTAGTCTTAGAGTTGATGCATGATTCTTCCTACTTGGTTATGTGAGTCTTGTGATGGTTTATATTGATGATTCCATAAAAGTGAGTAGGACGACTAGAAATTATAATAAGTTGTCTCTATGTGCTTCATGAAAGATATGTTATACGTGGTAACTGCTGAATAATAAGAATGTTAAGAATGAGCTATCTTTATAGACCTTGAGCGGCAGCCCGTGAGGACCCATTCTTGGTAGGGGTGTTATGAGTTGGTAGGACAAAGAGATGGTACCTTCTCATATAGCATATTGAAATTACATTATGAGAACAAAGGTTAGCACCAAGACGATATGTAATGGGTTGTAGCTCTAATTGAGAAGGAGACTACAATGCAATGTGACTCTACTTGAGAAGGAGACTAGAGTTTACAAAATCTCTCCATATTGCTTAACCATGTGCGTAAATGGAATGTGTCCTACTTTTACCCTTGGCAAGTAGAAGACCCTCCATCAGAGTAGGGTAGACTCTCAATTCCATTCATAGGTATTGTGGTTTGTGTTGTTTATTGCAGATTCATATCAAATATATACCATATAGTGTTAGAGAAGCTCTATGAAGTTTAGGTAGTGGTATGGTACGCTATCTAGACATAGTGTGCCGTTGACTTTGAAGATGTTAGTGAGTGAGTCTCAAGGTAATCTCCAAGACCAATACATGAATTAATTTATGTGAGGAGTGTCCCATGATAAACTAATGAAGTTAATAACTAAAGTTAAAAAGCATGTAAATTATTAAGTACTTACCAAGAGACGTTTAAAAGTTACTTAGTTAAGATATGAAGGGGGCATATGAATGGTTACTTCATGTCTTACTTAGGGTAGTCGTCAGAATGACTCTAGGTAGGAATGTTGATTTAAAAATTAGAAAAGATAAAAGCATAGGTAGTCTTAAGGATTATTTAGGTAAGCTTTGAGAGGGTGTACGGGTTGTCTCTTCTTGCATTGCTTATGTAAGTCATTTGATAACCTTTGGGAAGAGAATTTTATTTATGCATATGCTATTATGTGAAGTGAGCATGATCTTATCTTAGGTAGTCTAAAGGAACTCT
Source organism: Solanum lycopersicum (assembly GCF_036512215.1). Taxonomy (NCBI): domain Eukaryota; kingdom Viridiplantae; phylum Streptophyta; class Magnoliopsida; order Solanales; family Solanaceae; genus Solanum; species Solanum lycopersicum. Next base: position 19,534,333 of record NC_090811.1, on the reverse strand, counting down.
TAGGTTTGTGTTACCAAATTCTATGGGCGGTTTCTTCATAACTCATTTAAGATAGACTTAGAATCCTCTTTGGTTGTAGGATCTCATGTCTATATGTTTTGATATATGCTTGATGCTATTTGTGATTTTTTGTACATTAATGTGGTCCTTATACTTTTAATATAATATTTCAATCAAAAAGATTGTATTTCTCAATAAATGTCCATTTTTCTGATTTCATGAATTAAGCCATACTTATTGCATGTGTTTGTAGTAATTCCATCCATTTTGTTTTATCTAAAAGTGTAGGTGGAAGGTGAGAATCGTGTTGAAGCAAAGCTTTGAATGGAGTAATTTTTAAAGCAAAGTTGTAGTATGTCCTAACATGACTCGAGGACATAGCTATATTTAGACTTATTTAATTAAAAGTATGATAAAAGACTGTTTTTCTATTTATTCGTATTGTATGGCCCGTGTCCCAATTATACTTGAGTCTACGATTGGCATATGTTAAGACTTAGTATGTACCTTTGTTTTTAGTATTAGAGTTGTTTTAAGATATTTCTTGTGAAAATTTTTTAAATTCCACACTACTTTTCATACATGTAGTAAATGAATGATTTCAAAGTACTTGTACAAGAACTACAAGAGGTCAAGTACATTGTGTAGCCATCCGAGAGTGTCATATCTTCTAGGGTATACTCTCGAGTCATAATAAACTTGTTATTAGAGTTTCACCTCATACAACTCCTCCCTTATGTGCGTAATGAGAATAATACATAGAGTTAAAAAATATTCAATGATGAAAATATTTTCAGTACGAACTCAGTAGGGCTAGTGTTTTTACAAGAAATCTCTAGGTAACCTTCCTGCAAGAGATTCTTTCTTAACATCAAGCCTATTAGGACTCTATTCATCAATGATCCCAGGAATTATTCACTTCAATAGAATTCGATCGTTATACGAGTATTCGAAGGATGAATGAGAGGGATGTTTGTTGTCCCAACCATTCTTTTAGTCCCAAGACTACTAAGAAAAAGCTGACTTAGAAGAAGGTTTTTGTATTGTTGATTCCTAGGTGTTGCGCTTCTTCCTCTATGCTGCCTGTTAGCGCTAGTAGAGTATGATTGACCCGTAATACAGAACCTCTAGGCGTAACCTTTCACCTAATACTAGAATCTATAGTTGAAACATAGTAATCTGAGGATGCATTAATTAAGGATACACGACATAAGGAAATATTCTATTTGCAAACTTCAACTTCAAAAAGTGTAGATTTTTTTCTAAAATCATGTGTTTTTATCCTCGTAAGACTGAGAGAAATGAATAAATATAAAGTGAAAAAATCAAATCTCACCGTCTCAGTAATAGGTAAATGCCTCTTTTCTCCGAAAGTTGTCGGAATTACTTGTAATAAGATATTGTCTACAATTGAAAAGGGCTTTACGATAAAATTTCCATTTATCCGTGATCTTTGCATAGGTAGCAATCCATTCTAGAATTCTTTTTATCACCTCTCGTGTGAAAAAGATCCAACAAAGAAAAAATTGTATAGTACAGAATAACATAAAAACTTTTGTTTTTAACAAAAAAACAAATCCTCTATTCCAATTGTTCCTTTTTGCCAGGAATCGAGAAGAAATAAGAAATATTTCAACGCCATTCGATTTCATACTAATGTTGTAGTATAGGAACTATTCTGATTTTGGTGAAGTTACAAATTAGAAGAACTCAAGAAATATTGATGGAATGATGATACAAATTACAAAGAAGAAAAAAGATTGACTAATCATTCTATGATGAAAATAGAATACCTGCCACTTTTGTGTACATAACGGGTATACACTATACAATCGAATCTAAATTTTTGATGAATTTCTATTCTAATAGAGGGCAGGTATTTGTTGATGAGAACTCAAAAACCGAAAAGTAATTAAAAAAAATTACGGTATGGAATCATAGTCTAAATAAATATAATTACAAATATGATTTTAAAGTATGAATTAACTATAGTCTAAAAGATATAGACCATCAATAAATTGATTCGTTCTAATTCATTGAACTAATCCATTATAAATAAGAAGTATGACTACAAATTAGAATGGCCGCTAGAAGGTTTGAAGAAGTAGTAGTGCAAGAGGAAGTTCCACAATGTGGAAGAGCTCCACAATGAGTTTAAGTTCCTCAAGATGCTCAAGTCCCTCAACAAGGTGTCCCTATTGGAGGTTATGTTAATGAGATTCCATTGTTTACTCCTGTGATTTCTAATGGAGAGATTAGAGAGGCTCTCCTTACTCTAGCTCGAGCTATGACTACACAAGTAAATAATGGCATTGGGCCTAGGGTTAATGCTTGGGAGATTAGTATAACCTCTATATTAAGTGACTTTATGAGGATGAATGCTCCTATATATCTTTGTTCTTAGGTGGGAGAGCATCCCGAAGCCTTCTTAGATGAAGTGTATAAGATACCGCATGCTACGGGAATGATTTCTAAGGAGAAGGCGGAGTTAGCTTTATACCAATTGAAAGATGTTGCTCACGTTTAGTTCACTCAATGGAAGGATAGTATGCTGGTTGTATCGGCTACCTTCGAGTTGAAAGAGTTTAATGAAGCATTCTTAAAAAGGTACATTCCCTATGAAAAGACATTGGTTAAAATTGAGGAATTAAAAAACATAGAAAAGGTAATATGAGTGTTGGGGTGTATTCCTTAATGGTTATCCTATTTCTATATATTGATCCATCCTTGGTGTCGTACGAATACGCTCCATGGTGACATGGGTCTATCTAGGCTTATGGTGTATGCTCACTCCATTGAAGAGTCTAAACTAGGGAGAAAAAGTAGAGATGCTATGAGGTGAAGGATATATGAGCAAATTCAACCTAAGTTTTAGGAGAGGGCTCCAATTAAAGAAGGTTCTGGTTCTAGAGAGGTTGTAATTCCCAATTGGTTCAGCCTACTTGTGGTACTTCTGGTAAGAATCAATTTGAGAAGGGCATATCTGGTACTACTGGATGCTTTGGTTCTGGTAAGGATGATAAAAAGGTGATGAATTTTCATAAATTTGCGGATAGAGGAAGAGAGCCTAAGCAAGTTCCTCTTAATTCTCCGGATGGTGGTGCACCAAAGAGGAATCATTTGTATGATCTCCAAGATAAGAGAGCAAATTCTGGTGATGATGAATGTAAGTTTTAGTTTCTCTCTTTCGTTGTTATGGGTTCCTTCTCTGTGGGGTAGTATGGTGAGCAGTAGAGTTGTATTTGTTGTCCCTTCTCTTCTCTTCTAATCAAGCTTGAGAAATAGAATGTCATAGTAGTATGTTGCATGTTGCATGTTGTTTAGGAGTCTTGTTAAAATTAAATTACATTGATTTCTTGCATTGTGCATTTTATGATATTATGGTTAAGTTGTAAAATGATTTTATATGGTTCTATATCTCATATTTTCATGCTTTCATATTAAATTGCTTAAGAGTTGCATTAATGAATAATTGAGTATATTTCACTATAAGGTTTGGGCAGTTTAGTCTAAAGATTTTATAATTTTTACCTAAATTTTTCTTTCATGGAAAATTGTTGAAATGATCATAGAGTTTATGTATATGATCATGATATTGTATGGATAAGAATTTCCTTCTATATGACCTTAATAATGTGAGTCTGGTTGCATGATGAATAGTAGATTAGTTTTTATCTTCTTTTTGTGTTTCTAATCTCTAGAAGAATGTAAAAGTCGTGTTCCTCCAAAATATGTCTATTGTGTATTGTGTGTTATGTTTATGTGATGATAGTCTTGAGTTTATTATGGCTTGAAAATGCCTAAAGAATAACAAGTGTCATTCGAGGACGAATGTTCCCAAGTAGGGGAGTATTGTTACACCCTCGAAAATGAGCTAGGTTTAACTAGGGCCTAACATTTGTGTCATGATCTTCTAAAGTTCTAAAATGGTCATTAATAGCTTTTATAGTCTGTATATACAGTTTGGAAGTGTTTGGATGTCAAATGTGCAAGACTTCCAAAAACTAGTCGAAGTTAAACTAGTGTGTCTTAGTGTTTTGTAGTGGAGTTTTGGACGATGATTTGAAACTTAAATTGAGTATATATTGTTCCAATACATATCCTTACATGTAATGAGTAAAATTGTTCGAGAACGACGCCCCGATATCCATCCTAAGGGTCCTCAAAATTGACCCAAAGTTGGACTGCCAAGCTGCCGCACCAGCAGGTTTTGGGCAGTAGCTGAATGTCGCGCAGCTGACACGCGATGGGGAAACTTGTTACGCTGCGACGCAGGGCTGTCATGAACGTTTCTGTCCCATATTGTTTGGAAAATAAGAATTTGAAATGCCTCTTTGACCCGCAGTAATGTCTCCGATATTGTTGCATCGTTTTAAAGTCAAATATGAGTTGGTTAATTGTCTAATGAGTGTAGGGGTCTATTTGGTAGTTAGGGGATTAATTATAGAAGTTTAATGAGTCTTTCTAAGAGACTATACTAACCTATCAAAGCAAAACCCTCAACTCAAAAAACCTCTCCATTCTTCTCTGCAAAACCTTCATTGATGAAACTATGAAGCTCCAAGGAAGAAGACTGATTATCCAATTTTTTCTTATCAATCTTGTAGGTTTTTCATCAGAATTATGGTATGGTTATTCATCTTTGAAATCTTTTTCTTCAATGAGTAAGTTTCAATGATTTTTAAAGATGATCAAAAATATGAATTGTCCAATTTTTTAATCTATGCATGGGTTCTTGAATTAAAGGTTTTGAAACATTGTATTATGATTGAATTGGTATTAATTTGATGATTTTAACCTAAAAAATATATGAACATATGCAAACAATGCACTTCTAGTTTTTACTATTTTAGGGGTGAAGTAATCATGTCTCAATACTTATGAATTCTAGTGTAGTTTTCTTTAGGCTATTAACTAACGTAAGAATTGTATTGGATTAATTTATAGGCCATCTTAGATTGACAAATATATACTGCATTACTTAGAATCATATAGTATTGTGATTTTTTTATTTAATTTATGATCATGGTCATGTGTAAGGGCCTCTTGGTATTGTAATGGATGATTTACCTATGTATTGAAGTGGTTAGAATGGATTGGTGGTACGCTTCCCTTATTTTTTTAATACATGTAATGTAGGCCTCCAATTATGGTATTATTGTTATGGTCCACTTATGATAAGGGTGCTATGTGCTTTACATGTGAATGATGTGGCCTCGTTGGCGTTACTTTTTGTATTATGATAATCATTGTCTTGTCGGCATTACATTATGTATTATGATCAATTTTATAGTTGATTGATATGTAATACGATCATATATATCTACATGTGATTAAGGTGAAAGTATGAGTTCTTCTATTAACATTAGGTGATCATGTTAGACTATGACTATGTCCTTATGTGTGTAAGTCTCAAAGTTATCTTAGTCTTGTGATGGTTTATATTGATGATTCTATACAAGTTAGTAGGATGACTAGAAAGTATACAAAGTTTTGTCTATAAGCTTCATTAATGATATTCTATATAGGTGATAATGGAAAGGATGTGTGTCTTGTTTTGGTACACTTGTGTCCCTTACTTTATACATGAGAAATATGAATATGAATATCTCGTCTTCGTAAGCTTATAAAAATTTATCCTATATGTGTATGAATAAATGTATAATGGAAGTCTAGGATCGGTCGACCTCAGACGGTGCCCTTCTAAGCATGACGAATATGTGGAACATTATAAATAATTAGAAGGTTAAGAATGATTTATCCTTATCAAACTTGAGTAGTAGACCTTGTGGACCCATTCCTTGTAGGGGTTAAGCGTTGGTAGGACAAGGACATGGTACCTTCTCATATACCATTAGATCACTGAACTTACTTTATGAGAAAAAAGGCTACCACCAAGAGAATGTGTAATACGTTGTAGATCTACTTGAGAAGGAGACTAGAATACAATGTGACTCTACTTGAGAAGGAGACTAGAGTTCATACAATCCCTCGATATTCCTTAACTATGTGCCTACACGGGATGTTTCATAGTTCTACCCTTGGAAAGTAAAACACCCTCTATTGGAGTAGGGTAGACTTTGGATTCCATGCCTAGCTATTATAGTGTGTGTCGGTTATTGCCTATTCTCATCATATGGGATACCCACTAGTGTTGGAGAAGTTCTACGAAGTTTAGGTAGTTGTACAGGACGCTATCTAGACATTACAAAATTATTCTTTCAAGATAGTAGTGAGTCCTAAGGTCTTCTCCAAAACCATCAGTTAATGTCATTATGTGAGGAGAGTCTCTTAATGTATCATCCCGAGAACACACCCTAGAATATATGGGACTCTCAGAGTGCGACTGGCATACTTGACCTCTTGGAGTTCGTGTACAAAGACATTCATATTGTTCATCGAATGTAAAAATATGAAAAGTAGTGCAGAATTAAAAATATTCACAAATATTGTACAAGTCTTTAAAGTATGTTTCATATAAAGCTCATAGGAAATACTAAGTCTCATTTTATCAAAACTTAGACACGAGAATACTTTGGGACACGGCTCATACAAAATGAATATAGAAATACTTTGTTGGTTACAACACTTTCAAATAAAAGACATATATATGCCCTTCAGTCAATTGAGGACATACTTCAACTTTTCTTGAACGACTCTACAATAGAAGCTTTCCTTCACGATCCTCCTCACCTATCACCTACACCTCTAGAGATACAAAATGTATGGAATTAGTAGAAACACTTTTACTATGAATCACATAATGCACAAAATCATGAAAACAGACATTTATTAGCAACATGCTCTTTTTGATTAACACATCACATCATAATTATAAGAATATTATCTAACACCTTAAAAACACATAAGGAACTACTTAATCAATTAATCACTTATTAAGAGAACATTACAGTGACCTACCGCATTCTATAGATAACATTTCAGCGTTATAGTGAAGTTTCTTTACTTCATTTTTAGACACATTCTAGAATTTAATCCCCCCACTAAAACTTATTCAAAGATTCACTTAAGTAATAAAAAGTTAGATCCCCCATACAACCTTTCTAGATATACCTAAATGTTCCCTAACACAACTTATAATGAGATCAACACACACTTACACTACGTCAAGCACATGAACATGAGATCCTTCTATCAAAGATGATTATAAGTCTCACTTGAGTGAGTTGTGAAGCTAACACCTATACAATCCCTTACACACACACTTAAGGCATCAAATAGAATACCTATGATAGAATCTTTCTCACTTAATACAAAAACATATAGATAATATGACATTCTCCTTCAAAATTCTATCAAAAGACTTACTTAATTACATAAATATGATAACGTCCATGATTGACCTCTTCAAGATTACCTAAATAATTTTTAATACTATCTAAGGCTTAGACCATGTACACATAATCACTCATCTTCCCTAACGAGAGTAGTTTTGAACATTTATCTAGTTATGATACGAAGTGACCATTACTATGCCCCCTTCACACATTAACTAGACAACCCTTAACTACCCCATATAAGTATTTATTCATTTAACATGCTTTGTTAACTCAATCCATTACATTCATTAGTTCGTTTGAGACTCATTCCTCATGTAAGAGACATTAAAGTTGTCTTCGAAAAGACATAGGGACTTTAACTAATACCTTCAAAACCTATTGTGAAATATCTCTATAGCGTCCGATACCACAACCTAAACTTCATAGATCTTTTGTAATGCTAGTAGGTATCCCACATGATGAGAAAAGGCAATACTTGACATAGAACATTATAGCTATACATTGAATCCTGAGTTCTAAGCTACTGCGATGAGAGTGTTCTACATGCCAAGGGTAGAACTAGGGCGCATCCCATGTCGTCACGTGGTTAAGAAATATGAATGGGTTTTATTCACAACAGTCTCATTCTTAAGTAGAGCTACATTGTACTTTACTCCTTCTCATGTATAGATACTTCCCATGACATATGTTTCGGTGCTAGAGTCTGTTCTCATAGAGTATTTGATATTAAAGGGTCACATGAAGAGGTTTCATATGTAGTTCATAAACCAATCACATTCACCCTACCAAAGAGGTCCACTAGGGCTACCTTTCCATGGCGACTAAGATAGCACATTCTGACTTTCCAAAGGATGATATGATATAGTTCATCTAATCAACCATAAGTCCATCATCCTTTAAATGAAGGATACCATTACAACTCTTGACTTCAAATCCATATCATAACATTACAACTAGGTTTATGGTTTCACATATATGACCTTCTTAACATCATTTAAGGTCTTCGAAATCATTCATTCATACATGAAAAGGGTGCAATATGCCTACCTAGTCAAGACATATCGTATTCACATACCATTCATACATGTATCAAGTAATGGACACAATTCTACCAAAAGAACACAAAACATTTTTTACTTTATCACATATAGCATATAATTTTTGTAAGCACTTAGGAATGACCATTATCATCTTTATGTCATCCTATATATTACTATAAAATCATCACTATAACCATCGTAGACTCCTATAATCAAGTACTAACAATAATGCATCAACTCTAAAATCACACATGTAAGTACATACTCATGGTCTACATGGTATCCTAACATACATAGAAAGAACACATACTTTCACATTACTTACAATGTAGATAAATATGATCATACTTTACATAAAAAAACTACACTAATCATCATAATACTTCAAGTAGTGCAAACAAGTCCATGATCAGGATAATACATAAATTAGTGCAGACAAAGCCACATCAATTGCAAGTATGGAATATAGCACCACCACCATAAGTGGACCATACAAATCACAACATAATTGAAGTCTATTAAATATAAATAAATAAAATTATGGCAGCATACCATAAATCCATTCTCACCACTTCAATCATGTCGAAATAATCTAATTCAATACCATAAGGCCCTTACCCACGACCATAACAAATAATTCAATACATAAACTATGATATTAAATGAAAATAGGTCAATTCAATACAGATTCATAAATCTAAGAAAAACTACATATCAATTCAATACAATTATCACATCATTCAATAGACCATAGAAAACTACACTAGAATTCATAATCATTATATCAATATCACTTAACCCATAAAGTAGTCAAAATCTAGGGTTCATAATTACATTGAATCATAGTTTAATTGATTTAAAATCATCTAAGTAACAACAATTAAATAAATTTCAATGCTTTTAAACATTTAATGTAAGAAACCATTCATAGATCATGAAATGAGGCAACTTCATCTTTGAAAACATTAGAAAACTCTTCGAAAGTTGGGATCATTGATGAATAGAGTTTCAAGGATAAAAACTCATACCTCAATAAATAAAATACTCCAATTTGATGAATAATCACCACTCAAATATCCAATCCAAGGACCTTCCTTGAGTTTTGGTTCCAACAAAGTTCTAAAGAATTTTAAAGGGAATTTGGTTTTGATTTAGAAGAATGAATTCTTCTAAGTCTTAAATGCTAATAAACATGTTTAAAATACCCATAATACCCTTAATTAAACGGGTGATGTCTTTTTTGTAAATGGGGTGAATTTACATCATCACCCCTAATTTAACAGTAAACGTGCGCACAGGAGAAAAACCATTGATGGATGGTCCACTGCTGACCGTCCCTCATTTAACGGTCCGTTCTATTGGTATGTGGTTTGGGAATAAGGATTGTAATTGTCTGGCATTTTTCAAATCCTAAGTATCAACCCATGATACCCATCAATAGGGCATCGACTGGCCTACAAGCCGTGTACTACCTCAATCGTTTGGGGTTGTCTTAGACTTTCTTGACTCAAGGAAAGGGTCCTTCCTCAAGAAACATTGGTTGGTCCTTGGAAACATTCACAAGGATGTTTCCAGATCGAATATGTTAGTATACAAGTATATGACCTGCAAAATGAACTTCATTCAAAAAAAAAGAAGTAAAATTCAAGGAAACATGCCAAGACATACAAGGTCGTTTCAAGGCTAACCTTTCTAATGTCATAGACGTTTAACCTTTTAACTTGATGAAAATTGACACAGTGAATATAAACACTATAATAACTCATATAATCACCTCACTAACTCATGAAACGTACATATAGGTATATAACTACACATGACACACATAAGTGACTTCGTCGTCGAATGTCTTAGTAGTCCCTTGACGTCTCACCTCTAAATCACGTAAAAATCTATATACTGCCTCAATGTGACATGATAAACTATTTTATGACCTTAATAAATCATGTAAACCATATTATTCTCTAGATCCTCTAGGACCTTAATACATCATGAAAACCATGTTAGTCTCTAGAACCCCTAAGTCATTTTCGAGTTATTAAAAATAATGAACTAATGAAGATAAAAACTCAAGTTGGAAAGAATGTACATTAATAAGTACCCACCTAGATTACTTTATGGGATACTTAGATAAGTTATGAAGGGGTTATAGGAATGGTCACTTCATGTCTTACCGAGGGAAGTTTTTAGAATGACTCTAGGTAGGAAAGTTGATTTTTAAAGTAGACAACATCTAAACCTAGGTAGTCTTAAGGATTATTTAGTTAACCTTAGAGAGGGAGTATGGGTTGTAACTTCTTGCATTACATAAGACTTTTGATATCTTTTGGGAAGAGAATGTTATATATGCATATGCTATTATATGAAGTGAGAATGATATTATCTTAGGTAGTCTAAAGGAATTTTTAGATGTGTGTGAAGGGATTGTATGGGCGGTGAATTCATAATCACTTAAGTGAGACTTAAAATCACCTTTTGTAGGAGGATCTCATGTCTATATGTTTTGACGTATGCTTGGTTCTTAAATGTGGTCCTTATACTTTTAATATGATGTTTCACTCAAAAAGAGCATATTTCTCAGTAATGTTAGTACTCATGATTTTATGCACTAAGTCATATTTATTACGTGTTTTGTACTAATTCCATACAATTTATTATATCTTAAGGCGTAGGTGGAAGGTGAGAAGCGTTTTGAAGAAAAACATGGAATCTAGTAATCGTTCAAGCAAAGTTGAAGTATGTCCTCACATCAATTGAGGACATATCTATATTTGGACTTCTTTTAATTCAAATTATTGAAATAGACTAAGAATTTCAATATTCGTAATGTATGGGTCGTGTCACAAGTATATTTGAGGCTAAGATTGGAATTTGTTGAGATTTAGTATATTCATATGTTTAGAATATGAAAGATTTTTAGAAATATTTTGTGTGAAAATGTTTATTATTTCGCACTACTTTACATACATGTATGAATGAATGATGTAAAAGGGCTTGTACAAGACCTCTGAGAGGTCAAGTATGCCTTGTAGCCATCTGAGTGTCATATCTTCTAGGGTGCGCTCTCAGGTCGTAACACTGATTGATTTCAAGAGATGTTGGAATGAAAAGTTTCCTTTGGTTTTGTTCTCTGATTTACAATAGTTAACATTTTTCTATATCCATGGTTGATATTGAGGCCTTGTAAAGTAGGAGATATAGATCTCCCGTTAGTTTATTTGAAGTCGGTGATTCTTAACTTTTTTGTTCCAAATTGATCTTTTACACTTTCAAGAAAGTTCATATGATAAGGCACCGATAGAAAAAATCATGTACCCGGCAAAATTCTTATGCCGACAATCGGAAAAGAAAAGTACAATTTTATGAATGTGAAAAGGTGTATTTGGAAATTTCCCCTATGAAAGAGGTGATGATATTTTATATGAAGGGGAAGTTAAGCCCTTATGTTGGTCGTTTTGAAATTTTGCAAAGGGTTGTTAAGGTTGAATTTGAGTTAAGATTACCTAGTAATCTAACTTTGGTTCAGTTGGTATTACATGTCTCCATGCATAAGAAGTGCATTGCTGACCCCGAGTCCATTCATCCTATGACGGTCTAAGAGTGGATGAGAACCTCTCCTAAGAAGAGGTTTGTATGGAAAGCCTTGATCGATAAGTGAAGAAGTTGTGGAACAAAGAGTTGGACTCCGTAAAGGAGTTATGGAGGAACCACGTAGTTGAGGGAGCAACATGGGAGGCCTAGGCGGACATCAAGTATGTGAATTATTATTAGAAATTTTTTGAAAGGTTACTTCATGGGGTTTAGGAGGGTATGTGACTTCTCTTACTCATTGCACATGTGTTATCCTAAAGGATAGTCTTAGTAGTGTTCTTGTATGAGTAACTTGATTTTCATATTATGTATATCAAGTATATATGAACTTATGAATCAAGCATGTTATGATAAGTTATGAGATAATATTGTGTGTATGTAATCAGTGACTTAACATGATGCTTAGCTTTGTATAGGATTATGAGGTTCTATTCCTTTGCATTGCACAATTTTTCTTTTGGTTGCTTATGTGTTGGGTTAATATCATGTTGGGTTGATTCATAATGTTTGATATATGTGCATCCTTAGTTATTAAACATAAAGCATAGTTTTAACTAAATTGTGTCTTTTCTCATGCAGTGATGGTTTTATGCATATGAACAATACATAGTTAATGTGTTTTATATTAAATCATATTTCTTTTATTTTCCCCCAATATTGTAGATTCCGGCCATTGTAGAGCATCTACGTAATTTTGCAAGGATATTAGGACTTCTTCCTCCAAGTAGATGTGAGTCCTCAAAGTTTGAGGATGGTACCATTGATCTACCTTAGAGAATTTCTATAGTCTAAAAGACATTCGTTGTTTCCTTATTCTTAAAGACAATTATTGTTATCTCTAAGTGGAAATGTGTACTTGTGTAAGGGCTATGCAAGATATTGTAATTCCTTTATATGGTTTATGCTGAGATGGTATTATTAGACTAACTCCTTCTATGTTTATTATGTTTCATATAAGAGAAACCTATGTAAGTTTCCCACATGAGAGGTCTAAGTACACTCCATATGTATATATGCTTAGTAGAGATAGGACTATGTATACCTTAATATATATAATGACTTAAAATTGTACCCTTTTTTACCTATGAAATGTAATGATGAATGCTAAGAAGCTAGTCCTATTTTTTTGGAGGACACTGATGCCGGTTACTTCTAGGGTGCTCCCTGGTCGTGACATCTTTAGAACAGAATGCACATTTAAACATAGACAACACACCTTATAATAGCATAGGAGACAAGACAACTTCAACATTAGCATTCTAGACTTCGTACATTGGCTATGATCAAACATTAATATAGGGGTTCATAGGTAGGGGTCATAAACCATTATTACTTCCTCAACGAAAGAACCTAAACCATACAAAACCCTAACATTTCATTCAATTATAGAAGATATCAAAGTAACCTAAATCATGAATTAGCATTGGATACTAGGCAAATAACTTTACATTGTATGATCATCATAACCACACATTCACAACACAACTGCCTTCAAAACCATGATCAAATCACATATAGAATGACAAAGAAGTAAACACCTCCACCATAATTGGACCATACCACACAATATCATAGAAGGCTAATTTAACTAGAAATTCTATAGAAAAGTAGATGAAGCAGAACAATATTACTAATTAACCAAGCCTTGATCATCCTTGATCAATACTCATAATTAATAAATAATTCATGTATAAGGTAGTATCTAAAAATTCATTAACATAATCAAAATCATAACTCAACTATCAAAAGATAAATGATCCGTTATATACACTACATCATCAATTCTATAAGAAGTAGATGAATATACATCAAAATTATAAAACCTCCGATCATTGATCCTAATTTATAAGATGTACACAATTCATCATCAATTAACATAGATGATAGTACAAATAATAAATTTACCATAATTAAATCACAGTAAAATTAATCTACTATCAAGATCACAATAACCACAATACAGGCTAAATTGAGAAATTCGGAGGATCCTGGGTTCATCATGAAATTGGAATGAAAATAAAATTTAGAACAGTAGCTAATCATCAATTTATTATCATCATGCTTCTGAAATCTATTTTATAAAGAACCCATGGCTCGATTGAAAGATATAGAGTTTTGTCATGAATTCTCTTTGAAAAGCCTTGAAGAAACTATTTAGATGCAACTTTATCTAAAGATGAAGGATCAAAATACCTTATTATAGGAGAAAATCACAAAAACATAATGATAAACAATCGCAATTTAATGTAAAAGTTGTTCTTGCGCTTCATCCCCAATGGAGATTTCTAGAGAGGTTTTTTTTGTTTAGAGGGAAGTCTAATTTTTAAAAAATTAATTTGATATGGTTTTTTATCATAATAACAAACTTAATATACAAAAAAATATATAAAATAATTTCTCATGGTCATTTTAGTATGTGGGGTGAATTTCCCATTCACCCCATTAATGAACAACGTGCGTGATAGTGAAGTTGCACACTGCTTCGATGCCCACAAGCGACTCCCATATACCAATCTACGAGTCATGCTGACAATAGTCTCTTAGGTCTGAGTCTAAAAAATGGGGGTTTCAGCTACCAGTCTTTGTATGGGACTATTCTCCTCCATCGACGGGGCGTCAACTTTATTACAGACCATTTTGCTTGGACTTAATTAACATATTTTCAAGCTTATAAGGAAAATGTGATGCGCTAGGTACCTTAATTCATTTTGAGGGTCTTACATAAATAACTAAAACAGAACGTTATAACAATAATTCATGTACAAGAGTTCTTTATATCACAACATATAAGACTCTTACCCCCAAACACTTACCAAGCCTACAAGTGCAATGCTTATGTGAAGCCCCAAAACCTCACATAATCAATTAAACCAAGAAAAGGTTCTGAATCAATGTCAACATTTCATATATGTTCATTTCATGAATAATCATAATAATGTACATCAACTTAGAACAATAGTGTAACACCCCTTTAACGATTTAGGTTGAACTATAACCTAACACTTGTCTCTTTATGACTTGACGTTTTCAAATAAGTTATAATGGTATTCATACTCAGTGTTTAATGTTTTAAAGTTTGGAGGTCAAACGTCGAAGTATGTCCATGACGTTCAATAAGTTTGCCTTTAAACGTGCTTGTCTGTCTTAGTGTGTTTCATCAAGTTTTACATGTTCCTTTTGGATAAAATTTATGAGAGTGGTCTTAAATATGTATACAAAAATATCCATTTTAGAGACTTCTGGGAAAAAATCTCCAAGGACCAACCACGGTTCCTTGAGGATGACTCATCTTGGTAGCTATGACTGTCCAAAATAGTCCCACATATGGAGGGAAATCGACGCACATATGCTGGTCGACGCCCCGTAGGTGGCTGCATTGATAGAGCCTTAACTTAAGGATCTTAAACTCAAATTTTCAGCCTTTGTCCCAAATGAAATTTACCTACAAGGGCGGTCGATGAGACGACGCCTCCTAGGTGTTGGTCCGTCGATGAAAACCTGTACTTTTTTGAGGGGTCTCAACTGGGTTGAGGGTATTTTGGGGTTTTCAGCTAGACTTCCCAAAAATATTTGGATTGTTAAATAAGGATATTTTTGGTATTTTACGTGGATTTATAAGTTTAAAACACTTATCTGAATTCACTTTTCTAAATCAAATCCCTAAAACCTCTAATCAAATTTTTAGAACACTACCAAAGTTTGAAGGAAGATTTGAGCTTTGAAGTGGTATTCTCCATAAATTCTTCCCAACTTTACCGGTCCAGCAAAAATTAAGGTATGATTTTCATCCTTTAATCTCTTTTATTCAAGGATCCAGTCTTCAAAGAGTTTTTGAAAGACTTCTCAAAAGGAGGAAGTTCTAAATAGTAATCTAGCCATGGGTTCTCGCATAAAATATTTTGAATCATTGTATTATGATTAAATTGATCATACTCTTATGATCTTAAAATAAAACTCTATGAACCCATTCAATTCATAAAACCTATTTTTGACTATCATACAGGTGATTTGGTTGTCTTTATGCTATAGAAATCTTGTGTGGTTTGATCAGGACAAATGAATTATGAATGAATCATGTCATATTTATTAGTACAATGTTCTAATTTTATAAATTCATGTTTTATTATCTTGAATTGATTGTATATTGAGACTATTAGATTGCATTAGTGATCATTACCATTGGTATAGGTCGTTGAGTAATATGTTGGTTGATTTGGCTAGGGATTGGAGTTGTGAGATTGTAATGGTGGTATGTTGACCTTACATTCTTTATATGTTGTAGTAAAGTTCTTAGATGGTGATGATTTTCGGTATAATCCACTTATGGTGGCTGTGATTATGTTTTGTACTCGTGAATTATGAGGCCTTCTCAGCATTACTTTATGAGTTGTGAAGCAACGTGACTCGTTGGTATTACTCTATGTATTACGTATTTATGATGTTTCAACTTGAATATTTGAGTATTGTGAATGTCCTGATGACATATGTTTATATGTAGAGTAGAAGCATGAGTTCTTTTAGTTGATAATGTGTGTTTCTAGTAGGATATAAGAAAGTCATTATGTGTATTACTTGATGTTGAATGATGATGATTCTTGATGGATTATATGAGACTTATGATAACTTAGATTGATGATACTATAAAATTGAGTTGGGTGACTTATACTTGACTTTGGTTATTCCTATATGCTTCTTGAATGATATGCGACATGTGATATGTGAAGTACGTGTGTGTCTTGTTTTAGTAGAATTGTGTCCCTTACTTCATACATGTACAATGTGAATATGAGTTCTTCAATTAGTAAGAAAAAATTTATGAATCTTGTATGTCTGATTGACATGTTACCTTGAATATAGTTAAGAAGGTCTTTGTGTGGAACCTTAAACCTAGATGGAATGTTATCATATGTTGAAGTTGAAAGCTGTAATGGAATCCTTCTTGTGTAAATAGTGGAGTTAGGGTTTATTGGCTGGAACAACATGAAATCATACTTAGGAAAGTTATTAAGATATTCTCTTAGACGTTCTAGGTAGCCATAGTGGACCCTCTTTGTTAAGGTGTAATGTCATTGGGTTGTGAACTAGATATGCAACCCCTTCATATGTCCTTTATTAAATACTATATGAGATTAAAAGCTAGAACTGAGTGAGTAGGATTAGAGTTGCTCTAACTAAGACGAAATTAGAGAACAAAGAAACCCTCGATATTTATTAACCATGTTCCTACATGGAATGTGTTCTAGTTCAATCATTGGAAAGTAGAACACCCTCCACCGACGTATATTCATTACTCTAGATTCATGCATAGCCAGTATGGTCTAGGTTTTTTATTTCCTATTCTAATCATATGGGATACCTACTAGTGTTGGATAAGTTCTATGAAGTTTAGGTAGTGCTATGGGACGGTATCTAGACATTGCACGATTAGGGTTTGAAGATTTAAGTGTGTGAGTCCACAGGTATTCTCCAAGACCATTATTTGAATGTCCTTACATGTCGAATATCTCTTAAAGAATTAATGAATATAATGACATATGTTGGAAAATATGTTCATGAATAAGTACTTACCTGGAGTACTTTAAGTATTCCCTCGTTAACGTGTAGAGTGGGCATTTGAATGGTCTCTTCATGTTTTACCCAGGGATGTCATAAAAATAACTCCACATAGGAATGTTTCTTCATAGAGTAGACATGATCTAAACATAGGTATGCTTGGAGAGGGTGTATGGTCGTTCTCTTCTTGAATTACTTAACTAAGTGCAAACATTTGGGAGGAGAATGTCATATTATATAATATTGTTTATAATGAGAATAACCTTTTCTTAGGTGGTTTAAAGGATCTTTTTGGTAAATGGGAATGGATTGTATTTGGTGGCTGCTTCATAACTCACTCAAGTGAGCCTTAGAATTACCTGTGGCAGGAGGATCTTATGTTTTTGTGTTTTGATGTATTGTTGATGCTATCTTATGATATGTTAGTTGTATATGAAGTTTTTGTGATGTTTACTGTGATGTTATTATATTTTACTATAATGTTCTTATAAATTAGACATGACTTTGAATTTTTTCTAAATGTGATTATTGGTGTTTAAATGTTATCCTATGCTTATAAAATGATGTTTTAATCAAAATGAGCATATCTTCTCATAAATTTATGTTTCTAATGATTTTATGCATTATGTCATACTTAGTACATCAATTGTACTAATTCCATACATTTTATCTATATCTAAAGGTGTAGGTGGATGGCGCGAGGCATCTTGAAACAAAGCTTGGAAACTAGGATTCTTTCAGACAAAGTTGGAGTATGTCGTCACTTGAAACGAGGATATAACAATCTTTAAATTTCTTTTCTTCATAGTATTTAAATAGACTAACTTTCTATATTTCGATTGTATGGGTTGTGACCAAAGTATTCTTGATTCTAAGATTGGCTTATGTTGAGACTTAGTATTTTCTATAATTTTAGATGAAAGATGTTTCAAGATATTATTTATGGGAAAAGTTTTATTTCCGTACTACCTTTTATGAATGTATTCAATGAATGATATTTAAGGGCTTGTACAAAAATTCTGAGAGGTCAAACAAGCCATTTTACAATCCATGAATACCAAATCTTCTAGGGTGTAATCTTGGAATGTCATAAATAGCATGTTCATCAATGACCAACATCACATAAGAGTAGAAACATATAGAGTCAACATATGTACATATCATGATATCAAAAGTGCAGAAAAACATAAGAACAACCTCCTAGGAGTCCCCTCTAGACCAATTAGTGCAATGTATAGGTAGAGGCCCATATCCATACCCATAGTAAGAAGAACCTTTTATGTCACCCTAGTTAGTGTTCAACTTTATTATTCTTTCATTAATTTTTCTTTTGGGAAACATTTCTTTAAACAAAAATAGACCATGTGAGCTAACAATGGAATCCGGTGTTATGAAAACCTAAAAGAAAGAAGCTGGGCTAGTACCCAAGGTAGTACAAAAACCTGAACATAGAATTCTAGGCGGATCCACTTGCTAGTATTCCTATGGAGGACACACAGTTATAGAACTAGGGGACATTCTAGAGACAATTTTATGCAAAATTGCATTGCAATCTCCATCTCATAAGATCCATTGTTAACCTATATTCCCACATTTGGAAGGGACACCTCCAATATCTAGATCGTCGGGCGCTAAGCTAAAGTCCCGTTGTGAAAATTTATTTAAGACTTATTAATCATCATATCTTAGTATAGACCATAGGAGACTAACCCCTTTTATATTTATATTCACTAGCTCATTAGCTATTTCATGAGAACATCCTTTTATAAGAACCCTTCATCTATGAGATCAACATAACATAATCATATCATAGCAAGGCACACAAGTGATTCATATAAAACCTTATATCTTCATACCCTAAAGAAGATCTCATAATTCACATTATCAAGTCATTTCATCAACTTGATCACATAATCATCATCTTAACCTAATCACACATAATACATCAATTGAATAGACGCTACAACAATCATATTAACATAAAATCATCATGAAGAATCCTTTGAAAATATATTGATAAAGAACCCATTGCTAGATTAAAGAAGGTGAAGTTTGTTCATATTTTGTCTTTGAATTCATTGAGAAGAAATATCCACATGGAAGATAAACTAGAGATGAAGGATTACCATACCTCATTATAGAGTAAAATAATTAAAAATTCATGAAGAACACATGGGAATCTGATTTCCCAAATTTTCTTGGGCTTCTCCTCCAATGGAGGTTTCTAGAGAGAATATTTTGGGAGAGGAAAGTCTAATTTTCAATTCATGGGTTGGGAATGGGGTTTTCACTTTTTTAATCAGTTAAATACCCCAAAAAAACAAAAAAAAATTAACTATGGTCAACATAGGATGTGGGGTGAATTTTCCATTAACATATTTAGTGAAACAACATGCATGACATTTGTTGCAGGAAGCATAAACAAAGATTTTAATTACAACATGGACTTCAATGACCCATATAGAATCTTAAAATATACAAAACATCATCACATATAAGTCAATTCAACAAACTACAATAAAGCACAAACATCAGCACGTTTAAGCCTTAATGCAACACAAGAAAGCCACACTTTCACTCACTTTCAAAATGCGTCAAACACAACGCATCACTCTTGTTCATAGGATAAACGTCCTACTCATAATGATAACTTAGTATTTACACATGAATTAAATTAAAAGCTCATCATACAACGATATTTAAGTCACACTAGGCAGATTAAACAACATTCAAGAATAAATTAGGCACTCATACTTCAATGCACTTAGGTTGACAACTGATTCTTATTAGTTAGGAAGACTTCTATGATGACCATACTCAACCATACCATGCTTACCTGTGTCCATGGAGGAATGTACTTCTCCTCAATACACTTGCATGTCTCATAAGTTCACACCCAAGCAAGACACAAAGTCTATTGATTTAAAATATTAATTTCATAACTTTTTAACCTTGCCTTCCTACAATAGATAAATTGGTAATTCACACCACATACTCACAACAATAGGAAGTCATTTCACAAAATTTAAATGTCTAGCATAACACTAGCCTTCATAACCAAGCATCAATTTAGGAAAATATCAAAATTTATAGGTATACATAATGACAATATCTCAACATGCCATCAATTTGCAAAAGTGAGAATAAATTCATATCTCCCAAATCATAATAGTCACATATATTTCAAGAGACCCACCATTTTCATTTTTAGGAGACTTAACTTTTTCATTGATGGCTTAAAACACCATGTTAGTAGTGACTTCAAACGTGTTTATTACCTTATCCCACGAAGTTAAGTGCACACTATTGTATTCATATGATCAATAAACATCAGAAAACATGTATTTGATTCAAAATACTTTTTTCATACAATTTCAATTCTTCCAAATATGTATAACGCAGTGTCAACTAAGACATATATAACAGATGAAGAACATACAACTCATACTTTAATGAAAGACTCTCATCACCAACAATCTTATAGGAACTCTTTAGTTTCAAGATCAAGTAAGAATTTAAGGAAAAAATGAACATATCAACAACCTTACTACTCTCATTACCATCCCGTACTTAGGATAAACCAAATTAAGAGCAACTTAACTGACCCACAAGGAAATTTCACGATTTATAGTAGAGTGTTGTGTAACGGTGCTTTTATACAAAACTAAATATGGATAACTTGTTTGAGAATTATTGGAGTAATAGAATTAATAAAAAGTGTTAACGTCTAGAAACTAGTAAAATTTAACTAGTTGACGTTCCTATGTTAGGTGAAGGTTTCAGAGGGTCATATGAAGTCCAAAACTCGTAAAAATACTTTGAGTAGGTAGATTTTAGTATAGAGGGTCAAAATGTACCAGTAAAAACACCCCAAGGACCATTTCAAGGGTCCTTGCGGAGGACCCATACTTGGGCGAGCAAGCTGCCAAGCCAGCTGCGCGCAGGTAGGTTTCTGGTGGCTGGTGCGCGATGCACAACCATCACGTCAGGATCTGGAGTTTTCCTCACAACACGGGGACAAAAAAGACCCTACTTACTCATATCAAAATTCGAAAATAAATTAGAGAATTATCCTCGCAACGTGCACCTACTTCCCAGTATCGTAAAAGTTGTATTTTGGGTGTTTTGACTTAACAAATAAATCCATTTATGTGAGAAGTATTTTTTTAATTTAATGGGTGACTATACAATGTATTAGGTTCAGTTTTAGGTCAATTTTAATCACTAAAACCAAGTACCACAAGTTTAACTCAAAAATATCTCTCTCCCAAATTCTCTTATTTTTTTCAAAACTTCATTGAAGACCAATAGAGCTCCAAGAAGAATATCAAGCATTCAAATTTTTCTACTCAATTTAGTGGATTAATATTCATTGATGTAAGTTTTCTTTAATTCATGGGATTTCTTTCCTCGATAGGTCCCTCCAAAAGGTGATTTCTAAAATCCCCCAAATCTATCTTTCTCTTTTACACATCAGTATTCTTAAAAATGAAATTAAGAATCAATTGTGGTTAATTGTGATGAATTAAGGTTCTTTAAGAATATATTGATCTTTAACTTATTCATTCTTATGATATTTACCTAGACCCATGTTCTTCTCCTAATTTCATGAAAACATTTAATTGATTTGCTGAATTTTGAAGATTATGAATATGTAGATTGACTATATTGTTGTTAATTATGTAATTGCTTCTTGAATTTACCTCTTTTATGTAATTGGTTATGTATTCTTGTTA
Organism: Solanum lycopersicum; assembly: GCF_036512215.1. NCBI lineage: Eukaryota > Viridiplantae > Streptophyta > Magnoliopsida > Solanales > Solanaceae > Solanum > Solanum lycopersicum. The sequence continues at coordinate 19,512,112 of NC_090811.1, read as the reverse complement.
ATGGATGTATAAAGGTTCTTGGAAGGTAAAAAGAGGTACGTTGATTGGTTCTTCTTGGATTCAATTATGTATTATGAGTAACTTAGATAGTAATTTTTCTAGGTCCAAGGTGTCGTTTTGATGTTGATGCTATGTATTGCTCATCCTTTACCCTAGACTAATTAATTGGTTATGAATTATGCATTTATATTTTTGTATGATTAATATATGACTGAAAGTATTTTTTCATGATTATAATGAAGTGTTAAGTGAAAGGTTTACTGACTTATAACGCGGTATATAAACTAGAAGGATTGTTCTCACTTGTGATGACCAATGAACTAGATATGATAAGATGTTTACGTAGGGGTATAGAAGAAAATAATGTGAACTTTTATGATGGAATAATATAATTAATAAAGGGAATAATTGCTTATAGACGAAAATAAATGTAAGTGAGATGGAGGTCTCACGTTATTTTGTTCGATTTCCCACATTGCTTTCCTCACATAAGTAAGTCTGGATTCCCGAGTTATGTGTTGTCTCTTGAGATGGAAGCCTGTACGTTATTAAGTAAAGGTTTCTAGAAACAATATCCTTGACCCTTAACTATGTTCCCACATAGGAATCTAGATTAGTGGATCCCCCTAGATAACTATGTATGAATGGTTGCAACTTAGGCAAGTGTTAATCCTATATTTTTTGTGTGGGAGCAGAAAAACGGATTCCATGAAACTCACATGGTCTCAAGTAAATTATTGCACTTTTTCCCTAATGTAAATGTAATGAACAAGTATGCATGTGAACTCATATTAAGGTAGTCTTACAGTCTACTACATAATGTGAGAGAGGGTATGGGACTTATCTCACTCATTGAACATGTAGGATCCTAAGGGATGGTTCTAGTAGTGTTGTTTTATGATTAAGATAATGATTATGATTATGTTGATAAATATGAGAAGTATTCATCTATTAATCATGTTATGAATAATTTAAGAGAATATGTTGTGAGTATGAAGTTAGTTGCTTATTATGATGACTAGCCTTGGATGGGATTATGGGGATCAATCCTTTGCAATGCACAGGTATTACTTGGGTGATTCACATGTTTTGTTGCTATCATGTTTAATTGATTTATTATTCTTCTTATATATGTATGTTAAGTTAAATTTTAGAAATCATGATTTGACTAACTTGTTCATTTCTCATGCATTGATTATTTTGTGTATAGGAATCATACTTAGTAAATGTGGTTATTACTAACCCATATTTTGCCCACTTTTCCCACACATTTTAGGTTAGGGACATTGAGGGTATTCGTGGTTATTAAAGAAGGAGACTTGGATCTTTCATACGTCAATTGGTGATTCTTCACGAGCTTTGAGGATAGAAACACTCATCAAGCCTTATTAGTGTTGTCCATGTGTTGATATAATTATTCCATTCTCATATTTACACTTTATTGTAGCCTATATGACATTTTGTAATAGACTAAGCGCTATGCCCAAGCTATTGTGATTCACCTTATAGATTGTTTAATGTGAGACAAAATATTAGACTAAATTTCTATATGTTGTATGTTGTTTATTCGCGAAGACTATGTGTGTTTCCTATGTAGAGGTCTATATAAACCTCCTTGCTATATAAGCAAATTTTTATTTTAATTTTTTCTTATTTTCTTACCAATAAAGTTCTATCACGATCGCTAAGGGCTTGTCTTAGTCCTCGTAGATGACGACAACGCTAGTTACGCCAAAGAAGTACTTCAGGTCGTAACAAACTTGGTATCAGAGCATGAGGTTAAGTATTTTTAGGAATAATATCTCACTAAACCACGTCTATGTAGGGTCTTATTTATAATTGTTCACCGCACCACAATTTTGAATGAGAAACTATGTGACGCTTAGGAACTTTCACTATTTCTTTATTTCTTAGTTGTGCCTAAGAGTCTTACTCTATATAGTACTTTATTATAATCCATTTATTGTGCTTATAGGCAATGAATACAATGAAGAACAATGCTCGAAGGTTCATAAAAGAGAATTTGAATGAGGCAGTTCTCCCTTAAGCTCCTCAAAACCATTAAGTTCCTATTGAAGAAGGAGATATGTCTATTATTTAGATAAGGTCGGCCATTCATAGATTGAATCAAAGTAGGATACCAAAGATGCTAGGTATTCAAGGGTTAAAGTGAACCCCAATGCCAACACCACCGCTTCAAGGATTCCGAATTTCACAACGATAAACCCCCATACTTCTATGGTTTTATAAGGGGGGAGGACCAAAAAAGGTTAATTGACGAAGTGTTCAATGTTCATAATTCAATAGGTGTTTCTTCTCAAGAAAAGGTGGATCTAGCCGCCTACCATTTCAAAGATGTATCTAAAGTGAGGTATGAGCAATGGAAGTATGAGAGGCCAGTTATACAAAGCCTTATTACTCAAGCAGCTTTCAAAATGGCTTTCCTTGATAGATTCTTTCCTTTGGAACTAAGGGAGACGAATATGCAATAATTCATCAACCTTCGTCAAGGAGGTATGAGCATGAAGGAGTATAGCATCAAGTTCACTCAAATATCAAATCATGCTCCTACTATGGTTAATTATTCCAGACTCAAGATGAAAAAATTTGACATGGGGATATCCAATCTTGTGGTTAATAAATGTTGGTCGTCTATGTTAATTCCTAGTATGGACATATCCCGTCTCATGTTGCATATAGAACAAATTGAGGAGCAAAAAGTTAAGCAAGTTATTAGGGATTTAAAGAAGGTGAGAACCGAAGAGGGGAATTTTTCTACGAAAAGGTTTGAAGTTCAATACAAACCAAGGTTGCAAAGGAGGTTTTCCAGACAAGTACCTCCTAATGCTCCAAGGGTAAAAAAGAGTAAGGTGCCTACTCCCAAGACCTAAGAGGGGAAAGGTGGAAGATCTTATATTGAGAATCCTCTATGTGCAAAGTGTGATAAGAGACATGATGATAAGAGCCTACTTTTCATGGTAATTCCTATGGTTGTGGAAAGAGTGGTCAGATTAAGGGATATTTCCCTACGATGAAGACTCAAGGAAGGGAAAATACTCAAGTTCAAGTAAGTTCCCTAAATCCAGATGCTCCTAAGAAGAATCACTTTTATTCTCTCCAATCCTTAAGTGATCAAGAGAGCTAACCGGATGCTCCTAAGACGCACTTTCTCTCTTGATGCATATGCTTTGTTGGAACAAGGAGCTACATTGTCATTTATGACCCCTCTTCTGGCCATGAAATTGTATATACTACCCGACATATTAGACGATCCCTTTTCGGTTTCTACCCTGGTGGGTGATTCCATGGTGGTAAATAGAGTCTATAAAGGTTGTCCTATTTCCTTGACCCAAAAATTTACATAGTTTACTTGATAGAACTTGACATACTAGATTTTGAAGTTATTTTTGTATGGATTGGTTGCATGCTTGCTTTGCCTCTATTTATTTTTTACAAGGATCGAGAAATTTCAATTCCCAAAATGAACCAATATTTTTGTTGAAAGGAGGAAACTATAATCCTAGGGATAAGATCATCTCATATCTAAAAGCGTGCAAATTGATTGCAAATGATTGTCTTTAGAACATAGTAAGAGTTAGGTATCTTGAATTTGAGGTCCCCCCAATACAGTTGGTACCCATAGTGAGGGAATTTCCAGAGGTCTTTCCCAATGACCGTCTTGGAATTCCTCCAGAATGGGAGATTGACTTCGGCAGAAACTTAGTGTCGGATACGAAACCTCTTTCAACCCCTCCTTATCGGATGGCCCCAGCAGAGTTGAAGGATCTAAAGGCTCAACTCAAAGATTTGTCAGATAAGGGATTTATTCAACCGATCACATCTCCATTGTGTGCTTCGTTATTATTTATAAAGAAAAAGGATGGGTAATTGAGAATGTGAATCGACTATCGTCAATTAAACAATGTCATTATACAGAAAAAGTACCCGCTACCTAGGATTGATGACTTTTTTGATCAACTCTGAGGAGCGAGTTATTTTTCAATAATTTACTTAAGATAAGTTTATCATCATCTTAGAGTTAGGAAGGTTGATATTCACAAAATGTCGTTTAAAACAAGATATGGTGACTTTGAATTTCTAGTGATGTCATTTGGTTAACTTACGCCCTACATCCTTCATGAACCTTATGAATCGAGTTTTTTTAAGTATCTTGTTGTGTTTGTGACTCTTTTTGTTAATTATATTTTCACATACTCGAGGAGTGTGAATGATAATATGAATCACTTGATAATAGTTTCGCAAGTTCAAAAAGATAACAAACTTTTTGCTTAGTTTAGAAAGTGCGAATTTGGGTTGAGATCAGTTGCATTCCTTCGTCATATTTTCTGTAGTGAAGGGCTACAGGTTTACCCAAAGAAGACGGAAGTGGTCAAAATATATTCCAGACATTTGAGTTTTGCCAAAATTTGAAGTTTTCTAGTGTTATCCGATTACTATAGGATCTTTCTTGAGGGATTCTTATCTATCGCATCTCCATTGACAACCTTAACTCAAAAGAAATCCAAATTTGAATGGTAAGAATCATATGAAAAGAGTTTCCAATTATTGAAAGATAGGCTTATCTCCACTCTGGTATTTACTAGGGTATGATGGGGTACATGATGATGTATTCAACGAACAAAAGAGCTTGCTAAATGTGTTTACTGCAAAAGATTTTAACCTACGTTTAAGAAGATGGTTAGAACTTCTAAAAGACTATGACATAAGTGTCCTTTACCATGCAAAAAAGCTAATGTGGTAGTTGATGTACTGTGGTTACACGTTACTCAATGTCTTTTCCTTAAGTTTAGTGTGTGTCTAAGGACTTTTTGTATTGGTTTTAATCTATTTTTCTCTCTGTTTGCAGGAAATCTCCCCAGAAAGAGCACGTGGGAGAATTATGATAAAAATTGCAGAAATGAAGACCGATGGAGCCATCGATTATCCGTCGTGACCTCGACAGTCCGTAGGTAGCCACTGTCGTACGGAGAGAAAGGCTTCTACATGAAATTGAGAATTACTCACTATGTATGGGGCTACGTAGGCTCTCCACAGACCATCATAGCCATGATGGACTGTTCTGCACCTCATTCAATATTAACAGAAAGTAGCCCCAGTACCATCTTCAAGAAATTATAAGTTTGGAAAAATAGAAGCCATCTACGGACAATCGTGAATGCAACGGATCGTCATCCATGTCCTTCGATCGTAAAAGAATGTTGGTGAAAAAAGAAGCACAAAAAGAAGTTAAGTATGGATTTAAGGAGGTCCTTAACGGTCTATCATGACTTCGATTTTGTGTTGCTTCAATCGTCGACTGAGACGCATTTTTAGGCTGATTTTCCTTACATAGATTCCTTATTAATATTTGTAAAAACATCATTTTTTGGGTTATACAGTTGATATTTTCTAGTTTTCTTGTTCTAAGTGTTGAATTTTGGGATTATTTTAAAATTACTTTATTTTGCGGAATCGTATGTTGCAACGTTTTGATTAAGTCAAGTTAATCTCTAGATTTTTTTCAATCTCATGATAGTATGTGCACAAAAACTTATCCAATTAATTTGAATTATGTGATATATAACCAGAATTGTGGGAACCATGGGTAAATAACAAGGTAAAACCTATCTTAAATAACAATTCTTGAATAGTGTCTTGCATGTATTGATAATTATTTCATTTAGAAGTGCTTTTAACAAGTTCACCGGTTAGAACTCGCCTTATTGCAACTTTTCGAATAAAAGAGGTAGATAATAAGAAAAGAATTATCAACGTAGATTTAGTATATACTATCTAATAAGCTAGTGTCAATTAGTGCCTGATGCTTAATATGAGGTAAAAGTAAGGTTTTTAGTAAATCATACACACGTACACGAACAAAGGTGAGGAATGAAATTTCCTAGTTGCCAGATTAAGGAATTAGGTCACATAACTTACCACATTGCATGCTAGATACTAGGAAATAATATTTTTAGCTATAATTACCGTGTTATGAGTTTGTTTGAAACACTTATGCCTAGTTACTCTTATTATTTTATAAAAATGAAATCATTAAACCTATTACTTATTTACTTTGAAATAACTATTTGCTTAAACCCCCCTCCTTTTGATACTTGTTTCATTGAAAGAACTTGACTAAATAGAAGTAATAATAGGTTAAAGTTATGCCTAAATAATTTTTCTTATGGGATCGACCCCAACCTCATAGTTGGGTTCTTTACTTGATACGACCTCTTATACTTCTTTTCAAGAAGTAAATTTGAGCGTACAAAATTTTTGTGCCACTGCAGGAGAAAGTGGCCTTTAGATTAACATTAAGCTTATTACCAATGTTAAGTCAACACTTTTCTGATATAACTTTTTTATCTTTTTTTTATCTCTTACAGATAGAACTTTTTTATGCAAACCCATAATCTCCCCCGACCCCGAACTAGAGCGTACACTTCGTAGAATAAACCAAAATTTGGGTATTCTCTACGATGATCACAACCAGAAACATCCACCACTGGTTTATCCTCATGATCAACTATTACCTTAAAATCGTGAGAAAGGTAAAATCGGGAGGAAACCTCCTACTCCACGCCCCCAAGAGTATTATAGGGGATATGATAATATTATTGACTCTGGTGGGCTACTTTTCTTGCCTCCCCTACCACATGGACATACCTTCCTAGTAACTAGTAGTCTGATGAAAATTCTCACTACTAGAGATTTTTTTTCTAGGCTACCTTCTGAGGATCCACATGCTCACATCGCCAAGGTGAGGTCGGTGTATAAGATTTTTCAAGGGAGGCCTGATTTGAATATGGGCGTAATAGGATTAAGAGTGTTTTCTCTCATACTAACCAAAGAGTTCTCTATATGGTTTACCGAACTCCCTTATAACTTAATTTAAACTTGGAATCAATTGAGGGATGTATTCTTTGCATGTTACTACCCGGTGTCTAAAGATCTAAACCACAAATATAGGGTGAACATTTTTGCGGCAATACTTGGAGAATTATTCAGTACTTCTTGGGATATGTTAACTTCATTCTTCAAAAGTGTCCTCAATCACCACGTTGATGATGAGTCACTGAAAGAGTAATTCTATCAGGGACTAGATGATAATAAAAAATCAATACTAGATACGATAGCGTGTGGTTCTTATTGAGAGTGTCCTTAAGCTGAGATTGTTGAGTAGTTGGAGAAAATTTCTAAAATAATAAAGCTAGGAGAAGTAGGAAGTTAGATAGTAGGAGAAACACTTTTGCAGTGCAATTCGCACACACCCCAGCCACAGATGAGATTGGCGATGAAATGGATCAAATGGGAATTGAGCTTCGCTTGGCGTTTAAACATGTCACTGGGGTGTAAAAAATGTAAATATGGTGAACTACTTGTCGAAACCACAACCACAGACAGATGAGTATTACTATGAGGAGAACTCTTATGCGGTAAATGAGAAGACAAGTGATTTCTGATCAAACACTGAAGGGTCTAATAAGGAGAACGGGCGCCAAGGTAAAGGAAATGAAGGTCGAAACTATGGTAATTACGATCGAGAGGGTCATTAAGTCCGAGGTAGGAATTACAGTCGAGGAAACAACTTCAACAAGGGTAACTATGGTAAAAGAAATTATAGTAGTGGACCCTATGTTCTACCTCAAAATTCTGAAGTTACTCCTACGGATGGTGGATGTAGTATGAAACGAGTTAAGTAAATGTTGCAGAAAAAGATGAGGAGGTTTGATACTAGTGATGAGCACACTAATGAGTTAAGTAGTGACTTAGCGAGTATTGGGAAAAAAGGTTATGCACATGCAATGTCAATCAAGCCTCTTGAGTTGAAAACGGCCCAATTGTCTTCTACTATGAACCCATGCCAACTAGCACTCTTCTAGTATAGGAAATGTAATAAGATCGACGATGAGGTAGTTGAGGTTAGTGGTGAGTTAAAGAAAAAACGAGGAAAGAATCTGGGGTACCCCAATAACTGACCCCGATGCCTCCATTCCAACATAGATTAGTGAAAAATAATGAAGATGGTAAATACAGGAGTTTTACCACTATGCTCAAAAAACATTCCATCAATGTCCCTTTGATAAAAGTTCTTGCACAAATGCCCTGTTATACAAAATTCATGAAAGATATGGTCACTAAGAAAATATCGGTTAGTTTTGAGTAGGATGATAGAATGCAATATTGTAGTGCTATTGTTAGAAGGTCTCTAGTGAAAAATAAAGAAGATCCGGGTACCTTCACTATTCCATGTACAATATTGTTATTATGGTTTGCAAAAGTATTATGTGATGTTGGGGCAAACATAAATCTCATGACTCTTTCTATTTATAAAAATTTGGGGTTGGGTTGCTCAAAGCCCACTTTAATGCGGCTACTGATGGCCAATAGAATGGTTAAGAGGCCTATAGTAATACTCCACGATTTGTTAGTAAAGGTGGAGTCATTTATATTTCGGGCCGATTTTGTGATTCTGGATTGTGAAGTTGATTTTGAGGTGTCTTTTATTCTATGGAGGCAATTCCTTACTACGGGTAGACCTTTTGTTGTTATGGAGAAAGCGCAAATGAAATTTTACTGGAATAATGAAAAAGTTACTTTCAACGTCTGTAGGTCAATGAGGACGAGCGGTGAGATCCAATCAGTATCTGTCATATCTTACATGGTTTAAAAATCATCTGAGGTACAAATAGAAAATCGTCTGGGTGTAGAAACACTAGCCACAATGATCATGAATTTTGATACTGATTGTATTGAAGAGTATGGGTCATTGGTCGTGACACTATATCAAGGTAATGTTTGGTTAAACCAATGAAGTTGTAGTTAAATATGAAGTATCGCGATTCTCCACCCACGATACCATCTATAGAGGAGGCTTCAAAAGTAGAACTTAAGTCTCTACCACCTCATATGAGGTATGTATTCTTGGAAAAGGTTACACTTTGCCAGTAACTATTGTATTAGATTTGAATGTGCATCAAGTTGAGAGTCTAGTGGAGGTGTTAAAAAGGTTCAAAAGAGCTATTGGGTTTACTATTGCGAACATTATTAGGATCCCTCCCGAGATTTTTCACATAAAATCCAACTCATGCCTGATCATAAGACAAGGATTAAGCACCGGGGAAGTTTAAATCCACCTATGCAAGAGGTTGTAATGAAGGAAATCATTAAGTGGTTAGATGTTGGAGTTACATATCAAATCGCCAATAGTAGTTGGTTATGCCTTGTTGAGTGTGTACTTAGAAAGGAGGAATGACTTTTGTTCCCAATGAGAAAAATGAACTTGTTTAGATGAGGCCGGTGACTTGGTGGAGGGTATGTATGGATTACCGGAAATTAAATGCATGGACCAACAATGACCATTTTCCTATACCCTTTATGGATCAGATGTTAGATAAACTTGCAGGAAGGGGGTGGTATTGTTTTCTCGATGGCTATTGGGATTATAATAATATTTCTATTGCACTGGACGATTAACATAAAACCACCATTACTTGTCCATATGGGACCTTCGCGTTGAAGAGAATGTCGTTTGAGTTAGGTAATGCACCAGCCACATTTCAAAGATTTATTTTGTCAAAATTCTCCAATATTGTGGAGGACACTATTGAGGTATTTGTTGATGATTTTTTAGTGGTTGGTGACTCCATTGAGCGGTTATTGAGTCATTTGTCTAAGGTTCTTAGTAGGTGTTGAGATTACATCCTTGTGCTAAATTGGGAAACAATGTCACTTCACGGTAAAAGAAGGTATTCTATTGACTCATTGCATTTAGAGAAAGGAATAGAGGTTGATCAAGCTAATGTTGAGGTGATAGAGTGACTTCCTCCACCTATCTCTTTAAAAAAAGGTGTGAGAAGTTTTCTTGGGCATGTATGATTTTACGAGAGGTTCATCAAGGATTTCCCAAAGTTTGGACATCCTTTGTGCATGTTGCTTGAGAAAGAGTATAAGTTTCATTTTGGTGAATCTTATCTTAAGGCATTTTTTGAGTTGAAGAAAAAGTTGGTGTCTGAACCTATCATCATTTCTCCGGGTTTGAGCAATACTCTTGAGGCAATGTGTGATGTGAGTGGGGTTTCTCTTTGTGTGGTATTGGGACAAAGAAGGGACATAATCCTTCATTCCATTTACTATTCTAGTAAAGACCTTAATGAAGCCCAAAAGAACTGCACCTTTACTGAACAGGAGATCATTGATGTAGTCTTTGCTTTCGAAAAATTTCGCTCTCATTTGCTGGGCACTAGAGTTATAGTGCACACTAATCATTCTTCTTTGATATATTTGATGGCAAAGAAGGATGAGAAAGCGAGGATTATTTGTTGTGTATTAATATTTCAAGAATTTGACTTTGAGGTAAAACATAGAAAAAGGACAGAAAATCAAGTTGCCGATCACTTGTACCGAATAGAAGATGAAGCAATGAGAGATTTTGATGAAAAGGCTGAGATTGATGATACTTTCCTGTATGAGAATTTATTGGCTTCCTTCCATGACTTGATTCAATGGTTCGAAGATTTTGCAAATTAATAGGCTAGTGATATCATCCCACCGAACTAGTCCTTTCATCAATGGAAAAAGTTCATGCATGATGTGAAAAAATCTTTTGGGATGATCCATACTTATATATGAGTTGCGCTGATAGTATTATACATAATTGTGTATCAGAATTTGAGACGTTGAACGTTTTGGAGGCATGCCATTCTTCCCTAGTTGGTGGGCATCATAGTGGTATTCGGATTGCTCATAAGATCTTGAAATGTGGCTACTATTGGCCAACCATCCACCAATATGCTCATGAGATTTCCAAGGCATGTGATACATGCAAAATAGATGGTGGAATTTCGCGAAAGAAAGAGCTCCATTTATATCCTGTTCTTGTGAGTGAGTTGTTTGATGCATGGGGCATTGAATTTATGGGCCCTTTTGTCTGTTCTCATGGGATGAAGTACATTCTTGTGGCAGTTGATTATATGTCTAAATGGGTGGAAGCTATTGCACTCGTGAATAATGAAGGGAAGAGTGTCATCGCATTCCTGAAAAAGAACATATTTTCCAGATTTGGCACCCCAAGGTGTATTATCAATGATAGGGGATCCAACTTTTGCAATAAGCTGATCAAGGGATTATTGAAAAAATATGGGGTTCACCACATTGTGGCCACTCCTTACCATTCTACAATTTGTGGGCAAGTTAAGGTGTCAAACATGGAGATTAGTCAAATTTTTTTAAAAATGGTGAATGCTAGATGAAATTATTGGTAAAGGAGTCTTGATGATTCTCTTTGGGCCTACCGGACGGCATGCAAGACTCCCATAGGTATGTTCCCATACGAACTTTTATATGGGAAAGCTTTTCACTTACCGGTCGAATTATAGCATAAGGCCATGTGGGCAATAAAGAAGTTGAAAATGGATTAGAATGAAGCTGTGGAATAGAGGTTAAACGGGTTGAATGAGCTTGATGAATTTAGCTTAAAGGCATACAAATGTTCATCCCTCTACAAAGAAAAGACGAAGAAGAACCATGACCAAAAGATTGAGTAGCGCGATTTTTGGTTGGGGATTTGGTGCTTTTGTTCAATTCTAGGTTGCATTTGCTTCCAGGCAAACACAAGTCAAATGGATTGGTCCCAATTAAGTCACCCAAGTATTCTCTCATGGTGAGGTTGAGTTGGAGAAAAAAGAGGGTGTGAGGTTCAAGGTTAATATATCTAAAGTATGCTAAAATGATGAAGGAAGTTATCTAGGCATACCATGTTGATGAAGTATGAGTAATAAAGAGTCCTTCGTTGAGCAGCAATGTTAAATCAAGCGCTGATTAGGAGGCAATTCAGTATGTTTCCTCTAGCCAAGGATAGTTTTTTCATGATTTTCTAGGAATAGTTACTTCATTTTTTCTTTTAGTACTTATGACACATATGAATGTTCCTTTATTTTTCTTTAGAATTGTTGGCTAGAGCATAGATTAGGGTCCGTGTCCAAAGAATGTAGAGAAAATAAAAAATATTAGCTTAATGGGAGTTAAATGATCAGGTATAAAATCACAAGAAACTTGCAGAAAATTGGTCTGCTTCACCCATCGATTGAACCATCAATGAACCGTCGTGTTATCGACAGACGGTCGTGTCATTGACACACAATAGTGTCATCGACAGACCGTCGGTAAGATCCATCATGCCCAGGTATGTCTTTCAAATTTTTCAAATTAGGGCACCCTCAACGGACTCCATGACGGACCGTCGACCCTATTACGGCCGATCGACGGGGAATCGTCACTTCTTTACCCACAAATCCAACCGGCCTGTCCAGAGTAATATTAAAAATTTTAAACCTTTAAAATTACAACCTCTTCACAGAACCCCTCATAACCGTTTCTCTCCTCCATTCCTACCATTTCTCCCCACTTCATCACCATTAACTCCCATTCCCTATCCATCTTCTAATTTCCCACATTTTCCATAAATTCCCCAGTCCCTTTCTCTCCCAAATTCTCCAATATTCTTTGGTTCCTTTGTTGGTCGGTGTTCGTGGTTGTTGTTGCCATTGTTCAACTACTATAGTCCATATTCTTCATCCTCTACTCCGGTTATATCGTATGCTCTTCTGATCTGTAAATTAATTATCACTAATTATTTTTGTTTTTTCATTAAACTTATTGTCCTACTATGTTGGTCTCCAACTTTTGACCTTTATTGCATGTTAGAACTCACCCCCATAGTCCTAAGTTCCCGTAGGATGCATATATTGAAGAGGAATGGGGGTGTTTTTTAAAAAAATATGTGTGTGTCTTGATTATGTTTCAAACCTAGGTTTGATAGGTTGTCAAAAATTGAATACTCAAATTTGAATAATTCATTCCCTAAGAATGATGGGATGCTATGTATATGTTTAGTAAACATTGTATTCTCCGAGTACTTCCACTTAGTATGATAGGGTATCCATGTTTAGCTTTAAAAACTGTGGTCTCTGAAGGTTAGTGTGACACCCCGTCGAAGGACCGTCAGTCACTCGATATACTGTGGTTTGGGTGCGTCAACCCTACCTTCCCTAGTTTACTCTAAGTATCCCTCGACAGACCCATGTGACGGACCGTCATGCCTTCAAAGATTGTCCTGCACAACCGTTGATACTTTCAGAACCTCCGGTTTTGAGTTTTTTTAAATTTTAGTCTATGTGTCCCTCAAAGGACCCTTATGATGGACCGTTGTGCCTTCGACGGAGTGCCCTGCACAATTGTTTCAAATATCATAACCTTTGCTTATGTTGATATACAAATATTTCACTAACTATTCTTTAAAGGATATACATGACGGGCCATCATGTCTCCGATGGACCGTCTATGGGTCCGTCTTGCAGTGCTGCAACTGCTGTATTGCCATTCCATTTCTATTTCTACTTTGTTGCTTTCGTCTATCACATGCACTGGTGCTAATTGCATTTCTTTGAAGGTACAAATGGCACTAAAACAAGACCAAGCCTACTCACGAGGGCCTTCCATGTCTGTTGCCCCATCCGTCCGAATGGTCATACGCTTAGACGATAAGCATGGCCTTTAGAACGTGCTACAAGTCACTCGAAATTTTACTCATGCTTCACGCACCACCAGAGCCACGCCCACAAAAATGGTGCCATGTAGAACCACTGCCTCCTAGCTTGAAGAGGAACACATAATTACTGGCACACCTTCTAGGTCTGTTGCACAGTCCGAGGTAGTATCTAGCCATGAGGATGCTTCCGGTTCTGAGAAAGTGTCTGGTTATAAGGAGGTCTTCAGATATGAGGAGGCCTCTTCTCCCAACACCGCATTCCAGTCTTCCTTGTCTATTAGGCTGATAGTGCTGACACTACTCCAGCATTCCAGACTAGCGTCCCTGCTATGGTTACTGATCAACCCAACCGCTGGTCTCTTGAGAGGAAGTACCAAATCTACATTGATGCCATGATGCCCAATGAAAAGGGAATCATGAACCGGATACTGTCACTTAAGGGGCGGGTACTCATGGGGAGTCTTCTAACCATGTTGATTATCCATGAGTTATTCACAAGACATCATCTGGAGTGGACGACTTGAGATGTAGGCCTATATAGTGAGGAGATGGAACAAGAGCTCTAGGCCTCCTATGTGGAGACTCTCTGATATCAATAAGACATGCGATAAGCCCCTGCCAAACATGTTCCTTTGGATTACGTCTAAGTCCACAGAAAATGCATTGACATTTCCTTGTCTTCCACCCGCAGGTTTCTCTATGGCACGAATTTTGATTCCACCCATACACCTCTCACCACCGAATTTGATTATTGGTGGAAGTTTATTGAAGATGGCCGATTAAAGATCGTGCCAGAGTTGAGAGAGACCACAAAGTAGTGGATTGCACAGTACCTTTCTGTCGATGGTGAGGCTGCCATTTGGGTGCTGGAGCCATGTAAATTATAAAGAAAGCTAAACTCACATTAACAACCATGTTTTTGTTATTACTAGTCCGATAGTTCCTTTCTCCCACTGTAGATGAAAACATTGTCACTTTGGATCCTGCGGTACTGATGGCGTCGATGATTGTAGGTTTCGAGGTGGACTTCCTATGGCTACTATAGGCGGTTAGGCACAAGAGGTCCCTAAAGGCCACTACTATTTACCCTTCCCGTGCATGACCCAACTGGCACACTACATATTAGCCTCATTTGAGATGAGGCCAATGAGTTGTCTACTTAATGAGGTCCCCATATAGAGGTGCAGCCGCTTGGTGAGAACCTAGTTGAAAGTGTAGAGCAAGCCCAAGCGGCTAACCCCATTACATCTAAGCCTAGTGACACCACTCCTCTCGAGTCTATCAAAGGTGGTAGCACCGCTCTGAGCTCCTCTTACCTGACTCCATCTGCTACTCTAGTCCATATTCATAGTGTCCAGAAACTTGAGGCCCAAAAAGCCTCACTTATGCACCACATCCAGCCTTGGATGCATAGGTCTATTGCTGAGGTAGAGGAGCGATTAGAGAGGAAGATGGTCCAGCACACTGAGCGGAAGATCGTCGACGTCCACTAGCGCATGGACACTTTTGAGTTGCGTTCTTGCCCCACCATCCTGTACTAATGGATGTGACGACACTGCAGAATGCTATGCAGAGTCTTAGAGTAGACCTATATACTGTACTTGAGGCTCGGGTGCTAGAGTCTAAGGCCCCTTTTGCAGAGCCTGCTGAGGACACAAAGTTGGCTGCCTCTTTCTCCACTGCCAGAGGGCCACTACCTCTCCCACAAGAGCATGCGAAGAGGCACAAGACAAGAGATGACGTTGAGTCTTGGGATCAGAAGAAGGATCACCATGAGTTGGAGGTTGCGAGGAGATCCTCACTTATTGATTAAGAGGACCAACAGTTGATGGCTACAGAGTTGGCTGCTGGGGTGTCTAGCTCAAGAGTTGCTGAGGCAAAGAGGATCACGACTTATGGTTTTGTTGTTGTTGAGGACACTACTGAGGGTGTCCCGACTACAGAGGGACAGGTTCCGGGCAACCTTACCTGCCAACTTGTTGAATGTCAGTGCTTTGCGCCTTAGGTTTGCTTCACCTACAACCTCATTCTATATACTTTTATGCATTGGAGACAATTTCATGTCTTTTTGTTGGGGGTTGGGTAAATGTAAAGTTAGTTCTAGGGTAAAGTCAGAGTAGACCAACTCACAATCCGCTGTTGGGCTTGCTTGTGTTCTTTTTCCGTAAGAGACATCTTATTTTTATTGTTGAACCGTCATGTTGGTATCTTTTGTACATAGTATAGAAATGGAATCTTAAGCATAATGGCTAAAGAAAATAATATCTTGATTTAAAAAAAATGTTTCAAGACTCTGCATAATAACTGATAAATGTGTGGATCTAAGCGTGACATAGAGATACACAACTGCTTGACCCTAAATCTAAAAACCGGACTAGGATTTATATAATTAGGTAGAGTAATGAGATTTCAAGTGTGTCTGAGAAATATTTTGATATTCCACCATTGCTACTAACCTAGAATTTGCTTGGTTAGTCCTTCTAAAAGTAAGTCGTAATAGAGAACTAGGAAAGGATCATACACACTTGTTAATTATAGCCAATCTTTAGCCTAAATAACAAATAACCGAATGAAATTAATCACTTCTTTATCCAAAATGAATTGATCTTGAAAAAGACTTTTCTTTTTCACCCCAACTGATCTTTTTTGGGAACAATGTGTTGACCATGGTCCCTCTTTGGACATGTGCAACTCAGCTTATGCCAAAAGAAAAAGATGATGGTGGCTAATGCAGTAATCAACTATTTCGTGGCCCTGACCCAACTTTAGGTATTGTGTACCTTGACTCATGTCAATGCCATGAGTTTAGGGTGGCTATTATGAGGAATACTCCGGAATGTAGGGTTGAAAGAATAAAGAGGGAGAAAGAACAAAAGAAAAGTGGTTCAAGAAAATTTGAAAGCAATGTGAAAAAAATTTCAAAATTTGGAAAAACATGAAAAGAGAAGAGTCACTTACACAAAAGAAAAAAAATAAAGGAGAATAGCAAGGTGAAAGAAAATTTTAAAAAATGGAAGAATAAAACGAAAGGTAAGACTCCTAGCCGTTATGTCAAGAAGGGAAACAAATCACTAAAATATATCCAGATGTACCCTACCTTACCATGAACCAATGTTACAAGTGAAGAAAGTCCAATTGTGATCCTAAGAGTGCATTATAGTAAGATTAAATTAGTGAAAATAGGAGAATCCTATGGCAACAAGTATGAATGAGGTGAGAAGTTCTTTAGAGAGTGAATGTTGAATAATAATCCATATACTCAAGCTGCAGTCATTATGTGAAAAATGATGATGTTGTTTTGAATTAAGAGCACTAGTTGCAATACCAAAAAAATTGTACCTTCGTGAGAGATGAATGAGAATAGGTGTCGGTGTGTGGTGAGTATGTGTCATGCTTTGATCCACTTTATCAAGCCTAATAGTGATAGCATGCATAAATAAATTTGTTAATAATTGGAATTGATAGCCATATGATTGCTAAACCCTAAACAAGGATACTCTTGTACATAGATTTTGTGATGAGTCATGGGGCGTTGCTTCAGGATAAACAACATTATAAGTTGAGGGGTTAATGTACTATGGTTTCACGATAATTTCAATACTTTTTCCTTAAGTTTAGGGTGTGTCTAAGGCCTTTTTGTATTGGTTTTAATGTAGTTTTCTCCTTTTTTACAGGAAATATATCTAGAAGGAGAACGTGGGAGAATTGTGCTGAAAATTGTAGAAGTGACGACCTATAGAGTCATTGACGGTCCGTCGTCACCTCGACGGTCCGTAGGTGGCCACTATTTTACGGAGAAAAATGCTGCTAAAGAAAGTTGGGGAATTCTGACTAAGTGTGGGTCTATGGAGGCTCTCGACGGACCGTCATAGCCATGATGGACCATCGTGCACCTCCATCAGTGTTAACAGAAAGTAGACCAGTACCCATCCTCAAAAGATTCTAAAAATAGAAGAACAAAAGCTATCGACGGAATGTCATGCACGCAATGCATCGTCATCTAGGTATGTTGATGGTAATAGAAATTTGGTGAAAAAGAAATAGAAAAATAAGTTATGTATGGAACAATGGAGGTCCTCGATGGTCCGTAATGACATCGACGGTCTGTTCCTCAAGACGTCGATTCACATAGATTTTTTTGTAGATTTTCTTTAAATAGATTTCCCTCTTTTGTTAGAGAGTTTGATATTATAAATAATTGTAAAAATCTCATTTTTTGTGTTAGACTCTTGGAAATTTTCTAGTTATATTGTTCTAAGTTGTGACAACCATAATCTAGACCCTAGACGAGACCGGCGTTGTTGACATCTCAAAGGTTGCAGACAGCTTATATACGTCATCTTTACTTCATCTAGATTATTTTTTCTGCGGAAAATTTGAACTTTTGGTTATTTAACATTCGTATAAAAAAATTTTCTTAAACACATAAATGCTCACAATAAACAATCTAACATTAAGATCATCAAATGAAAGAAATATTAATACTGCATAATGTGTATACTTGCAAAAATGGCACCAATACAAAGTCTGATATGAAATATGAAATGAAACACTAGTTGAACATGCTCCACTACCTAAAGCCTGCATCTAAGCTAGATAATAACAGTAGAAAGCCTCAAAAGCATGAGGGCCTACCAAGTCTGGATGAAAGCTCCATGTCCGGATAGCTGCAATGTCGTACCGTAAGATCTATCATCCACCAGTGCCTGCACCTAAAAGTAGATATTCGTATAGATTTATTGCACATGTGTACTAAGTAGGGGTATATGCAACCAAACACCAAGGCCATGCATGTTAAAGAATATCTCATTCGTAACAACATGATTTATGGAAAGTCAACTCAGTGGACTTGCATAATTTTGATTAGGAAAGTCAGTGGACCTGCCAAATTTATATTTGGAAAGTCATCCCATGAGCGCAACATGCATCATCAAACTTATCATTTTGCAAACAACACAAAACATATTTCACATTTGATATCACGTAGTTCAAATCATTCTTTCATATGCCATGACACCATGGGATTATGTACTTGACGTTATGACTTCCAAAAATGAGGCTCAATATAAGTGACCTCAACTAGGGAGTCTTCTTAATAAAATAACAAAGCATGAACTAATGTCATTACTTGAATCTTAATCACCTCTTGATTATACTATTCTAATACCTTTGGTATCATTCGTTTCATTATGTGCATCTTTTGAGGGTGGCCTAATTAATTCATTGGGAACTTTAACTTTAACCGAGATAGATAATATGATCATCATGAAATCAAGTGTCATGAAGCCCCACACCAAAATGTGGTGAATCATAGGCCAAAGTAACCCAAAACATGCTAGAGTACATAATAATGATTTAATCGTATGCCAATGCACTTGGTCATTTACTGTGTGTTTACACTCGTTCTTAACCCTTCTAGGGTTACGTCATTTCATTATATACATCTTAGTTTCACTTATTTTTGAAGGTATGCTAGAATTATGGGTCTACATATACAAGTTATGAGGTTTCATTCATAGTTCCTTTAAGTGATTCATATCTTCCTAAGAATATGTTGTACAAGACTTATGCATATTGTAGTGTGCCAGTATCTCGATTTCGATCTATGTAGGAAGCATTATTCTATAAGATTTAATTTACGTATGACATATGCATCTATACAGAGGCAAGGGAACCCAATTTTTAATTACCTATATTTTTTTCATTTATTGTATTTTGATCCATATGACATTGGGACCCTAGATCGAGCCCCAACATCAACTTTTCCTCTTTATTTTTAACCTTTGAATTACCTCTTACTTGGCCTATGGGTTGTGAGATCAAACTCCCACAGCCCCTTTTATTTTTTTTTAAATCTATTTCTCCTTGTCTATTTCTAGTTGACTATGAGATTATGATCCACAACCTCTCTTTATTTTTCTTTTATTCTCCTCCTTAAATATAACTAAGAAGACGCCTCCCCCTTTATTTTTTCTTTTATTCTCCTCCTTAAATTTGCCTAAGAGGTCGTGAGTTCGATCCCACACGCCTCCCCCTTTATTTTTGTTTTATTGACCTCCTTAACATGCCTAAGAGGTCATAACTTCGATTCCCACACGCCTTCCCCTTTAGTTTTATTTAATTCTCCTCCTTAATATGGTTGAGTAGTGGAGGGTTCGAATCCCACTCCTCTCATTTTTTATTAGTCTTCATTAAGTTACATTTTCCAGCCAATACCATGGTTTGAATCCCCTCCACCACATTTCTTTTTAGTTCTTTATCTTCCTTGTTTTTAACATAGTGAAGTCACGGGTTAAATACTCCATGATCTCACTTGTTTTATTTCATTTTTTTCAACATTTTGAACCCTATTTGATGACTAAAATTCATCACTAGAAGCTGGAAATTTTCATTCAATTTGTCAGCATCCTTTCATAAAGTTACACCTTAGTTCTTAGGGAATTTCGTAGTGAATTTAGAACGTTTTATGTGTGTTTTCATGGATTCGCTTAGAAAAGATATTATACATCAAATAAAACACATTTCAACTCATATTAACTATCACATTTACATCAACATTTGAACCTGAAATATAAAGAACTATCATGCCATTTCATGTCCTAAACCATAAACCATAGCAACGACAACACACACATACACACGTAGTTACATTTTCAAAAACATCAACATAAGTCACATAATTCAAAACATACATATAAACACATAATCATCACAAAAACACGCGTTATCCCTAATTTTCTACAAGAAAAAATAACCAACCTATGATTGAATGGGAGCTAGTGACAGGAACATGCAACGAGGAACAATCCTAATTTTTGGAATAGGCTCGTCTGAACCTTTGTGGGTCTCTTGGGAAAGGGACAAAGAGAGAAGAGAGACAATAACATTTTGACGTTCAATCCTCCACTTTATTCCCAAAGAACTCATCCAAATACACGTCCAACACAAAAAGTTCAACACCTAACTCGACGGGAAAACCTTCTCTTTGCCTACGTGATTGATTAACGTTTCTTTTTCTTATATGTTCGTGTGAGTTCTTCAAGTGTGAAGAACATTTTTTTACCTACTGTTTTTGGAGTAATTTTGGCTGATAAAACGTTAATGAGATCTATAGAGAAGTGAGAAAGTGAGATGAGCGTGGGAGGGAGGAGTTTTATTAGGCTTAGAAGTCTAGTTTAGGACATAGTCAAATAAGGATGTATTTAATTATTAAAAATCATATTTCCTTTTATTTTAAATCATCTAATAACTAAT
Source organism: Solanum lycopersicum (assembly GCF_036512215.1). Taxonomy (NCBI): domain Eukaryota; kingdom Viridiplantae; phylum Streptophyta; class Magnoliopsida; order Solanales; family Solanaceae; genus Solanum; species Solanum lycopersicum. Next base: position 19,491,309 of record NC_090811.1, on the reverse strand, counting down.
AAATATTAATTAATTAAATTAATTTATAAAAAGAAATTAAAAAACGATTTAATTTGTTGCTTCCACCTACGTTCGAACCAGAGACGAGCAAGAGTTCACTTCAAGAGCCCAATTTCGGTCCTCTCTCCCCAAAACGCCCCTCCACCTTATTAATTAAATATTTAATTATATATTAAGGTTAATTACGATACTAGCCTTAGCTTTTAAGAAGACCATTTTGCCCGTAGATCCTCCAAACCTAAGATTTTCTCTTTTTAAGTCCGGTAAAGACTCCTTCGAGTAAATCTTCGTATTCGGGAGCCCTACATGGTTGGGCCAACCCTTTACAAGCTCAACTAACTCCCGAAAGGGTTTCGAGGTCTGGTTCTACACGCATCAATCCTTCTGAAGGCTTGACACATTAAGCATTTCTTATCTTATACATTCTTTTAGGGCTGTTACATAAGTGTTGAATTTTGGGATTTTGTGAAAGATATCGTGTGCTGCATGTTTTTTATTAATTCAAGTAATTTTATTGATTTTCTTCAATCTAATGATAGTAAGTGCGAGAATTGTATCTAATTAATATGAATTGTTTGATTATTAACATGGGTAACTAAACTCCATTACTACAGTTTTGGGAACCTAGCTAAAATAACAATTATCCAATAGTGTCTTGCATTTATTGATAATTCTTTAGTTTAGAAGTCTTTTTAACGAAAGCGCACGTTAGATCTCGCCTTATTGCTACTTGCGGAACCAAGGTGGTAGATAATAAGACAAGAATTATAAACTTAGATTTAGTATATAATATATAATAGACTATTGTTGATTAGTGCAAAGTAACAACTAAAACATACATCAATTATGATGCTTAATATGAGGTAAAGGTAAGGTTTACTAAAACATACACACGTGGTCAGACCAAGGTGCGGAGTGAAATTTCTTAGTTGATGGGCCAAGGAATTAGGGACACGTAGCTTACCACTTTGCATGAAAGAAACTAGGAAATGATTGTTATAGCTAGAATTACCGTGTTATACATATATGGAGAACACTTAAGCCCTAGTTACTCTCATTACCTTATAATAAGAAAATCCTTGAACATGGTACTTTTTTACTTGGAAATATCTAATTACATTTATTGCATAAAACCTCCCTTATTATTACTTGTTTCTTGGAAAGGACATGACTAAATAGAAGTAATAATAGGTTAAAGTTAAGTCTAAACAATTTTCCTCGTGGGATCAACCCCAACCTCAGAGTTGGGTTCTTTACTCTATACGATCCCTTTTACTTCTTTTCGAGAAGTAAATTTTAGTGTATCAGTAGCGGATGCTTTGAGTAGAATATGAATGGGTAGTCTGACTAAGGTGGTTAGTGATAATAAGGAGCTAGTAAAAGAGGTTCATAGATTGGGTCGTTTGGGTGTTCGACTAGAACACTCTCCAAAGGGTGGTTTTCTGGATTGCCACAACTTTATGTCATATTTAGTGGTTAAGGTGAAATCCAAGCACCTTGATCATCTATTTATGAATTGAAGTAAATGATCCTTATTAAGTCTAATAAGTGTTTCGCTCAAGAAGAAGATGTGGTGCTTAAAAGATGTACCGCAATTTAAGAGAAACATATTGTTTGAATGGTATGAAATGGGACATAGCTGACTTTATTAGTAAGTTTCAAAATTTCCAATAAGTGAAGGAGGAGCATCAAAGTCCTGGTGGCTTAAATCAAAATATAGATATTACAACAAGGAATGGAAGGATATTAACATGGACTTTGTAGTGGGGCTTTCTCGTACTAAACAACAACAAGACACGACATGGGTCATTATGGATAGGATATCCAAGTCAGAATATTTTCTTCCCATTAAAACAACATATTTGGCGGAAGATTATGCAAAATTGTACATTAAAGAGATAATGAAGTTATATGGAAACCCTTTTTCTATCATTTCGTATAAAGGTACTCCACTTACCTCTAATTTTTTTAAAGTTTTCTAAAGTAGGATTCGTACAAATGTGAAACTTAGTACAACTTTTAATCCGGAGATGGATGATCAAGATGAATGCACTATTATAACTCTTTAGAATATGTCGAGTGCATGTGTGATCGACTTCAAAGGTAATTGGGATGACCATGCTATACCGCGGTTTCACGGTATTTTTAATGCTTTTTCCTTAAGATTAGTGTGTATACATAAGACTTTGTGTATTTATTTTTATGTAATTTCCCTTTATTTGTAGAACTCTGTCTAAAGATGAACGCAGAAGTTTTTGAGCAAGAAATGCAGAAAAGTTACCACATATGGAGCTTGTGGAGGTCCGTCATGCCTGTGACGGTTCATAGGTGGCATCGTAGTGAAGTTGCTGAAGGAGGATGGGGAAGTCTGACGAACTATGGGGTTACGAAGTTCATGACAGACCGTCGTAGCAATGACGGTCCATCCTGCTTGTGCGTGATGATCAGAGTAGTAGGTCCAGTGTATCGACTTTGGATTGTTACAATTTTCTCTGGAGTTGATTGTTGCTGATTTTATCGATTATTCAAGTATATTTTTGGATTTTATTCTTTCTCATTGAAGTAAGTGAATGAATTCTTATATTATATATATGAATATTTTTACTATGACTATGGGTAACTAAAATCGATAACTAGGGTTGTGGGAACCATGGGAGAATAATGAGGTAAAATCTAACTAAAATAACAATTTAAGAATAGTGTTTTGCATATACTGACAATTCTTTCATTTAGAAGTCTTTTTAATGGATGGATAACGGTAGTACTCGCCTTAATGCTACTTGTCGAACCAAGGAGGTAGATGTTAGGAAAAGAATTATCAATATTTTTTTTATTTTACTTTTCTATTGTTTTTTATTCTTGCAGAAATATCTTCCTTGTATGCCAAATACACGGAAAGGACGAGAACGGTGTTTCCCTACGATCACTATATAGAGCATACACTGTGTAACATGAATAGATACTTGGGTATTTATGATGATAATCCAAACCAGAACATCCCAGCTCCACTTGATGTTCATGGTTAGTTATTACCCGATGCTCCGGGTTAAAACCAACAGAGGAAAAAAAGTCCCGCTCCACGTCAACAAGAATACTACAGAGACTATAACAGTATAGTAGACTCTGATGGGCCACTTGTCTTTCCCCCACTACCAATAGGCCACACCTTTGTGGTAACTAGTAGGATTATGCAAATGCTCACTGCCAGAGGTTTGTTTTCAGGGCTACCTTCTGAGGATCCACATGCCCATTAAGCAAAGGTAAGGGTAGTGTGTAAAAGTTGTGTATGGAGGCCTGATTTTTATATGGATGTAATAGGGCTACGAGTCTTTCCTTTTTGACTGATGGGAGAGTATGCTATTTGGTTCACTGAGCTCGCTTATAAATAATTTTTCAGTTGGAACAAACTTAGGGACGTTTTCTTAGCACGCTACTACCCGGTCTCCAAGAAAATAAACCACAAAGACAAAGTTAACGACTTTGTAGAACTGCCAGGAGAGTCAGCTAGTAGTTGTTGAAATTGATTCAGCTTATTTTTGTGAAGCGTCCCCAATCACCGCTTAGATGATGAGTCACAGAAAGAATACTTTTATCGGGGACACGATGATAATAATAAAACGGTATTGGATACTATAGCGGGTGGTTCTTATGGGGAGTGTCCTTATGCTGAGATTGCCAAAAAGTTATAGTAAATATCCCAAAATAATAAATCTTTGAATACTAGGAAGTCATATAATGGGAGAAATACGTTCGCAGTTAAAACCACTCACAAACCAGCCATTGGCGAGATCGTGAAGAGAAGGCTTATATGATAACTGAGATTGGGTTTGTATTAAAACCTATCACTGGGTGTGCAGAAAAGATAAATGCCATTAACTACTTGTCTAAACCACAACCACCAAATGATGATTGCTTATATGCGGAGGATTCCTATACGGTAAATGAGCAGACAGAGAGTTTTTGACCCAGTGCCCTAGGCTCAAATCAAGAGAATTGGAGCCAAGATCAAGAACCCAAAGTTGGATCTATGGTCATAAGAACTATGAGGGTCATTATATTTGAGATGGAAACTACAACCGCAACAACAACTTCAACTGGGGTAACTATGGTAACAGAAATAATAGGAATGGGCCCTATGTCCCTCCTGAAAATCGTGAAGTTACTCCTAGGAATGGTGGATATAGTATGGCATGAGTTGAGGATATGTTGAACAAAATGATGATGAGGTTTAATCTTAATTATGAGCACATTAAAGAGTTAAAGAGTGATCTCGCGGGTATTAGGCAGAAAGTCGATATACATGCAATATCGATTAAGAAGATTGAGTTGCAAATGGCCAGTTATCTGCGACTGTGAACACATGGCAACCGGGCACTCTTCCTAGCAACACTCTCCAAAATACGAAAAATAAGGGACACTGTATGGCAATGACCACTCGAAGTGGTGATCAGACCATTCACCCACCTATGCCGGTTAAGGAGGAAAAGGTTATAAAAGATAATGATAAGGTGGTAGAGGGTAGTGGTGAAGTAGCATATAACACTGGAAAAGATGCTTAAGTGCCTGTAAAGGTAATTCCCATACCTATACCTCTCCTTTCCTCTAAGATTAGTAAAAAAGACCGAGGATGGTAAATTTTGGCATTTTATAACAATGTTGAAGCAAGTTTCTATCAATGTCCCTTTGGTAGAAGCTCTAGAACAAATGCCCGGTTATGCCAAGTTTTATAAAAGATGTAGTTATAAAAAAAATCGGTCGCTTTCGAGGATGATAATAGAATGCAGCATTGTAGTGCTATAGCTACAAGATCTCCCATATAAAAGAAAGAAGATCCGTGTGCGTTAACTATTCCTTGTAAAGTAGATCCATTACATTTTGCGAAAGCATTATGTGATCAGGGGTCAAGCATAAATCTCGTGCCCCTTTTTATTTACGAGAAGTTGGGTTTTGGTGACCCAATGCCCACCACGATGCACCTCTTGATAGCCGATTGAACAATGAAAATCTTATATGGATACTCCATGATGTTCTAGTAAAAGTGGAGTCATTCATATTTCTGGAAGATTTTGTTATCCTTGATTGTGAAGTCGATTTTGAAGTTCCTATTATTCTTGGGAGGCTTTTTCTTGCAACAGGTAGAGACTTAGTTCATATGGAAAAGGGCAGATGAAATTTTGGTGAACAATGAAGAAGCAACCTTAAACATTTGTGGGTCCATGAGGCAGAGTGGTGAGCTCCAATAGTTATCTGCTATATCCTACAAAGAAAAGATAAAGAATCACCCTAACCTAAAAAGTGAAAAATGAGAGTTTATGGTTGGGAATTTGGTGTTTTTGTACAATTCTAAGTTGCGTTGGTTTCCGTGAAAGCTCAAGTCCAAATGGACTGGCCCTCATGGAGTAGTTGAGTTCGAAACCAAGGAGGGTGTGCAGTTTAAGTTAAATGGACAACGAATAAAACCCTAATTAAGTCATGCTAAACCGGTAATGAAAGAATCGAGGCATACCATCTTGATGAAGTCTGAGTAATCAAGCTTGTTCAATCGTGCCGCGACGTTAAATCAAGCGCTTGTTGGTAGGAAACCCAATACTTATAGGTTTCTTTCTAGTAATGTTAGAATTTTCTACAATAGGTTTTAAATATGCAGGAACATCACGAGGAAATTCTGTAGAAAATCATACTAAAATTGTCACTGACGGACACATCGACGGACCGTAATGCACGTGATGGACCGTCACATTAATCTCTCATGCCAGGTATGTCTTTCATTTATTTTCAAAACTAGGCACACGTGACGGAACCCATGGTAGACCGTCGCATCTTCGACGGACCATCGTCGGGGAGTTGCATCATTAATGAGCATACACGACCCGACCCAGTTGGGGGAAATTTGAAAAAAATGGTAAAATTTAAAAAACCCACCACTTCATTTCACCCATTTACTTCCCTCTTTCTCCCATTTCCCTCCCTTTTAAACTTCCAACTCCCTACCTCCCTTCTCTATTAACAGATCACTTCTCCAATTCTCCAAATTCCTAAAATCTACTCTCTATTAGTCGGAGTCTAGTGTTGTGTGATCATTCCTGCTAACCAACTGCCTCCCTTGCTAGCCTTTCTCCTGTTCTAAGGTATGTGTCTCTGATTTCTACCCATTTACATTGCATTTTTGTTTATCAATTAGTATTAGCATATTTCATAGTGATGGGTCTTCATTCTATGATACAAATTTTCTCCGACCTAGGTTGTGAATCCTCTAAATTGCCTTGTTAAAACTCTAGAAATAGGTGCTTTAGCATTGATAGTTTACTAGGTATTTTTATTTGAAACATATAGGTTATCACTATGTATTGAATGTGAGTCATACGACATGATTATGAAATCCCTAGTTCTATCACTGAATTATAGAACGAGACCCCGATGATGGACTGTCGTATCCACGACGCACCGTCATAGGGTCTGTTCAAACATCCCACTGTACGTTTTCTCCAAGTGTCCACCAACGAATATATGTGATGGACAGTCGCTCCCACGACGGTCCGCCCTTCACAACCGTTCTAGTTGTCATAGACCTTTTTTCTAAGGATCTCCTACTCTTATAAGTGTCCTCTGACAGCCATCTACTATGGATCATCATACCCTCGATGGTCCATCCTGCATAATCATTGTGATGGTTAGTGACACATCTTATGAGGGACTCCATACTTTTTCTATGTGTCCTTTCACGGACATCTACGATGAAATGTCATACACTCGACGGTCCGTCCTGCATAATCGTTATGTCGGTCAGAGATCTCTCTCCTAAGGGTCTCCATACTTTTCTAAGTGTCCTCTACCAGACCTCTACGACAGACCATTGTTACCACGATGGTCCATCCTGCACAACTGTCATGACTGTTAGAGACCATTGTCCTAACAGTCTCCCATGATAGACATCAACAATTGACCGTCATTGTAACGATGGTCCGTCCTACTTATCCGTCATACTTGTCAGAGATTTTCCTTCAAGGGTCTCCACATAAAAAAATTTGAAGTAAGATATGACGGACCCCATGGCGGTCCGTCGTACTCAGGACGAGCCGTAACCTGGTCTGTCGTGTTTTAATGTTACTGCAGAAAAGTCATTACAACTTAGCTCTTATATTTAATTTGTTTTTTTTTTCTCTTCATGTTTGCTACTTCTTGTACTCATATTGATTCTTTACAGCTACCATCTCTTATGGCACAAAAACAAGATCGAGTTTACGCACGTGGGCGTTCAAAGTCTGTCGCCCTGTCTGCCCGCCTGGTCATAGGTTCTGATGATTAGCATGCACCCAAGTACGTCCCTCAGGAACTGCGACTCCATCATGAGCTGCACGTGCTACAACACCTACGCCCAAAAAGGTGGCGTCCGGCGTGGTCACTGCCTCCCAGTCTGTTGAGGAGCGCAAACTGACTGGCATACTTTCTGTGTCATCTACACAAGATGTAAGAGTGACTGGATCCTTAAGAGAGTCATGGTCGGAGGAATCGATAGGGTCCGCTGATGTCCGTGCACCCTTCATAGCGGCATAGTCTGCCTCGCTTGATGAGGCTGATAGTTCTGATTCTTCTCCCAGCTCACCGACTCATGCTCTCACCCCGGTTGTCGACCAGCCCAACTGGTGGTATGTCGATGGGCCATATCATGTTTATTCAGACACAAAGATTCTGAATGGTAAAGGAGTCAAGACACGGACACATACAAAGGAGAGGCAGGTCCTTACAGGTAGTCTCCCCACCATGGCAGATATCAACAATCTCTTCACCAGACACAAACTAGAGTGGAAAACACCTTCTTTGGGCGTTTATAGTGAGGAGTTGGTATGAGAGTTCTACGCCTCTTACGTGGCTACTTTCAGATCACAAATAGATAGGCGAATTGCCCCTGCCAAACTAGCTGGACATGAGCATGTCCGAGTATATGGAATTATGGTCGATATCTCCTTGCCGTCCATTCACCGGTATCTATATGGTGAGAATGTTGATGCAAACCGGACCCCTATCACAGCCGAGTTCGACTACAGGTGGCAAATTCTAAAAGATAGCTAGTTAATGCATGAGCCATCGCTGTGAGAGACCACCAAGAGGTGGATGGACCTGCACTTGTTTGTTGATGGAGAGGGTGACGACTGTGTAATAGAGCTGAAGGGAGACATCAAGAAAGCTAACTTGACCTTTACGGCTAAGTTCTTATTCTTGATTGTCCACCACTACCTTTCCCCCACGAACGCTGATAATATAGTCACATGGGGTCATCCAGTTCTGATGACGAGGATGATAGTTGGTTTTGAGGTGGATTTCGCTTGAATTCTACAATAGTTCATGCACGAGAGGGGTTTCAAGGTCACAACTCCGTGCATGATATTTTCCCTATGCAGGTGTGCAGGTGTAACAATCTGGCACATTTATCAGCTCAAGACTCCTCTAGGCACTATTGATATCGGCCTCATTAAGGATGACACCAATGAGTTGTCTCCACACAGAGGGCCCCGTCAAGAGTTGCCTCGACATGGTGAAAATCTAGTTTATGCGGTAGAACAGACTCGCACAGCTACATAGGCTTCTTCTGAAACCACAGACACTACCCCGGTCGAGTATTTCCTAGCCCTTTCCCTGCTATGGTCTCGCTTGCTAGGGTCCATAATATGAGGCACGGATGGTTACACTTTAGCATCACATTCAGCCTTGGATGCGTAGGTCTATTGTTGAGGAAGAAGAGCGCTTGGAGCAGAAAATGGTCTAGCAAACATAGCGGAAGATAGCTGAAGTTCATCAGCGCTTGGACGCTTTGGAGTTGCGGGTGCTAGCCTGGCAAGCCCCTCAGGTGGACATGTCGACCCTTCAGGCTGCGGTCGAGAGTTTTCGAGCGGACATAGATATGATCCTGAAGGCTGGGGTGCCTGATTCTGAGGACCCTTCTGTCGAGCCTGCTGAGGACACCATGATGGCGTCCTTATTCTCCACTTCTTAGATTCCACCACGTCCCCCTTGAGAGCATTCCAAGAGGTGTAAGGTTCAAGAGGAGGATGAGGCTAGAGCACGAAAAAAGGAGCGCCTTGAGATGGAGGGTGTGCGAAGAGCCTCGCTTGTTGATGAGGAGACGCGTCGGATAATGGATGTAGAGTCAGCTGCTGAGGCATCTAGCTCCAGAGATATGGCTACAGTGGGAGGCACTGCGAATAGTGTTGTTTCTGATGGGGACACTACTTAGGGTGTCCAGGATACAGAGGTAGTGAGTTCTTAGGAACTAGACCCACAATCTTGCTGATCGTCGGCGTTTTGCGCCCCAGGTTTGCTTCACCAACCACTATCGTATTCCAATTATTTTTGCATTGGTGACAATTGTATGTCTTTTTGTTGGGGGTGGGGTAAATGGAAAGTTAGTGCTAGGGTGAAGTATGAGTAGCCCAATTCACTATCCTCTTTTGGGGTTTTCTTTCTTGTGTTTTTCCCCCAAGAGACTGATTACTTTTATTGTGCAACCGGAATGCTATATCTTGTGTACATAGTTTCACTCCGAAGCATGATAGCTAAATTGATATCCTGATGAAATTAAAATGATACATGACTATGCATAGTAATTGATAAATGTGTGGCTCTAAGCATAACATAGAGATACACCACTCCATGACCCTAAGTCTAAAATTCAAACTAGGTGTCAGATTATTAGGTAGAGTAATGAGATGTCAAATCGTGTGAGGAAAATTTGAATAGTCCACTATTTGTACTGAGCTAGAACTTGCATGGTTAGTCCTTCTAAAAGTAAGTTGTAATAGAATATTAGGAAAGGATCATAGGCCCTTGTTCAATATAGCCCAGTTTTAGTCTAAAATAACAAACGAAATTAATCCTTCTTTGATCCAAATGATTTGAGCTTAAACTACACCTTTCTTTTTCACCCCAACTGATCTTTTCTAGGAATAATGTGTTGGCCCTGGTCTCTGCTTGGACATGTGCACCTCATCTTATGCTAAAAGCATAAGTTGAAGGTGGCTAATGCAGTAAACAACCTTTTCATGTCCCTTACCCAACTTTGGGTATTGTGTAGTTTGACAATAGAAAGTGGGGTTGAAAGAACAAAGAGAGCGAAAGAACAAAAGTAAACTGACTCAATAACTAGTTGAAAGAAAAGTGAAATAATATTAAAAAAAACAATAAATAAAAGCAAGAAAAAAAGAGAGTGACTTACACAAATGAAGAAAGAGGGGAAAATAGCAAGGTGAAAGAATATGATAAATTAAGCGAAATAAAATGATGAAAAGAGGTACGTTTAGCCGATATGTCAAGGAGGGAAAAAAGTCACTAAAGTATACCTAAACATACCCTACCTGACCCTGAGCCTTTGTTACAAGCTAAGAAATTCCTATCGTGATCATAAGAGTTGTATAGCGAACTTAAAGTAGTGAAAATAAGGAGAAAGGTTATTGCAATATGTGTGAATGATTTGTGAATTTTTTCTTAGAGTGTGTATTGAAAAGTAATCCTTATACTCAAACTTAAATTATTGTGTGAAAAATGAGGAAACTAGATTCAATACTGTAAATATTTGCACCTGGGTGAGAAATTGAAGAGGATAGGTGTTAGTACCTAGTAAGTCTGTGTCTTGTTCTGATTCCACATAATTCAAGCCTAATAGTGATAACATGCATAAACATGATGAGACTGATTGGGATTGATAGCCAAATGATTGCTAAAGCTAAAACATGTATACTATTGTACAAAATATTTGTAGTGAGTCATAGTCGTTGCTTGAGGACAAAAAAACGAATTTATGTTGAGGGAGTTGATATACCATGGTTTCATGGTATTTTTAATGCTTTTCTTTAAGTTTATTGTGTGTCCAAAAGCCTTTGTATATTTATTTTTATGTAAGTTTCCATTTATTTGCAGGAAATCTATATAAAGATGAACACGCAAGTTTTGGAGCAAGAAATGCATAAAAGTTACCACCAATGGAGCTTGTGATGGTCTGTTATGCTTGTGATGATCCGTAGGTGGCATCGTAGTGAAGCTGATGAAGGAAGATGCGGAAGTCTGACCAAGTGTGGGGTTACGAAGTGCATAATAGACTGTCGTAGCCATGACGGTCCGTTCTGCTGGTTCGTCGTGATGATCAGAGAAGTAGTCCCAATACCCAAATTCCATGAAATTTAAGTGTTATGGATCGGAGACCCTTGACGGATGGTCATACTTGAAACAGTACATCATACCTATTGGTCAAGGGTAATGAAGAAAGCAGCAGAAGGATTTGTGAAGTATAGGATCACGGAGGCCATGACGCCCGTTGTGACCATGACGGCCTGTCGTGACCATGACAGCCCATTACGAGGTTCGTCGACCCAGTCGCATTTTGACAGAATTTCAGCAAATAAAGTCCTTCTTTTATTAGGTTTTTACTTTTTTATAAATAGTTCGAAAAACCTCGTTTTGGGGGTTAAACTCTCGTATGGTTAGAGTATTTATTGGTTAGACACTTTTATGATAGATTCTTTGTTAGTAGAATTTTTTGGATATTAGACTTTTGATTGTAACACTTTTCTCTAGAGTTGATTGTTGGTGATTTTGTCGATTAATCAAGTAAATTTCTAGATTTTATTCTTTCATATTGAATTAAGTTCATGACTTCTTATATTATACATATGAATATTGTAACTATGACTATAGGTAACTAAAATTCATAACTAGGGTTGTGGGAACCATGTGTGAATAATGAGGTAAAATCTAAGTAAAATAAAAATTCTAGAATAGTGTCTTGCAAGTATTTATAATTCTTTCGTTTAGAAGTCTTTTTAACGGATGGACATTGTTAGAACTCGCCTTAATGCTACTTGCCGAAACAAGTAGGTAGATAACGGGAAAAAAATTATTAAAATAGATTGTGTATACCATCTAATAGGCTAGTATTGATTTGTACGAGGTAATAACTTAGTCAAATATCGAATACAATGTTTAATATGAGATAAAGGTAAGGGTTAGTATAGAAACACATGTAGCCGAACCAAGGTGCGGAGTGAAATTTTCTACATGTCGGACAAAGGATTTAGAAATACATAAATTATCACTTTGCATGCAAAATACAAGGAAATAATTGTTAGAGTTAGAATTATCAAGGTGGGGACCTGTGAGGAACATTTAAACCCTAGTTACTTTTATTAATTGATTAAACTACAACATTTAAATCTATTAGTTTTCTACTTTAATTTAGCTAATTATTTTCATTCATTTAGAAATAACCCCCCCCTTTTATTTGCTTTGTTTTCTAAGGAAAGAATTGACTAATTAATAGTAATAATATATTGAAGTTATGTTTGAACTATTTTCATCGTAGGAACAATCCTAACCTCATTAGTTGGGTTTTTCAAATGTTACGATTGCTTTACTTATTATTTGAGAAGTAAGTTTGAGCGTATTAGAACACCTACCTTAAATAGAGTTCTCCTACAAGAATAGCTACCACTAAACTATCGATATCGCACCTTTCGAGGCACTTTATGGGATAAGGTGTAGATCTCCGATTGAATGGTATGAGGTAGGTGAGTTTGCTTTAATTTGTCCCGACATGGTCTATGGAGTTGTTGTAAAGGTACAAGTTTTAAGAGAGATATTAAAGAATCTCAAAGTCGACAAATATAATGCTGACAATAGAAAGTGTGATATTGAAATTGAAGTATGATATAAGGTCTATTCAAAAATTTCATGCATGAAAGGGGTGATGTGGTTTTGAAATAAGGGGAAGTTTAATCCTCGTTATGTGGGTCCTTATATAATTCTTAAGAGAGTTGGCAATGTTGCCTACAACTTGGGGTTGCCTAATGAGTTGTCCATGATTCATCCGGTATTCCATGTTTCCATGCTTAAAGAATGTTTATGGGACTCAGTTTCTCGTTCTTACTTTAGAAGGTTTAGGGTTAAAAGAGGTGTAAAAACCCAAAAAAATTTATATACTAAGTGATATTTAATGTGTCATGAATGCCTATAATTAGGCCAGGGTTCACATGGATTGATGCGTGTAGAACCAAACATCATAACCCTTTCTACATCCAAGCCAAATAACATGGGGAGTTTTTTCATCTAGGAAAGTTTGGTTACAACCATGTAGGGCTCTCAAATATGAAGATTTACTCGAAGGAGTCTTTACTGAACTTAAAAAGAGGTAACTTTGGTTTGGAGGGTCTAGGGGTAAAATGGTCTCTTTCTAGGCTAAGGGTAATATCGGCATTACACTAAGTATATAACTAATTATTTAATTAATAAGGTTGAGGGGCAATTTGGGGAGATATAGCCGAACTTGAGCACTTGAAGTGAAGTCTTGCTTCACTTGGGTTCGAACCTAGATTGAACCAATGAATTAATGTGATTTTTATATAAGCTATTGAATTAATATATTTAATTAATGATTATTATTCATTATCTAATTTAAAATAAATTTTTTTTTTTATAAATAAGAAAACCTTATTTCACTAAGTCCTAAACTAGACTCTTAAGCCTAAGAAAACTCTTCTCTCCAACGCTCATCTCTCTCTCACGTATCTATTACTCTCCCACACGTTTTTATCTGCCAAATACCGTACAAAAACAGTAGGTAAACCAATGTTCGTGACACTTCCAGAACTAACAACGAAAATTATAAACAAACAACCAATTAAACAAGTTAGGCAAATAGAGGGTTATTCCGTCAAGTTGGTGTTGAAGCTCTTGAATTTGGACGTGTGGTTGGAGGGGTACTTTGGTCAGTGAGTCGAGGTTTGAACGTAAACAAGGTATGGATTCTATTCTCTCTTGGTCCCTTTACCAAGAGACCCCTTATTGTTATGAATATTCATTCCAAAACCTAGGATTGTTCCCCGTTCCATGTCTCGGTCACTAGTTCCCATTGAATAATAAGTTGGTTATGTGACATATATTGATTTTTCCAAAAATGTAACTACGTGTGTATGTGTGTTTTGTCGAGCCTATTGTTTATCGTTTAGTACTTGAAATGGCATGAGTTCTTTATATTTCGTGTACACATGTTTATTTAATTGTGATGTTTATATGAGTTTAAATGTGGCTTATTTGAGGGATAATATCTTGTCTAAACGAATCCATAAAAAACGCACCTAAAACGTTCGAAATGCACTATGATATTCCTCTAAGAACTAAGGTGTAACTAGATGAAAGGATGCTGAAAAATTAAAAGAAACTTTCAAGCTTCTGGTGATGAATTTCGGTCAGCAAAGATGATTCAAAATGTTGAAAAAAGATGAATTAAACCAATAGAGGTCATGGAGGATTAAACTTGTGATCTCACCAATTTAAAAATCGTGAAAATAAAGATGTAAAAAGAAATGTGGAGAAGGGGATCCGAACCATTGCATTGGATAGAAAATGTAACATAAAAGAAAATAATAAGAAATGAGAGGAGTGGGACTCGAATCCACCACCTTTCAATCATATTTAAGGAGGATAATAAAAGAATAATAAAGGAGGATTCGTGTTGGAATCGAATCCACGACCTCTTAGGCAGATTAAGGAGGAGAATAAAAGAAGAATAAAAGGGGGAGGCGTGTGGGAATAGTACCCATGACTTCTTAGGCAGATTAAGGAGGTGAATAAAAGTAACATAAAGGGGGAGGCGCGTAGGAATCGAACCCAAAACCTCTTATGCAGATTTAAGTAGGAGAATAAAAGAAAAATAAAGGGGGAGGCATGTGGGAATAGAACCCACGAATTCTTAGGAAGATCTAATAAATAGAATAAAAGAAAAATAAAGAGAGGATGTGGGGGTTTGATACCACAACCTTATAGTCAACTCTAACTATTCAAGGATTAATAGATAATTAAAAAAAATGGGATGTGAGTGTTTGATCCCACAACCCCTCGGCCAAGTAAGAGGTAATCCAAAGGAGAAAAATAAAGAAGAAACGTTGATGTTGGGGCTCGATCTACTGTCGAATGTCATGAGACCCAAAATAAAATAAATGAAAAAAAATTATAATCGTTGTCTAATAGATTCGAAATTGGGTTCCCTTTCCTAAATTTCGTATCGATGCATAAGTCATACGTGAATCAAATCTTCAAGAATAATTTTACCTACATAGAAGGAAATTGAGATCTCGGCATACATATAAGATGCATAAGTCTTGTACTACATAATCTTAGGAAGATATGAATTACTTAAACAAACTAGGAATGAAGCCTCATGGCTTGTATGTATAGAACCATAAGTCTAAAATACATTTAAAAATACGTGAATCGAAGATGTATGTAATGAAATGATGTATCCCTAGAAGGGTGAAGTACAAGTATAAAACAAACTAAATGGCCAAGTGCATTGGCTTACAATAAAATGATTATTATGTAATGAAATGATGAAACCCTAGAAGGCAAATGTGCTAATATTGATGCATATGGTGACAACAATATATGAGACTAATGTAAAAGAAGAGAGCAATCTCAAATGAGCCTAAGTAAATGTTACCAAAACGTACTCACCTATGAGAGTGTAAAGTTGATGAATCGACCAATCTCTATGAACACTATAATGAAAGTATTAAGATTAACACTGTTAATACTAATGATGAGATAAGAAATCATCTATTGAGATATGATGTCCTCATACTAGAAGCTAGCTTCCATGACGTATACGTTGAATGTAATGGAAATTTATATTGAGCACCGATAGATTAGATATGAGAGGTAATGCCTTCTTTCAGTAAGGGAGGAGGTTCATGTCACATTCATGAAATTAGACTTTTCATCATGCTCAGTATGGGTCCCTTATATCTCCTATTGTTCGTACTACCAATATAGGGATCTAACAGGGTTCAATTCCCATATACGCTAGCATGTTTTAAGTCGCATTGGCTGGTGATTCAACCTTTTTTTGTTGTGGAGTTTTAGTAAACTGGATTTTATGATGCTCACATGATCTATGTCAGTTAAAGTTAAAAATTCCAAAGAATGAACGAGGCCAGCCTAAGATGATGCACATAATGAAACAAATTATACCAAATGTGTTAGGATAGGATAATCAAGAGGTGAGTTAGATTCAAGTAATGACATTAGGTCATTTGTGGTCATTGCACAATGAACCCGATGAAATTGTTACACTATATTCTCGGTATAGCTTGTGTTTACACTAGCCCCTGAATGAAATGACATGAAGTACGTAGGAATGGATGAAGCATACTTTTTGTTTGATAAATCATACTCCCTAGTTGAGGTATCATATGTTGAACCCTCATTTTTGAGAAATATTAATGTCAAGACCATGATTCGAAGGTCTTATAGCATATAATTGAATGATATAAATTACTTTCTGTGTTATATGAATTATGATGTGTGCTATCTGTACACTGTTATGTGTTATGTGTAAAATGTTGAGTATGATGATGCATGTGAATCTCAAGGCATAAATTTCGTTATCCAAATTTGGAAAGCTCATTAACTTTCCTAATCCAAATTATTAAAGCTCACTAAGTTTCCTAATCTCCATCTGGCAAGTCCACTGACCTGACCATCTACAATCGATTTGTTGGGAAAGAGCTATTCTTACTCATGTATGTCCTTTGTGTGTGCTTACATATATCCATACATAGTACAGAGCTATTCTTACTTATGCATGTCCTTGGTGTGTGCTTACATATACCCATACATTGTACAAGTGTTTATTAACCCTATACAACTCTACAATTTTAGGTGCAGGCACAGGTGGACGCTAGAGCTACAGGTTGACGCTGAAACAATCCGTATGAGGAGCATTCAACCGGACTTTGTAGGGCCTCGTGCTTTCGAGGATGCTTGAAAATTATATTCTAGCTTAGTTATAGGATTGAGCTTGTGGATTATGTTCCACTAGAGTTTCTTTCCGCTTTTGTTCAGACATTGTATTTGTGCCATTTTTGCAAGTATATTTTTAATGTTATATTAAACTATTTCTTTCGTTTAATTATCTTAATGTTAGATGGTTAATGGTGAACAACTACAAATCTAATAGAATGATTAGTATGTATGTTAAGAAACAAAAGTTTCAAATTTTTCACTAAAATTAACCTAGACGAACTATGAATGAAGTAAGTAGGCTTGTCTGCGACTTCCAAGAGGTCAACAACACCTGTCTTGTCTATGGTCTAGACACCGGTCATGAAAAAGTTTGTATCAGAGAACTAGGTTAAATTTCGAGTATAATAAGTTCACATCAACCACATTGAGTAGTTTTTAAGTCATAGTAGTGAAGTGCACCACTATTCTAAATTGGAGACTACATATGCGTAGGAAAATTTCCCTTCTTCTAATCTTATCGTGCCTTTCATAATGTTTGACTTTTATGATGTTATGAGTGTGTCTAACATAAATCCCTGTTGTTTACAAAGAATGAACTCTAGGAGAACTATTGGTCACAGGAGAGGTGTAGCAACTGTTGGGGACAATCAAGCTCCACCCCAAGCTCTAGCTGAAGGAGTTGCTTTGCCAGTTAACCAAGATGGGTTTACTGATGCGGAGGTGCGGGCATCTCTGGCCCAGATACTACGGGCCATCATTATGCTGGCCCCGACCATGACTACATAGGTCAATCGGTAGAATGTTGAGAGGGAGATCCCACCGGTGCGTAGCATGGCTGACACACTGAGAGACTTCACGAGGATGAACCCTCATATTTTCACAAGGTCTAAGTCTTCAGATGATCCCCAGCAGTTTGTGGATAAGGTGCATATAATTTTTGTGTCTGTGGGGGCCGCATATAGTGAGAAAATAGAGCTGGCTTCCTATCAGCTCAAGGATGTTACAACGACTTGGTGCATGATGTGGCAGGATAGACGAGCTTTGGGTAGAATTTTGGTCACTTGGGAGCTGTTTAAGATAGCCTTTCTGGAGAAATTTTTTCCTAGTTAGATGAGGGAGGCCAAGGTTGAAGAGTTTATCAACCTTAAATAGTGATCAATGACAATTCACGGGGTATTCTCTAAAGTTTGTGAAATTATCAAGGTATGCCACTTCTTTTATGTCTAACAGTAAAGACGAGATGAGTAGATTCTTGACAGCAATTGCTGAGGATCTCGAGATAAAGTGTAGGGCATCTATGTTGCATGATAGCATGGACCTTTCAAGGCTTATGTTCCATGTCCAGTAGTGGAGGAAAGTACAAAGAGGAAAGACACTAGGGCAAGGAACAAGTCAAGGTAAGATGAGGAGAATTTTTCAAGGAAGAGTAGTACGGAAATCAGTGACAAGCATAGGTTTAAGAAGGGACTCTTCCACCAAGAATAGTAAAGTTCATCCAAGGGTTTCCATGATAGGGATTCTGAGTCGTAAGTTAAGAGAAGCAATGAAGTAGATACACCTAAGGAGAGACCACTTTGGAGGATGTGTGGCAAACTACATGGAGGAGAGTGTGTGATCGGTACTAATCGTTGTTATAGTTGTGGCAAACCATGTCACATGGTGAAGGATTTTCCGATTAGGAGGAGTCAAGAAAAAGGTAGGGAGAGAGTTCAGTCCAATGGTCCAATGGAAGAGGATCCAACGAGGCAATGGTTCTTCGTACTCAAGTTTAGGGTCCATGGGAAGGCACTTCTAGTGATGTCTAGGGTTAGTAGCCTTAATTAGTCCTTCATGTATTTGACTGTGCATGGTGTTTATGCACTAGTATGAGATTAATGTGTTTGAGTTATTATGTTTGTTGATGATTTGTATGACTTAAATGTTTACTTATATTGTATTCTTTTATGAGACTAGTTTAGGAAAAAGAGTTCCTTATTCTGTTAATGTGAAGCTACTAGTAGGTTTCAAGGATGTGCACCATCATGCTAATATGTGAATAAGATATTCACCAATAGCGAGTATTGAATTCCCTATGTATGCATGCATCCTATAGATGACATACTGATTTAAGAGTGGTGTCATTCGGGGACGAATGTTCCTAAGGGGGGGATAATGTAACAACCCAAAAAATTTACATAGTAAGTGATACTTAATGTGTCAAGAGTACCTATAATTAGACAAGGGTTCACACGTATTGATGCATGTAGAACAAGACTTTGAAACCCTTTCTAAATCAAAGCCAACTAACATGGGGAATCAGTTGAGCTAGGAAAGATTGGGTCCAACCATGTAGGGCTCTCGATTAGGGAGATTTACTCGAACAAGTGTTTACCGAACATAAAAAGAGGAAATCTTAGGTTTGGATGGTCTAGGGGTAAAATGGTCATTTTCAAGGCTAAGAATAATATCATAATAACCCTAAATGTATAATTGGTAATTAATTAATAAGGTGGAGGGGAAATTTGGGGAGAGAGACGAAATTGAGCTCTTGAAGTGAAGCCTTGCTTAGCCCGGCTTCGTACCTAGGTGGAAGTAATAAATTAATGTGATTTTTATTCAAGATATTGAATTAATAAAATTAATAAACGAATATTATTTTTAGATGATTTAAAATAAAATAAAAATCAGATTTTTAATAATTGAGTAAACCTTATTGACTAAAAGTTCAACTAGACTCCTAAGCCTAAAACAACTCTTCTATCACATGGTCATCTCTCTTTTTCACGTCTCTATCACTCTCACTCACGTTATTCTCTGCCAAATACTGTACAAAAACAGTAGGTAAACCAAAGTTCTTCACACTTCAAGAACTCCAAACGAAAATTCTAAAATAATAACTAATCAAACATGTTAGGCAAATAGAGGGTTTTCCCGTCAAGTTGGTATTGAAGCTCTTGGATTTGGATGTGTGTTTGGAGGGGTTCTTTTGGTAGTAAGTTAAGGATTGAACGTAAAAAAGGTATGGGTTCTCTTCTCTATTGGTCCCTTTCCCAAGAGACCCCTTAAGCTTTAGAATATTCATTCCGAAACCTAGGATTGTTCCCAGTTGCATGTCCCTGTCACTAGCTCCCACTGAATCATAGGTTAGTTATGTTTGCTGGTAGAAAACTAGAAATGGAACGTGTTTTTGCATGATGATTATGTGTTTATATGTATGAATGGAATTGTGTGACTTATGTTGATGTTTCCGAAAATGTAATTATGTGTGTATGTGTGTGTTATTGTTGATAGTATTTATGGTTTAGGACTTGAAATGGAATCATAGTACTTCATATTTCATGTACACATGTTTATGTAAATGTTAATTTCATGTGAGTTGAAATGTGGCTGATTTTATGGATAATATCTTGTCTAAACGAATCCATGAAAACGCACCTTAAACCTTTTAAATGAGCTACTAAATTGCCCTAAGAACTAAGCTGTAACTTGATGAAAGGATGCTGAAAAATTAAAAGTAAATTTCCAGCTTCTAGTGATGAATTTAAGTCAGCAAAGAGGGTTCAAAATGTTTAAACAAAAATAATTAAAACAATTGAGGTCATGGAGGATTAAACTCGTGACCTCACAATGTTAAAAATCATGAAAATAAAGAAGTAAAACGAAATGTAGTGAAGGGGATTCGAACCATGGTATTGTCTTGAAAATGTTAATTAAAAGAAAAAAAATATGAAATGAGAGGAGTGGGATTTGAACCCACCACCTCTCAATCAGATTTAAGGAGGAAAATAAAAGAAAATGAATGGGGAGGTGTGTAAGAATTGAACCCACAACCTCTTAGTATATTAAGGAGGAGAATAAAAGAGAACTAAAGGGGGAGGCGTGTGGGAATCAAACCCATGACCTCTTCGGCAAATTAAGGAGGTAAATAAAAGAGAAATAAAGTGAGAGGTGTGTGGGAATCGAACCCACAACCTCTTCGGCACATTTATGGAGGAGAATAAAATAAAATAAAGGGGAGGCGTTTGGGAATAGAACCCACGAAATCTTAGGAAGATTTAAGAAGGAGAATAAAACAAAAATAAAGTGAGGATGTGGGGGTTTGATCCCACAACCTCATAGTCAACTCAAAATAGAGAGGGAGAAATAGATTAAAAAAATTGTCTGTGGGTCATTGATCCCACAACCCCTCGGCCAAGTAAGAGGTAATTCAAAGGAGAAAATAAAGAGGAATCGTTGATGATGGAGCTTGATATAGGGTCCCAATGTCATGAAGACCGAAATACGGTAAATGAAAAAAAATGTAAGTGTTGTCTAAGGGATTTGAAATTAGGTTCCCTTGCCCAAATTCTGTATAGATGCATAAGACATACGTGAATTAAATCTTCAAGAAAAATTCTACCTACTTAGATTGAAATCGAGATCTTGTCATACATATAATATGCATAAGTCTTGTACTACATAATCTTAGGAAGATATGAATCACTTAAAAGAACTATGAATGAAGCCTCATAGCTTCTATGTATAGACCGATAAGTCTAGCATACGTTTATAAATAAGTTAACCTAACATTCATGTAACGAAATGACGTAACCCTAGAAGGGTAAAGTATTAGTGTAAAACACACTAAATGGCAAAGTGCATTGGAATACGATGAAATGATTATTATGTTATGAAATGATGAAACCCTAGAAGGGTTATGTAAGAATGTGAAATACACAAATGGCCAAGTGCATTGGCATGTTATGAAATGAACATTTACGTAAAAAGTGGTGAGTAATTATTAAGAGAAAATATGCTAATGTTGATGAATTTTGTGACAACATGATATGAGACTAATGTAAAATATGAGAGCAATCTCGAATGAGCCTAAGTAAATATTACCATAACGTAATCACCAATGAGAGTGTAAAGTTAATGAAGTAACAAGTCTCTATGAACACTATGATGAAAGTATTGAGATTAACACATATAATACTAATGATTAGATGAGAAATCATCTATTTATCTATGATGTCCGCATACTAGAAGCCAACTTCCATGACATATGAGTTAAATGTAATGGAACATTATACTAAGCACTGAGACTATTTATGAGCGGTGATGCCTTCTTTTTCTGGAAGGGCGGAGGTTCTCGTAACTCTGATGAGATGAGACTGTCTGGCATGCTGAGTATGGGTCTCCTTATATCTCCTAGCCTTGGAACCTATACTGAAAATATAAAGATCTGGCAGTGTTCAATTCCCATGTACTCTAGCATGTTTTAAGTAACATTGGCTGGTGATTTCACTTCTTTTTGGTGTGGGGTTTCATGACACTGGATTTAAAGATGCTCACATGATCTATGTCCTTTAAAGTTAATGTTCCTAGTGAATAAATGAAGCAAGCTTCAAATGATGCAAATAATGAAACTAATAATACCAAGGTGTTAGGATAGGATAATAAATAGGTGAGTTATATTCAACTTATGACATTAAGTAATTCTTGTTCATTGCACAACAAACCTGATGAAAGTCTTAAACTATATTCTCGGTATTTATCGTGTCTACACTTTCCCATGAATGAAATGAAATGAAGTACGTTCGAATGAATGAAGCACATTGTGTGTTTCTTAAATCACAGTCCCTAGTTGAGGCCCCATACGTTGATCCCTCATTTTTGGGAAGTCTTAATGTCAAGTCAAGGATTCGAAGGTCTCATGGCATATGAATGAATGTTATCAACAATACTATGTATTTTATGAATTATGATATGTGCTATGTGTACGTTATTTTTTGCTGTGTGCAAAATGTTAAGTATGATGATGCATGTTACTATCAAGGAATAAAATTCCTAATCCAAATTTTGAAAGCTCATAATCTTTCCTAATCAAAATTTTTAAAGCTCATAACTTTTCCAAATCCAAATTTTGAAAGCTCACTCACATTCCTAATCTCCATTTGCCAAGTCTACTGACTTGACTTTCTACAATCATGTTGTTAGGATAGAGCTATTCTTACTGATGCATGTCCTTGGTGTGTGTTTCAATATACCCATACTTGGTACAAGTGTGAACTAACCCTATACAAATCTACTATTTTAGGTGCAGGCACAGGTGGATGCTAGAGCAACATGATCACGATGAAACTATCCCGATGTGGAGCATTCGTCCGGACTATGTAGGACCTCATGCTTTTGAGGATTTTCTTGCCCATTATATTCTATATTAGTTATAGGGTTGAGCTACTGGAGTACGTTCAACTAGCGTTTCTTTCCTCTTTTGTTCAGACATTGTATTGGTGCCATTTTTGAAAGTATACATTAATGTTTTATTAAACTATTTTTGTCCTTTTATGATCTTAATGTTAGATGGTTGATGGTGTACAATTATGAATCTCATAGATTGATTAGTATGTATGTTTAAAAAACAAAATGTTTCAGATTATCCGCTTAAATTAACCTAGATGAACAAAGAATGACGTAAGTAGGCTTGTTTGTGACTTTTGAGAGGTCAACGACGTCGGTCTAGTTTGTGGTCTAGACTCGGGTCATGACAAGAGGATATTCCTTATGAAGAGGTCCCAATTAGGATATTAGACCGCTAAGTTATTAAATTGAAGAATAAGTAGGTTTCCTCCGGTAACGTTCTATGGCGGAACCACCTTGTTGAGGGTGCAACATGGGAGGCCTAGGCCGACATGAAGACCTTGTATCCTCATATTTTTCTCCTTACTCCTAGAAAATATTATGGTCAGTAATTCCTTATTTTAATATTATGAATAATGTTGAACTTATCATGTTTTATCAAAATATGTGCATAATATAGTAGAAATTCATGCTTAAGTGGAGTTCTTATCTTTCCGTGAAATATTTTTATCATGTGGTTTTCACTTGAGTGTGTTGTGTGCTACAAGTTTTAATGAAAGATTATAATGAGCGTAATTGATATTGTTTTGTTAATAAATCAACATGTCAACTCTTAATGTTCATATTGAAATGGAGAAGGTAGTACCTTTTATGTGATTTGAAAAGTAGAGCATTTATTATAAGTATGTGTGGAGTAAGTTCCGATTGGTAATGCCATCTTTAAAGTATCATTCGGGGACAAATGTTCCTAGGGGGGGAGGGGAGTATTAATACACTAGGAAATTTACACGACTTATACTAGGGTCTTATATGTTTACTAACGATGCATTTTTGAAAATAATAAGTATAAATGACTTGTTTGAGACGTTTTGGAGTAGTGGGATTAAAGAAAAGTCTTAACGTCCGGATACTAGCAAATTTAACTAGTACTTGTTCCTATGTTTGGTGAAGGTTTCTCAAGGTCATATGAAGTCCAAAACATGTAAAAATAATTTTAGTAGGAATAATGTAGTATAAAGGGTTAAAACGTACAGTCACGATACCCCAAGGACTATCGAAGGGTCCTTGGAGAGGACCCAAACTTGAACGAGCAAGCTTCCAAGGTAGCTAGCTGCAAGCAGGCAGGTTACTGGTGGCAGCTACGCGATGCGTAGTCATCATGTGGAGATCTGGATTAGGCCTCTCAATGCGTGGCTGACACAGACTCTACTTCCTCAGCACAAATTAAAAAATAAATTAGGGAATTAGCCTCAAGGTGCACACCTACTTCCCAGACATTGTAAAAGTCATATTTTGGGTTATTTGACATTACAAATAAACCCATTTAAGTGTGGGTATTTTAGGTAATTTAATGGTTGACTATATAATGGTTTAGGGTCAGTTTTAGGCCAATTTTTATCACTCAAACAAAAACCCATAAGTTGAACTCAAAAATCTCTCAGTTTACCAAATTCTCCCTTCCTTCAAAACTTCAATGAAGACCAATAGAGCTCCAAGAAGAAGATCACACCATCTTGTTTTAAAATCAATATTGTTGATTAATCATCATGAAGGTATGATTTCTTTAGCTCTTTGGATTCCTTTCACAACCAGGTCCCTCCAAAAGATAATTTCTAAAATCCCCCAAATCTAGGTTTTTCTTCTACACATTGGTCTTCTTGGAAAACGAAATTATAAATAAATCGTGGTTAAATTTGATGAATTACGGTTTTTTAATCATATATTGATGGTTTATTGGTGATTTCCTATGATATTTTCCTAGACCCATGTCCTTACCCTACTTTCATGAAAACCTTTAATTGATATGTTGAATTGGGTTGTTTTAAAGGCTACTATATAGTGTAAGAGAGTTGAATTGGGTCGTTTTAAAGGCTACTATATAGTGTAAGAGAGGGTATGAGACTTCTCCCACTCATTGAACATGTGGGATCCTAAGGGATGGTTCGAATAGTGTTCTTTTATGATTATGATTATTATTATGAATATGTTGATAAGATATGAGTACTAGTCATGTATTAATCATGTTTTAATGGCTTTAAGAAAATATGTTGTATGTATGAAGTTGGTAGCTTAATCTGATTCTTATCCTTGGATAGGATTATGTAAATCTATCCTTGGCATTGCACAAGTATTCATTGGCTGATTTAAATGTTTGGTTACTATAATGTTGACTTTACTTATTATTAGTCTTATATATGTATGATGAGTTAAATTTAAAGAAATCGTGATTTTTTGACTAGATTGTCCTTTTCTGTTGGCATTGATAATTTTGTGCATAAGAGGCATACACAGTACATTTGGTTCTTACTAACTCGTATTTTCTCCCTTTTTTCAAAAACATTTTAGGTTCGGGCTGTTGAGGAGATTAGTGGTCATTGAAGAAGAATAAAACTTGGCTCTTTCCTAAGTCCACTGGTGAGTCCTCGTGAGCTCCAAGGATAGAACCAATCATCAAGCCTTTCTAGTGTTGTCCATGGTTTAAGACTATTCTTCCATTCTCTTGTTGAGACTTAATCGTAGCCTATATGGAATATTGTAATAGAATAAGGGGTACGCCAAAATTATTGTAATTCACATTAGATATTTTTTAATATAAGATAAAGTATAAGACTAAATTCCTATATTTTGTATCTTGTTTATGCGAGAACCTGTGCATGCTTCCTATGTAGAGGTCTATGTAAATCTCCTTGCTATATAAGGAAAACTGTTTTTTTTTAATTTTTCCATATTTGCTTACCTATGACGTGCTACTTCAAATTCTAAGGGCTTGTCTTAGTCCTCATAGAGGACAACGACGCCTTTTATGCCTAAGGAGTACTTTGGGTCATCATATTAACCCAACCACATAAGGTCTCAACTATACATTTAACATAAAGGGTCATAAAAAATTAGGGGAAAACAATAGATGACACATAGTGATAAGGTCTCATTCTTTTCTATGAACATTATCGTAAGGTAACTTCTAGGTCAATCAAACCCACATCAGAACCCTACCGAAACAAGCATACTACCCTTACTTATAAATTTATAAAAGGACTCCTACCCAAAAAAGCTAGCACATATATTTACACAACATGCATCTTCAGCTATCTAGCACATTCTTCAATCATTTCAAGTCTAAATTATAACATAAGAAAATCATAGTGCAAGGCATGATAGTAGCATGCATATGCAAAAAGAAATTTTAAGCATAACAACTCCCAACATGCTTCAACAATACCATGACATATATTTCTCAACATAACATGCTATTTCATATAAATCTCGTATATAACCAAAAAGGGCATCATATCAACATAACCAATCATTTTTCATATTTCAGATACATACCCATAAATGGCATCACATCATCAAAGAATGCCAAATTCACCTTCACACATACTCATCAAACCATCAAACAATGATAAGCATCACAACTCACCTTTTCTCCAAAAAAAAATAGGGATATAATCTCATCCAAGTGATCACATTTAAATGACTATCGGACAAGAAAACATAAAAGAGAGATGTTATAGAGTTAAGTTCTATTGCACGACATGAGAATAGTGAAGAAGGGAAAATGTCGATTTATTACGATCACCACCGATGATCGAGACTCTACTAGACGTTGCAATATGAGACTTTGGTCCCTAAAATCGCTTTCATAAACCTCATGCTTTGATACCATGTTTTTCATGATCACGAGAACCTCCTAGAAGTAAGATGGCGTACTTCACCTCTCGGAGGTTTTATACAAGCCAATAGTTATAAATTATCATATTCTCATAGACAAATTTAGAGGAAAATTTAAAAAATTCTTAGCACAACATATTTTACAACAACACTTCTATTATATATAAAATAACATAATACATTAAACTCTAGTCTATTTTATCCATACTATACTCAACATAAATAGATTACATTAGGGACATGTCCCTTATAACATAATTCATAAGTAAAATGATAAAAGTCTTTACAGTAGGGACACAACATAGGAAAAATACTTGGAATTAAGGATTCCTTTCCTTGATACTAGGAATCACATATCAAGATCCTCATCATTAAAGACATCCCTTATGCATCCATAACCTACTTTTGAAATAAAAAAGTAGAGAAGAATTGATTAAGTAAAAGAATGCACCATGTATGGCAACCATGCAAAAACATGGATATTAAGGGAACATTTTTCTTGAAACCATGCTTCATACCTTTTTAAGAAATCTTCATAAAACATTTATAAAATTTCATATATACAATTCATGTAATTCATATAGGAATATTCAATGGTAATACATCATATAAAATTATACAATACATGTAAGACATTTTAAAGTAACATTACAGTAAGCATGTTCATTTTAAAAGTATGTACACTCATTTTATAGTAAGTGTAACACTATGAAAAGACAAGACCTAATATAAAGACTTAAAAGTTTATTCAATGTTTGTGTAATATTTTAAGACCTAAAATAATGTCTCTAAGTCATCCTAGATGTTTTAGAGATAAGACGTCAAAGAATATCCATGACATCCGGATACTAGCTAAATTGAACTAGTTAATGTCGTTATATTTAATTGAGGATATGTAGGATAAAATGGATTCTAAAACTTTTAAGAACACTACCTTAGGTATAGTGTCGAATATATTGTCTAAACAGCATGTAGCAACGACAGAACGACGACCTGAAGGGTTCTTAAAGAGGACCACAACATGGGTCGGCAGGCTGCCAAAGAAGCCCGCATGAGTCAAGATTCAAGGGGTTGCTGCGCGACGCGCATGCCACACAAAACCCACTGCCTCAGAATATTTTATCAAAAATAAAAATGGGAATAAGCCTCATAGAGCATAGCCATTTCCCATATTTGGTAAACTAGTATTTTTCACATTTTGACTTCACAAAGAGACCAATTTAAGTGAGGGGTGTTTTGGGTAATCTGGGGTTTGATTATATATAGCATAAAGGTAATTTCATGTAATTTTTCACTAACCTAAACATTATTCCCAAAACAAACCCAAAAGCTTTAACCTATCTCTGCTTTCTGTTTACCAAATTCTTCCATTGAAGAAGGAAGAAAGCTTGAAGAAGAAGGTCACTTTCTGTAGGATTTCACTTTAATGAAGTGGATTAATTTTCATTAAGGTATGACTTCTTTATTTTTGATATTTATTTTCCCATGAGGTCCCTTAAAATTGATTTCTAAATAACCAATGCCAAGGGGTTTTCCAATTCTAATGGGTTTTCTTTTAAGCTTAAATTGATGATAAATTATGATTGCCTATAACTGATTAAGTGTATATTGTTGGTTAATTGCATTTAGATTATGTTCCTTTCATAAATTTCCCCAAATATTTGTTCTTGGTTATGAGTTTATTGGAATTGAATAATGTATTGCTTGTTAGAGTGGTTTTTATATATTCTAATGCTTTTATTTATTTGATAGGGTAATGTATTGTTGGTATTGGATGTATTTCTCAAAGAATTAATGTTGATAAAACACGTGCAGCATATAATAATCATCGTATCGTCACTTCTAAGTCAGTCACAAGCTCATAAAATGCTTATCAACATGTACGAACCCTCATAATTTGGCCTTTATGGGAAATTAATCAAACTCAACCCCAAGATTTAGAATTGCGACATTATATAAGGGAATATCATCATTAAATTAAATAATTCATTTCATTCATAAATTTTAATGACCCGAGATCACCCCCAAGTCAACACATGGCGTACTCGACCTCTCGAAGGTCTTATATAAACCTGTAGCATTCATTCATCAAATAGGTATGAAAAGCAATGCATAATAATAATTTTCACAATAAAGTTAATAAGTGGAAACTCTTTTATAAAACACAAGAAGAACTAAGTCGCATCACAAGCCATTTTAGACACATCTCAGTATATACAACCCTTACATTGAATTATGATTCAAGTCTTACACAAATGTCTAAATTAAAGAAAACAGAAAAGATTGTCAATATCCTCAAACATATTAGGGAATACCAAGCCTTGACAAAATAGCTAAATCCCAGCTTCAACTCTAAGGATCACCTCATTTGCTACCACCTACACTTTGTCGAAATATCGGAAAATATGGAACTAATACAATTAAGCACTAAGTATGGTGACCATGCAAGAAATCATGTAAAAGGGACATTTTTGTTGAAATATGATTTTCATATTAATTTGATAAAGTTCTATAAACCAAGTATAAAAAAAAGACATCATACAAGTTAATTATAAACATACAAGATAATACTCCCATAATTCATAAGATATAACCGTATTAATTAACTAACCCATTTAATCATTTACACACTCTACATAAGGTTATTCTAAGACCCACCTAAGTAAGTCATGAAGAGGACACTTATACAATCACTTCATACATACATATGTGATCCTCAAGTCTTCCCTAAGTAAGCATATTTATTTTCAAACACAACCCAAGAAGTTAACATTCATTACTAGAAATACCAAACAGGACATTCATAAATTTAAGTGACTTTACATAATACTCTTGGAATACCCAGGGAACCCACTCTATAGCCTTGAAATCAAACTCCTTTCATGTGTAGATAACATCCCATACTACCACGTACACATTGTAGAACCTATCCAATAATTAATGTGTACATCCTACATGATAAGAATAGGAATTAAGCTACATACATCACACTATATAGTATCAAATCCGGTGTCATAAGAAACCACATTGTGGAAGGTTTTATACTTTATAAGGGTAGAAATAAGGACACATCCCATTTCCGCACATTTTTTATGGGATATCAAAAGGATTATTTGTACTTTAGTCTCATACATTAAG
Organism: Solanum lycopersicum; assembly: GCF_036512215.1. Taxonomy (NCBI): domain Eukaryota; kingdom Viridiplantae; phylum Streptophyta; class Magnoliopsida; order Solanales; family Solanaceae; genus Solanum; species Solanum lycopersicum. The sequence goes on along the minus strand of NC_090811.1, from coordinate 19,461,393 downwards.
TTTATCCAGTACGTTAAGCATATCCACTCAGTGCTTTGCCTTGGTTCTGATAGATTGAATTCATTCACTTGAAAGTGTTGATAAGCTACATTCACTAATCCTTACCGACGAATAATAACATTACCAAGAAGGGTTCCAGAAGGATGTACAAATCAAGGTTCATTGGGATAGCTCATTCAACAAATGGTACCATGCTAGGTCTATTCGATTAACTTTATTATGAACCTTCTTTTCATATTTAACATTTCACATTCACTTACGTTTCTAAACTCATTAAGAAAGGGAACCATTCTTAGGTCTAATGGTTCAAGTCATATTGTAGAACATTTCTTAGGTCTAACGGTTCAAGTCATACTGTAGAATACCTCTTTTATACTTCATTTATAGAGTAGGTAGAACAAGTTCTACAAAAAAATGTACCATATAAACATATAAAGACCTTTCGTGGTCTATCATCATCACATATCAATATTTTAAGGAAATAAACCTTTATTCACAATGTCACATAATTTTGAAGAACATCATATATAAACTTCGCAATATGTTTACGCTCAACATTAGGAGTTAAAAAACCTTTAATTAACCTCATAGAACTATCAATCTCACAATGATAATGTAAAACCCCCCAAAATGAGTTACGGTGTCTAGAGCCTCACATGTATCTATTAAAAGACTCCGAAAATGACTTAGGTGAACTAGATCCTAACATATTTGTATTGATGATATAATTTTCTAAATATGTGTAATATATGGTTTAGATTCAGTAGCTAAAGTATTAGTTGCATTGGAAGTCAAACATCAAGGGACGACTAAGACGTTTGACGACTAAGTCACCTATGTGCTTCATATGTTGTTTTATAAGATACTGTGTGATTCATGATGTTTTAAGGTGTATAAATGTGTTATTATAGCATGCTTATCCATTGTATTTATTATCATAGAGTTTGGAGGTTAAACGTCCAAGAATGTCCATGTTGTTTGAAAGATGTGCCTTGAAACGATCTTGTGTGTCTAGCTATGTTTCGTCAAGTTCTACGAGTTTGTTTTGGATGAAATTCATGTGAGAGGTTATAAAATTATAGAATATCATATTTCGGTTGGTAAAACCTAGGAAAACATTCCCAAGGACAAACAACGGTTCCTTAAGGAAGGACCCAAACTTGTTGTCAAGTCTGTCCCAGGGAGGCCCAAAAACAACAGAGGCAATGACGAATCATGGGCCTATCGACGCCCCGTCGATGGGTGTTTTCTCCAGGGACTCATTATTTGGTAACTAGGAGAGCCTGAAAACCCTCTGAACCTATCGACGGTTGCCATGACGCCCCCTAAGTGGGCTTACGCCCCGTCGATGGGCAGTCCATTGATTGGCCTGTGCGCCTACTAGTAGTCACTGTTAAGTCTAGGGGTGAACTTGTAAATTCACCCCATATCTTAATGGATGAATTAGAAGTTTATTAAGGGGTATATTGGATATATTTTAAATGTCTATATAAGTGTTTAACACTTAGAATATTTCATTCATCGAAATCAAAACCCCTAAATCCTATAGAATTCTCTCAAAGTCTCCATTGAAGACCAAATCAAGGAACATCTTGGAGGTGACGTTTTGGGTGGAGATTAATCATAAAATTGAAGAATTAGATACATCATGGTATGGATATTTATCCTTGAAACTCTTTTCATCAAGGAGCCCCAATCCTCAAGATATTTTAAAAGATTCTAAAGTTTAATTGTCGAATTTCATTAATCTACCATGGGTTTTCGCATAAATTCTTTCTAAACATTTTATTATGACTTAATGATATTGTATTGATTGTTTTAACCTAAATTACCTATGAACCCATAAATTGGATGAACCCTTGATTTTGACTATGTTTTGTGTTACTTGGTATTGATCTAATGTTGATGAATTCTTATGTAGTTTTATGTGGGCTATACAGTTGATGTAATCATTGTAGTAAATTGATATCTACGTTAAGTTATACTGATGAATTTCCGTTAATTAGACCTATTTCATCGATTATTGTAGTTTTTATGTTGAATTGTTTGTTATGGCCTTGGGTAAGGGTCTTGTATTATCGAATTGAGTAAATTGACTTTGGATTGAAGCGTGGAGGATGACGTGGGGGTATTCTGCCTTATTTACTTATATTCTAAGTTATTTTTACTTTGATTCTATTGTCTTTTGTATGGTCCACTTATAGTGGAGGTTTTATGTGCTTTACTTGCAATTGATGTGGCCTTGTAGGCGTTACTTTATGCAATATGATGATCTCGGCCTTATTCAAAACTACTTGAAGTAATATGAATATTTGTGTAGTTTTATTATGTGAAGCATGAAAATATCTATCTGCATGTGGAGTCATATATGTATTCTTCTGTTCATGTTGTCTTAGGTGACCATGTTAGACTATTCCTTTTACATTATGTGTGTTGTGTTGGAGTTGAGTATTTATTATTCCTACTTGTCTATATGGGTCTATGTTGATTACATTGATGATTTTATGATATTATGTAGGATGACTTGACGATGTTAGAGTTGTTTCTACGTGCTTACAGGATGACATTCATTATGAGTTAAAGGTGAAGTATCTGGTGTCTTGTCTTGGTTCACTTGTGTCCCTTGCTTGATGTATATATGATTATGAATGTGTTATATCTTCAATTAGGGTGTTAGAACTCTTTTTATTAAATGTATAAATTACATGTTACCTTAATGAAATTAAGAGAGTATTTTATGTGTAAACTTTGATTTAGTAATAATTTTAGATTGTATAAGTTGTGAGCCGTAATGTTATCCTTCAAAGGAAAGGAATGATAGACTTAATTTTAATTGCCTGGAAAGACATCATGTTAATCCATAAGAAATTCATCATGAGCTTCTTGTCGCCATTGTGAGGTAAACCTAGTAGACCTTCTTTGGTAGGGTAAATGTGATTGGGTTATGACTTGTCATGGAATCCTTTTATGAGAACCTAATGTTTGAAGTACTCTATGAAAAAGAAGGCTAGCACTGACTGAGTATGGTAAGGTAAGTCGTTCTAGTTACGTATGAGACTATAATACAACGAAGCCCCTCATACTCCATAACCATGTACCTACATGAGATGTGTCTAGGTTCTACACCTTTGGCAAGTAAAAGAACCTCATGGAGTAGCATAGAACTCCGGATTCCATATTCCATGTTGTAATACACTATGTATTTCTATATTCGTATTTTGAAGTATGGTTCGTGTCCCAAGTATTCTTGTATATTAAGATGATGAGATTAAGACTTAGTATTTCCTGTTACTTTTATATGAAAGAGATTGTGAAGATTATATTATGTTTTGTGTAAAGATTTAATTCCACACTACTTTTCACAATGTTTATGTGATGAATGATATGAGAGGATTTGTATAAGATTCCGAGAGGTCGAGTACGATGGTTACTATCTGAGATTGTATTCTATGTTCTAGGGTGTGGTTTCGAGATGTGTAAAGCTTTGTATCATAGAAAAGGTTTCTGAATGTAGTATTAGGAATCGAAAAGTTTCATCAAGTCCCATCTAGTAGAGTCCTGACCGTTGGTGTGACTCACGACACATCTATGGGCGACAGTCTATAAGACGATAGTCTTTACATTCTTTTCTACTCCATTTTCATGCTGTAGATTAAATGTTATGAGTATCCTTCTTAATGTGTTTCCTTGTGTTTCTAGGATATAAAATACTAGAAGCATAGCCGCTAGAAGAATTGAAGAGTAGATGATGAATAAGGAGGTTCCCCCTGAAGTTGATCATGTTGAGAAAGTTACTCAAGATGGGAAAGGAGTCCAAGGAACCCAAGTGCCTCCCCAATGTGATCCTATTCCTAATGTTGAAGGAAGTATTGAGTTTCTCGAGATGTCTAACAGGGAGATTAGCGCTTTGATTTCAATAGATCGAGTCGTGACTATGGTAGCTAATTTTAATATAATGCCTATGGTTGTGGAGATCACTATGACAACTAGGTTGAGAGATTTTGTGAGGATGAATCCTCCTATATTTCTTGGCTCAAAAGTGTGGGAGAATACACAAGAGTTTCTTGATGGGGTGTATAACGTGTTGAGTGCTATGAAAGTTACAACTAAGGAGAAGTCGGAGTCGGATTCATATCAATTAAGATATGTTTTTCAATTATGGTACACTCTATGAAAGGATAATAGACCAGAAGAATCGAGTCCTATTGAGTGGGAAAAATTCAAGGATGGGTATCTTTGTAATTACTTTCCCTGTAAAAGGAGAAAAGATAAGGTAGAGGAATTTATCAATCTAAAACAAGGCTATATGAGTTAAGGAGTAATCTTTGAAATTCTAAACTTTTTCAAGCTACGATCCTTCTCTTGTGTCTAATCCAAAAGATGAAATGAGTTTTTTAAGACGGGGGTAGCCGACTTAATTATGTAAGAATGTGGTATCGCTATGTTGCATGATGATATGACCCTAGTTAGACTCATGGTGTATGCATAATCATAGAAGAGTTTAAACTGAGGAGGAGGGATAGATGTTTTAAAAGGAGTGGTTCTAATGATCAAGAGCAAACTAGGATTAAGAAGAGGCTAAACTCTAGAATAATGTAAGAGTACTAAGGTGAAATTGGAAAAAGGAGGTAGTTCTCAAAAGGTCAAACCTAAATTGAAAAGTGTGGCAAGAAATATTAAGATGAGTGTCTATTTGGTATCGGGAGTTTCTTTGGTTGTGTTAAGGAAGGTCACAAAGTGAGCGATTGTACTACAATAGCCTCTAGAAGAAGAGAGGGTAAGCAAGTTGCTCCTAGTGTTCTAAAGGATGATGCTCCAACAAAGAGGCCTTTCGATGAACTCCATTTTATAGTGGAGAGATTGGAGGAGAGTGATGATGATTTGGGTAAGTTCTATTTATCATTATGTAATATGAGTTCCTTCTATGTGGGTGATTATGGTTAGTAGTTGTGATAGAATGGTACAGAAGCATGTTTCAAGTGCATGATGTTTAGGAGTTTTAGTTATATTGAATTTCATAAACTTCTTGCATTGTGTATTTTATGATATTATGATTTTATTTTAATATGTGTTTATATGATTTTACTTTGCATATTATCATGTTTATATAATGAATTGCTTAAAATTTGCATTTTTGAAAAAATTGCTAAAAATCATTATAAGCTTGAACTTATCACTACATAATTATGTGAAAAATAATTGTATGATTCATTGATCTAATTGTTGTAATATGGTTATAACTGGTGTATATAATTATGATACTGATTATAAAATGAGTTTTTACTATTTAAAATAAAGCATGTGAGTTTGTAGCATAATGAGTTATAGAATTTTCTTCTAGTTTCTTGTTGTGTTGTGAATCTTTTGACTATGTGAAATTAATGTTTTATTATTGATTATGTGTTGTATGGTTTGATTATTATCTTTTAGATAAATACCTATTCTTGGAAGTGTTCGGAGAGTATCAAGTGTCATTAGAGGACGAATGTGGTCCAACTGGGGAGATTGTAAGATCGCAAAAATGTCTTAGGTGAAATATATCCTAACGTGTTCGTCTTTATCGTTTTATGTACTATTTTGTGATTCATGAGTTTCTAAGGTCTATAAATGAGTTATTATATCATGTATAGGCAGTGTGTAGAGTTTCATGGAGTTTGGAGGTCAAACATCAAAGAATGTCCATGATGTTCGAAAGATGTGCCTTGAAATGACCTTCAGTGTCTAGGTATGTTTCTTCGAGTTTTACGTGTTCTTTTTAGATGAAATTCGTGTGAGAGGTGTTAAACTCATAGAGGATTGTATTTGTGTTGGAAAAGTACTGTCAAATACCACCAAGGACCAACCAAGAGTCATTGAGGAAGTACCCAAACTTGTTGTCAAGACTGTCCCATGCAGGCCCTAAACGATGGAGGCATCGACGGCTCGTGGGCCTATACATGCCCCGTCAATGGTTGTCGTCTTTAGGGACTTATTCTTTGGTGATGAGTGGATCCTTGACAAGCCTTTAAACTCATTGACAGTTTTCAGCACTATCACAACAATGGAGCACCCCCTAGAAGTAGCATGGCGCTTGACCTTTCGGAGGTGTTATACAAGCCCATAGTTATAATTAATCCCATCGACAAAGTAAATTTAGCGAAAAAACTAGAAATTTTAATAAACCTCATATTAAAGAAACTTTACTTAATATACATATAAAATATAATTCATAATACATGAATAGATTCTAAGTCTCTTTGCAATATTAGAGTCAACAACATTAGAATACATTAGGGATACGACCCTTAAGACATAATACAAAATTATACAATACTTAATTGACTTTAAAAAAAAGTACAGATTAGGACATCCTAAGACATAAAGGATTACTTTGCTAGATCTTGGGAATCATCTATAAAGCTCTTCACCATTCAAAACATCCCATAAGCATCCATAACCTACACATTGTGTAAAAAGGAAAAAAGAATGGGATTAGTACACTAATGCACTAAGTATATCAACCATGAAAAAACATGCATTTAAAAGAGACATTTCCTTAAAATCATACTTCTTGCCAATTTGAGTAAATAATTATAAAACCTTTAGAAAATAACATTTATACAAGTCATGTACTTCATAGAAACATAACCAAAGGCCAAGCATCATAGAAACGCACATATAGAATTTAAATCCAATTTGAGGCCACTTTACAGTGAGCTCATTACTCTTTATAGTGAACTATTTTTTTAATTCATGTCTACCAAGTAATACTTTAGGGATAATTGGTGCAATGTATCACCTTAGGACCACAAAGAAAATTATGCATACCATCTACACAAGACAACACATACCATGATAGAAGTATAATACAACATACACATAACTATATCAAGACCTTCATCATATAGTCAACAAGATAAAAATCATGACTAAATATTTATATCATACACATATTCATCACAAGTAAATAAATAATACAATGTCACGCATAAGAAACACAGACATAGATATATCCATTAGAACACCTTCCTAAAACTTCCTAGGGATCTACTTGTGCAATGTCTAGATGGATTCAGTACTTCCACGTATCCAAAGTAACATCCCTTAAGTCATTCTATTTTGAGTTCTATTCATTTTGATTCCATTGTCCATTTAACTTTAGGGAAACTATAGCCTTAACCGACACTAACACCATGGGTGCTAAACATGGAATTTGGTGTTGAAGAGACTCACACCAAGAGAAGGTGTTCCTACCTAGCCAAGGTACAACATTAAAATATATCTTAGCATATTAGGTTATATCAATTGCTATATTCTATGTGGCAAGTATAGTTTAAGGAACTAAGAGATAGGTATTCCCTCTACATACCATTTGGTAATTGGGGCCCCACCTCATGAGAAAACATGCGTGAATTTTCCTACAAGGAAAGTCAACACCTCATGTGGGTCCATAGGTGAGTATTCCTCTAAGGGAAGTCAACATTCTTCAAAAAAAAAATGGTGAACTTCCTCCAAGGAAAGTCAACACTTCTCAATGTCAAGTTCAATTAGTGCTAAACTAAGTTCCTTTATTGAAAAACCATTATTAAATCTATTTATAAAACATAAGATTAGTATATTCATTATTCATATGTTTATAGCATATTCATATGTTTATATCATATTCATATGTTTATAGCATATTCAAGCAACTATCTAGTTTTAGAGTATTCTAGGGCACCCTTTGCAAGGCCCCTCTACTTACTAGACCTTTATACATGTGCGTAAGTGTATACATAGATGTAAAAAATCTTTCAAATATCCATTTAAACCACACATGACCGTACATTCATATTCATTACATATAGAAAAAAAAACTAGAACTATCCTATCAAGGTACACATGTGCAATGTATAGGTAAAATCTCATACACTTGCCTATTCTAGTACACCTATAAGGAACCTAGTTAAGGAAACCCATATCATTCTTTCATAAACATCATCTTAACATACATTATAGTAGACACCAGTGAATATGAGTACTACCTTTCATTTAGACACCATGACCTATACTACTTGTATCATGTAAAGTGAGTGTTGTGTTTACATTGGTCAACATTGTCACATAATAGGTATTAATAACATATCAAGGCAGCCTCTCTATAAGACCACCTTGCATTTTAAAGTATAGACCACACAACCCACAATAGCATAGGAGACAAGTCAACTTCATATTACACTTAGGACTCCTAACTAGTGCTATTCATGCATTCACATAAGGGTATATATGTATGGTATTATTAACCATTTTGAATCATCAATGACATCACCTATACTTTACCCTAACATTGTTAAAAACATTTTCATGTAATAGTCATACACCCTAGATCAGAAGTACAATAGGAATGTAGGCATTATTTTCACATAGTAGTATCATAAGCATATGTTAACATATTCATCTATTTGCCTTCATGGCCATGGTAAACACATATATAATGACAATAATGTAAACAACACCACAATAAGTGGAGCATACCACACAATGTCATACAAGGATTCGTCAACTACACTAGTATAGAAGAGTGGAGAAGAAAAGTAGACCTTACCAATTGATCAATCCTTTTGAACAACATTAATCAATACACCCTTTCACAAATAATACATATATAGGGTAGTATATAAAGGTAGTTTAATTATATTTAAACCATATAAAATTCGCTACATTTTCATAATACAATGTAATACATTACATCACATTTATACTAGAAAGTGGAATAACATAGATGTTTAATCCAATTCACTTGCATTGATCGTCAATACACTTAATCATAATAAAATCATGCAAAGCACTTCAAGATCAAGCTACAACATAGGCATTATACTTGTCAATTGATTCGGGTATAGGGAGAAATTAACGAACATAATTGATTCTCTAAGGTCTTGATCATCAATCATATTTTAGAAATAATCCACATGTTAGGCAGTAGCTAATGAAATCAGAGTCTAGATGAGACACTACTAAAATTGAAATTAACGTCGACACAAACATGCTTCATATCAGGAGTTCACGGAAGGTATGTTTACATAGGTTAATTGTCATGACCATAATCTATACCCCAGACGAGACCAGCGTCGTTGACCTCTCACAGGTCGCAGAAAAGCCTACATACCTCATTCTTACCTCATCTAGGTTAATTTTAGTGAAAAATTTGAAGTTTTTTTTTCTTATTTCATGCTAAACATCATAAACTTAACCCCATAGGCGTTCACAATCTAATATGGAGATAATCAAATAAAATAATTTAGTTCATAATTTTATCAAGCGTATTTTTAACAAAACAACACCAATACAGAGTCTAATCAAAAGTTTAAAGAAACACTAGTGGAACATGCTTCGCTAGATATAACCTATATCTAATCTAGAAAATAACGGTAGACATTCTCGAAATCATTAGGGCCTACCATCTCTGAATGAAAGATCCACATCAGTATAGGTAGAACGTCAACCTGTAACCTCTAGCGTCAACTTGTGCCTACACCTAAAATTGTAGAATTATATGGTATTAGTACGCACTTATACTAACTATAGCTATATGCAAGCACACACCAAGGACATGCATGAGTAACAATATCTCTTTCCTAACAACATCATTATGGAAAGTCAAGTCAGTGGACTTTCCAAAATGCGATCAGGAAAGTTAGTGAGCTTTCCATATTTTTATTAGGAAAGTTATAACAGGAGAATAACATGCATCATCATACTTATCATATTGCACACATCATATAACATCTAAAACATAGTACATAATATATTGCATATAATGCATAACATATTTCATATCATTCATTCATATGCCATCAGACCGTGGAATAATTAACTTTACATTAAGACTTCCCAAAATAAGGGTTCAACATATAGGACCTCAAATAGGGAGCTTTCTTTAGCAAACCTTGAATCTGCTTCATTCATCCATACGTACTTCATTTAATTTCTTTCATAGGCTAGTGTAAAAAACTAGTTATACAAAGGATGTAGTTTAAGACTTTCATCGGGTTCGCCGTGCAATGATCAAGAATGAACTAGTGTCATTAATTGAGTCCAAATCACCTCTTGATCATCCTATCCTAACACCTTTGGTATCACTCATTTCGTTATGTGCATCATATAAGGCTTGCCTCATTCATTCAATGGTAACATTAATTTTATCAGACATATATCATGTTAGCATCATGAAATTCAGTGTTTCCACCTCACCAAAAAGTGGTGGAATAACCGGTAAAAGTCACCCAAAACATGCTAGCGTACATGGGAAATGAAGCCCGCCATATCCCTACATTGGCAGTATAGGTTCAAAGTCTAGGAGAAATAAAGAGACCCATACAAAGGATTCCCGATAGCCTCATCTCATGAGATTTACATAAACCTCCTCCCTTCCAGAAAGAAGGAATCACCGCTTCTAACTAGTCTATCGGTGCTCAGTATAAAGTTCCATTACATTCATCTCATACATCAATGAAGTTGCCTTCTAGTATGATGATATCGTATTTCAATAGATAATTTCTCATCTCATCATTAGAATTAACTGTGTTAATCTCAATACATTCATTAGAGTGTTCATAGATACTAGGCTATTCATTAACTGTACACTCTCATAGGTTAGTACGTTTTGATAACATTTACATAGGATATTTAAGATTGCTCTCATCTATTACATTATCCTCATATAATGTTGTAACCACATACATAAATTTTAGCATATTTGCTCTTTATAATTACTCGCCCCTTTTTACGTGAATGTTCATTTAATCATATGGCAATGCACTTGGCCATTTAGTGTGTTTCCAACTCTTACATAACCCTTCTAGGATTTCACCATTTCATAGTTCATTTAATCATGTGTCAATGAACTTGACCATTTAGTCTGTTTCACACTCTTACTTAACACTTCTAGGGTTACATCATTTCATTACATACATCTTAGGTTCACTAATTTACAAATGTATGATAGAATTATGGGTCTATACATATATGACATTGGGCTTCGTTCATAGTTTGTTTGAGTGATTTATATCTTCGTAAGATTATTTGGCACAAGACTTATACATATTTTATGTATGCAAAAATATGAATTTGATCTAACAAGGCAGCAGTATTCTTGAATATATAATTCACGTATGATTTATGTATAAATACGAAATTCAGGCAAGGTAAACCGTTTTAGAATCCCTTGCACAACACTTACATTTTTCATTAATTTTAGTTTGGTCAACAAGTCTTGGGGACAGAAGATCATGCCCCAGTGCCTCTATTTTCTTTTAATTTCTTTTTATTTTTCACTTCATTTTTTGCTCAGTGGGACTGATAGGATGTAGGATCGAACCCCCACAACCTTATTTACTTTTAGTTTTCAATACTTTTAATTTCTCTCCTTTGACCGAGTGTGTGGTGGGTTCAAACCTCCACAGCCCCAGTTTTAGTTCTTCTCCTTAATTTCCCTTGTATCTTCATGGAGGTCAAAGGTTCAATTCCCACGTTCCTCACCCTTTATTTTTATTTTAATTTTTTTAATTTGAATGAGAGGAGGTGGGTGCGGATCCCACCCCTATCATTTCTTATCATAATTAATTTTCTAGCAAAGGTCATGGGTTCGAATCCCACATGTCACATTCCCTTTTTCTCATCTTATTTAATTGATTTTTAGCATGAGGAGGTCACGTGTTCATTCCCCCGTTATGTCATATATTTTGATTTATTTTTTTAATAAAATTAAAATCCCCTTAGCTTCGCCGAAAGTCATCAAAAAGATGCTAAAACTTTTTTTGGCATCCTATTTTCTCACTTCTTTAACCTGAAATGTTTGTACATTTTAAATAGTTTTTTAGTGAGTTCCTTAGGTGCATTTTAAAGATTTCATTTCGATAAAGAGTTTAACTCAAATCAGCATCTTTACATCACTTATGAAGATCACGATTTACTTAAACATGTGTACATGAAATACAAAGAGCTAACATCATATTTTAGAGCCTTATACGCGAAGCACATAGTCGTGGTTCACATTGCACACACGTACACATAGTTTCGGATCACATAGGTGATCCTTCATATGATTTCAAACACACATACATGAACATATTCATCACGAAAAATAAACACATGCCTAATATCTACCAGCAAACATACCCAACCTACGAATCATTAAGTGCTAGTGATAGGGACATGCAACGGGGAACAACCCTAGTTTTCGAATTGAATATACTGAACCTTAGTGAGGAGAACCCATACCTTTTTGACATTCAAACCTCGACTTAATACCCAAAAAACATTCCAAACACACGTCCAACACCAAAATTTCAACACCCTACTCGACGGAAAACCTTCTCTTTACCTACATGATTGATTAACGTATGTTTTTGTTATATTTTCATGTGAGTTCTTCATGTGTAAATAACCTTTGTAAATATTTTGTTTTTAATCTTATTTGGAACCAAAAAACCTGAATGGGAGAAGAGAGATTGAATGTAAAAGTGTGATAGACATGAGAGAGTGAGAGTTTTATTATGCTTAGGAGTCTTGTTTAGGACTTAGTCAAATAAGGTTTTTATTGAATGAAAAAATAATGATTTCCCTTTTATTTGAAATCATGTAATAAATAAAAAATATTAATTAATTACATTAATTTATCAACTTGAATTAAAAAAAAATTTATTCAGTGCTTCAACCTAGGTTCGAATACGGGTGGAGCACGACTTCACTCTAAGAGCAAATTTTTAGCCCTATCTCCCCAAAATACCCCTACACCTTATTAATTAAATAATTAATTATATATTAAGGTAATAACAATTATACCCATAAACTGGAAAAGGCAATTCTACCCATAGACCCTCCAAACATAAGATTTCCCCTTTTATGTCCGGTAAAGACTAACTCGGGTAAATCTTCATATTCGGGAGCCCAACATGGCGCTAGACCCAACATTTCATAGCTCAACTTACTCCCTATGTTAGTTGGATTGACTTTTCTAAGGGTTCAGAGGTCTTGTTCTACGCGTATCAACCCATGTGAACCCAGTTTAATCGTAGGCCTTCTAGACATATTAAGAATTACTTAGCATATCAATTTTTAGGGTTGTTACATTATCCCCCTTAGGAACATTTGTCCACAAATGAAACTACTAATTACCTATTGTAATGCCAGTAAGATCATAACATAATCACTATACACAATCAAGCAATAACAATAATGAATGGGTAGATAATGAAACTTAGACTTAAGAGTAAGAAGTCTAATCTGAATTGCTAAAAAGATAGGGGTAGCGGCATCTCATATCGGCCTCGTCCTCCTACGTAACACCCTCAACAAGATGATTCCTCCACAATACCGTCACTGTGGAAATTTCCTCGTTCCTCAGCCGCTTGACTTGTATGTCTAAAATCATAAAAGGAACCTCCTCATAGGACAAATTTTCGTCAACCCCCAAACCTTCAATAGGTAGAATCGATGTTTTATCACCTAGTAACTTTTTTAATATAGAGACATGAAAGATTGGATGAATAGAAGATAGTTCTGCAGGCAATGCAAACTAATAGGCCACCTCTCCCACACGGTGTAGGATTTCATATGGCCCAACATACCTTAGACTCAACTTCCCCTTCATGCCAAACCTTATCATACCCTTCATAGGTGATATATTCAAATAGATCTGGTCACAAACATCAAACTCTAAGGGGATTTTTCTATTGTGTCATAAGACTTATACTTACTGTAAGTAGTAGCCAAACTGTCCCTAATCACCCTGACCTTTTCTAAGCCCTCATAAATGATCTTTATACCCAAAATTGATGACTCTCTAACCTCGAATCACCCAACTGGAGACCTACAACTTCTAACATATAGTGCCAAAAACAGTGCCATTCCAATGCCAGAGGTATAGCTATTATTACACGATAACTCTATCAAAAGTAGATGGTCGTCCCAACTATCCTTGAAGTTAATCACACATGCCCTCAGCATGTCGTCCAATGTCTGAATGGTGCGCTCGGCCACCCCATCACTCTGGGGATTAAAGGCAGTACTAAGATTCACCAGAATGCCTAAGCTCTAGCGGAAGGATCCCTAGAAATGTGAAGTCAACTGAGCTCCTCCATCTCAAATAATAGACAAAGGAATCTCATGCCATCTCACAATCTCATTAATGTAGAGTTTCACATAATCCTCGACTTTGTAGGTAACCCTCACAGGGATAAAGTAGGCAGACTTAGTCATCATGTGCACAATAACACATATAGAGTCACGTTGTCTCATAATTTTCGAAAGACAAACCATGAAGTCCATATTATTGGCCTCCCAATTCCAAGTTGTAATCTCAATGATCTAAGTAAGACCGCTAAGCTTAAGATGTTCTGCATTAACCTGTTAACAATTAGGACATTTGTCCATATAATATACAATGTTTTTCTACATTCCATCCCACTAATAGATTTGTTTAGGATTATGATACATCTTGGTTGAACCTGGATATATAGATTATGTGGAACTATAGGTCTCTACAATGATCCTAGTCATTTAATCATCAACATCTAGTGTACACAACTTATCCTAGTACCTAAGTATGCCGTCATCTCCCAAAGCACAAACACTGAGTTGTTCAACTTCATCAACATAGGATCAAGATGCTAACCCTCCTTTACTTCAATTACAAAGGATGATCTAGACGTAGAATGAACTGAAACACCCCACTAGTAGAGTCAACTAACCTTAGAGCCAGTCTGTGTATATCTTTCACCAACTCCTTCTCATCCTCAATGTGGGATGTACTTTCCATGCTCATCTGACTCAAAAAATCAGCTACAACATTAGCCTTACATGGATGGTAGTTGACATTCATGTCGTAGTCCTTCAACACCTCCAACTACCTCTGCTAATGTAGATTCAACTCCCTCTATGTAAACATGTACTGAAGACTTCTGTGGTTTGTTAACACATCCACATGCACGCCATAGAAGTAGTGCCTCCACAATTTCACTGCAAAAACACAGCGTCCAACTCTAGGTCATGAGTTGGATAATTCTTTTCGTTAACAATGAGTTGTGTGGACGCATAAGCTATCACATAACCACCCTGCATAAGAACACAATCCAAAAAAACTCTAGATGCATCACAATACATAGTGTAATTTTCACACACATAGGAAAAGTAAGCACCGGGGTTGAAGTAAGTCCATCCTTGATCTCTTGGAAACATTTCTCATAAGAATCCGTCCATTCAAACTTGGTCTTCTTCTTAGTCAAAGTTGTTGGTGAGGCAGCAATGGAAGAAAAACCCTCCATGAACCTGCCATAATAACCAGTACATCCAAAGAAGTTTTGAATATCTGTGGGAGTAAGAGGTTTTGGCTAGTTCTTATCAACCTTAGTATTCTTTTGATCTACCTCCGCACCTTTATCGGACAGCACATGACCCAGGAGGGTCACTGATGTAAGCCAGAACTCACACTTGTTACAATTGGCATACAACTGATGTTTCCTAAATACTTGCAAGGTTAGTCTCAAATGCTGCTCATGCTCTTCCCTGGTCATAGATTAGATGAGAATCTCATCAATGAAGACTTAGACAATGAGTCAAGGTATTCACAGAAGCCAGTTCATAAGATTCATAAATGCAGCAGGTGCATTCGTGAGACCAGTTGACATAACTAGGAATTTATAATGACCATAACTGGAACAAAAGGATGTCTTTGTGATATCCCTGTGCTAACTTGAGCTGATGGTACCCTTAACGAAGATCAATCTTCGAGAAGAAACTAGATTATTGGAGTTCGTCAAACAACTCATCTATTCTAGGAAGTAAATACTTATTCTCTATAGTGACTTTGTTGAGCTGCCGATACTCGATGCAAATTCTAAGGGTTCAATCTTTCTTTTTTACAGACAACACTGGAGCACCCTAATTGATAATGCTCTACTGAATGAAACCCTTATAAGTTAAATCTTTTATCTGTAGCTTCAAATTTTAGAGTTCAGCTTTCGCCATTTTCTAAGGAGGAATTGAAACTGGTTTAGTATCGGGTTCTAATTCGATACTAAAGTCAATCTCTCGAGTTTGAGGAACTCCAGACAAATCTTCAGGAAATATATCTTGGAACTCATTAACTACAAGCACAGAGTCTATGGAAGGAATACCATGATCTAAATCATTAACACTCACAAGATCACATAATTACCCCTTGGATATCATTTTATTGGCTTTAAGGTTCTAAAAAAGGAATTAGGAATACTTGAGTTGTACCTCTCCCATACTCGCTTCTATATTAGGGAAATGAAATCTCAAAGCCCAACTACGACAATCTATACAAGAATAACAACTCTGAAGCCAATCCATGCCAAGAATAAAATCAAAATCATGCATGGGTAACTCATCAAAGTCTGGACACTTAGTCTTACGACTTACAACTATTGGTCAATCCTTCTATACTCTATCTGTTCTTACATTTTCTCATAATTGTGTACTAACCACTATAGGATCATGCTGAACTTTAGGCAATATCTCAAATGTGAGAGCATGAAAAGGAGGTACAAAGAAAAGCGTACCCTGGATAAAGTAAAGCATAAACATAAGTTTATAATACTTGCTACATACCTGTGACCACATCAGCGGACTTCTCCTGCTCCTCCCTTCCGTTAAAGGCATAGAACATTACCTCTATTCTGACCTCTCTTCTATGAGATGTCCTTAACCATGTACCCGCACTTACCGCAACCGAAGCAGGCATTAGTGCCCTGTCTACACTCTTGATATATCGTGATTTCACGGTATTTTTAATTCTTTTTCCTTAAGTTTATGTGTGACCAAAAGACTTTTTATATTAATTTTTATGTAAGTTTCTCTTTATTTGCAGGAAATCTATCTAAAGATGAACGCTGATGTTTTTAAGCAAGAATTGTAGAAAAGTTTCCACCTACGGAGCTTGTGATGGTTCGTCGAGCTTGTGACGGTCCGTAGGTGGCATTGTAGTGAAGATGTTGAAGAAAGGTAGGAAAGTCTTACATAAGTGTGGGGTTACAAAGTTCACGATGGAACGTTATAGACATGCCAGTCCGTCCTTCTTGTTCATCGTGATGATAAGAGAAGTAGTCCCAGTAGCCAAATTCCATGAATTTTAAGTATTAAGGGATGGAGACCCTGGACGGACCATCGTGCATGAAACGGACTGTCATACCTGTTCGTCGAGGGTAATGAAGAAAGAAGCAGAAGGATTTTTAAAGTATAAGATGAAGGAGTTTATGAAGGCCCGCGGTGAGCACGACGGCTCGTCATGAAGTTCGTCGACCCAACCAGGTTTTGATAGATTTTCAGCAATTATAGTCCTTCTTACAGAGGTCGCACAGAAGACTACAAACATCATTCTGACTTTATCTAGGTTAATTTAAGAGGAAAAGTTGAACGTTTTGTTTTTTTATTTCATGCTAAACATCATAAACTTAACATCATAGTCGTTCCCAAATCAACCATATAATATAGAGATAATCAAATGAAAGATTCATATCATAATTTTAATAAGAATATTGTTGCCAAAATGGCATAAATAAAAATTCTGATAAAAAGTGGAAAGAAACACTAGTGGAACATTACCACTTGCTATAGACTATATCTAAGCTAGAAAATAATGGTAAACATCCTCGAAAGCATAAGGTCCTACAAAATCCAGATGAAAGCTCCACGTACGGATAGCTGTAACATCACCATTTAAGCTCTAGTGTCCACCTGTGCCTGCACCTAAAATTGTAGAATTTTAGGGGATTAGTACAGACTTGTACTAAGTATGGGTATATGAAAGAACACACCAAGGAGATGCATGAGTAAGAACAACTCTTTCCTAACATTGTGATTATGGAAATCCAAGTCAGTGGACTTGCAAAAATGTAATTAGGAAAGTTAGTGAGCTTTCAAAATTAGGATTAGGAAAGCAATGTAATGAGAGTAACATGCATCATCACACTTATCATATGGCACACAACATATAACTTCTAAAACATTGCACATAACATATTGCATGTAACATATAACATTTAACATATAACATTATTCATATTGTTCATTCATATGCCATGAGACCTTGGATTTATGGACTTGACATTAAGACTTCCCTAAATAAGGGCTCAAAAAAGGGGACCTTAACTAGGGATCCTTCTTTAGCAAACATAGAATCTGCTTCATTCATTCATACGTAATTCATTACTTTACATGTCATTCCTAGGATGTAGTTTATGACTTTCATCGGGTTTGCTGTGCAATGATTAAGAATGACCTACTGTCATTACATGAGTCTAGCTCACCTCTTGATCATCCTATACTAGCACCTCTTGTATCAGTCATATTGTTATGTGCATCATTTAAGGTCGGCCTCATTTATTCATTTGGAACATTAAGTTTAACTAACATAGATCATGTGAGCATCATGAAATCTAGTTTCTCCCCTCACCAAAAAGAGGTTTAATCATTGTCCTAAGTGATCCAAAACATTCTAGCATACATGGGAATATAATCCTGTTAGATCCGTATATTCAGAGTATAGGTTCATAGACTAGGAGATATAAGGAGACCCATACCCGGCATGCCGGACAGTCTTATCTTATGAGATTTATGTAAATTTTTGCCCTTCCCAAAAGAAGGAATCATCACTCATAGCTAGTCTATCGGTTCTCAGTATAAAGGTGCATTGCATTAAACTCATACGTCATGAAAGCTGGTTTCTAGTATGAGGACATCATAGCTCAATAGATAATTTCTTATCTCATCATTAGTATTAAGTGTGTTAATCTCAACACTTCCAGTAGAGTTTTCATAGATAATGGTCTCTTTATTAACTTTACACTCTCATAGGTGAGTACATTTTGGTAACTTTACATAGGCTTACTTGATATTGCTCTCATCTTTTTCATTAGCCTTATATCCTGTTGTCACCACATTTATTAACATTAGCACATTTGATCTTCATAATTACCCATCCCTTTATGCGTAAACGTTCATTTCATCATATTCCAATACACTTGCGCATTTAGTGTGTTTCACACTCTTAGTTAACCCTTCTAGGGTTTCATCATTTCATTGTTCATTTCATTATTTCATTGTTTATTTCATCATGTGCCAATGCACTTGGACATTTAGTGTGGTTTACACTCTTACTTAACCCTTTTAGGGTTACATCATTTCATTACATACATCTTAGGTTCACTTATTTTTAAGCGTATTCTAGACTTATGGGTCTATATATACAACCATGAGTATTCGTTCATAATTCGTTTAAGTGATTCTTATCTTCCTAAGATATGTTGTATAAGACTTATGCATCTTGTATGTAGGCCAAGATCTCGATTCTAATCTAAGTAGGCATTAATTTTCTTTAATATTTAATTCATGTATGATTTATGTATCAATACAGAATTTGGCAAGAGAACCGAGTTTCGAATCCTTTGGACAACACTTACTTTTTTCGTTACTTTTTTTCGTCCACACGGCTTAGGGACCAAAGATCAAGCCCCAACACCTTTTTTTTATTTAATTTCTTTAATTTTCTCTTCATTTTTCGCTCAATGGGATTGAGAAGATGTGGGATCAAACACCCACAACCTCATTTACTTTTAGTTTTCAATTCATTTAATTTCTCTCCTTTGGTCAAGGGGATGGTGGTTTTAAACCCCCACAACCCCACTTTGATTTCTTCTCCTTAATTTTCCTTGGTTCAGCCTAGAAATAATAGGTTCGATTACCACACGCCTCACCTTTTTTTTACTTTTAATTTTCTTAAGTTTATTGATAGGTGGTGGGTTCGAATCCCACCCCTTTCATTTCTTATTTTCATAATTCATTTTCCACCCAAGGTCGTCGGTTCGAATCCCATATGTCACATTCCCTTTTGCTCATCTTATTTTATTTATTTTTAACATAGGGAGGTCACGGGTTCAATATCCACTGATCTCATATATTTTAATTCTTTTTTTTTCATAGTATGAAAATCCCTTTATGTTGCCCGAAACTCAATAACAAGATGTTGGGAAAAAGTTCAGCCTATTTTCTCACTTATTTAACATTAAATGTTTAGAGTTTTAAGTAGTTTTTTAGTGAGCTTTTTAGGTACATTTGTAATATTTCATTCAATAAAGAATTTAACTCAAATTAGTATCTTTACATCACTTATGAACATCACTATTTACATAAACATGGCTACATGAAATACAAAGAACTAACATCACATTTTAGAGCCTTAAACCCGAGGCACATAGTCATGGTTCACATTGCACACACGTACACATAGTTTCAGATAGCATAGGTGATCCTTCATACGATTTCAAACACACATACTAGAACAGATGCATCAGGAAAACACAACATATGCCTAATATCTACCAGTAAACATATACAACTTACGAATCATTGGGATCTACTGATAGGGACATGTAACTGAGAACAACACTAGTTTTCATACAGAATATACAGAACCTTAGGGGTCTCTTAGGAAAGGGACAAAGAGAGAAGAGAACCCATTACTTTTTGACAATCAAACCTCGACTTGGTGCCAAAAAACTTCTCCAAACGCACGTCCAACACAAAAAGTTCAACACCCCACTCAACGGAAAACCTTCTCTTTTCCTATGTGATTGATTAGCGTTAGTTTTTCTTATATTTTCTTGTGAGTTCTTCAAGTGTGAAGAACCTTGGTAAATTTTCTATGCTTGAATGTAATTTGTAAGTGAGAAACCTGAATGGGAGAAGAGAGATTCAACATGAAAGTGTGATATACGTCCGACATTTAGAGATTTTGATTACGATTAGGAGTCTAGTTTAGGACTTATTGAAATATGGTTTATATTAAATGATAAAATAATATAATTTCAGTTTTATTTTAAATCACCTAATAAATAATAAATTTTATTTAATGACATTAATTTATTAACTTAAATTAAAACAAATTTAATTTATTGCTTCCATCTATGTTCGATCCAGGTAGAGCTGTACTTCACCCTAAGAGCCAATTTTTGGCCCTCACTCCCCAAAATACCGATCCACCTTATTAATTAAATAATTAAATATAAATTTGGGGTAATTATGATACTACCTTTATCCTTGAAAAGACCATTTTACCCCTAGACCCTCAAAACATAAGATTTCCCCTTTTTAAATCCAGTAAAGACTCATCCGGGTAAATCTTCATATTCTGGAGCCCTACATAACTGGATCCAAACATTCCTATATCAACTAAATCCCCAAGTTAGTTTTCTTGGATTTTTTAAGGGTAAAGGGGTATGGTTCTACGCGCATCAACACCTGTGAACCCGATCTAATCGTAGGCATTCTAGACACATTAAGCGTTACATTGCATATCCATTTTTCGGATTTTTACATTAATCCTAGTCAAACTATAATGAATTGACCCATGTTGTATCCATTACATATAATTCATACTCATATTTCGATATTGGCAGCAGCTATAGACATTAACCATGATCAATTCAAATAAAAACTAACCTAAGGTCAATATCACAAGTTAAAACTCCATAGACTAGAAGAACCTAGACTAAATATAACCAAGCCTTCTTTATTTTGATCATAGAATATTTATTTACACAATTAAACCATAATATTTACCTAAAACAGTAGCTAAAAAAAGCACAACATAAATGAGTTCAACATTTAATCATAAAAGGGACATGTTAAAGTGAATCCGTAGAATACTTATCTAGGCATGTTCAACTCTTCATACTTGGATCGAGATGTATCCTTAATGATATAATCATGATAAATTAATGTAAATAATAGTAGATACAACTACTTCAACGTAATAGAATCATAACACAATCGATAGCAAGTCATGATAACAAAGCCCATGCAAGGCTAAATTGTTTTTGTAATGGAACATGGGTTTCATCATGAAATTGGATTGAAAACAACTTCAGAATCAGTATATAACCATAAATACATTCATATTATTATTTTGAATTCAATTTATGAAAGAACCCGAAGCTAGAATGAAGAAGAAGCATTTGATCATATTTTTCTCTTTAACCACTTTGAGATTAACTCTCAAGATGGAAGGATAACTAGATATGAAGGATAACCATACCTTTGTATAGTTGTAAACCTATAAAACTTGATGATTCATACATATAAAACCCAGCTCCAAGTAGTTCTCGAGCTTTACCAACAATGGAGAGTTGAAGAAAAAATATTTTTGGAGGGAAAGTCTTCAATCATGTGAGAGGATTATAGAATGGGGTGAGCACGTATTTTATGACTTACATACACAAAAAATTAGCTAAATAAACCTATAAGGGTTAGGTTAGTACGTGGTGTGAATTTACCATTTACCCCTTTAATTAAAACAGACGTTGCTGCCAATTTGACGCCACCATAGACAGAGTCACTCACGGGGCGTTGGTCTATCAACGGACTGTCCCTATCTTCCGTAAATCGGTACTTAGACAAATTATTGGATTGATACATGCACAAGTCAATTGAAAGTTTCCGAGACCTGACCAACGGGCTGTTGGTTGACAAAGTAGCCATCGTTGGGTTCGTCAATGGACATTGCCAAGGCAGTGTCTCAACCAGCCTTGGGTCCTTCTTTTTGGCCTCTTGTGGGACCCTTTTAGAAGTCGTACCCAGACGTTTCAAACATTATTATATACCTTAAACAGTGTTAGACCTTACACATAAATATAATCCAAAAAAAACACCTACAAGACGTCCAAGTAGGCCAAGCCCCAACAAGATACATGTTTAAAGTCTTAAGAGCTATCTTTCGAATGCCTTGAACGTCTTAAGGGATATAATTATAACTCATTTAGAGGGTTAAAAAGATCATGAAAAAAAATATAAGAATACATAGACACCTGAGGAACATAGGTGACTAGTCGTCGAACTTTTTAGTCGTCCCTTGATGTTCGACTTCCAAATCACTTCAAACTTTACACATTGCCTCGAAACCATATTATAAGTTATTTCAGGATCTTATAACCTTAATACAATAATTTTAGGATCTATAAACCCTATATAAATTAATGGTATTACAACCACACCCCATAAGTGGGCTTACGCTTATGTCCCTTTATTGATGTATATATGATTATGAATATGTTATATATTGAATTAGGTGTTAAAAATGAAGTATTTGGTGTCTTGACTTGGTTCACTTGTGTCCCTTTATTGATGTATATATGATTATGAATATGTTATATATTGAATTAGGTGTTAAAAATCTTAGAGTTTAATGTATGAGTAACATGTGACCTTAATGAACTTAGGAGAGTCTTTTATGTGAAAACCTTTACTTAGTGAAAATGTTGAGATTGTTAAAGTTGTAAGCCGTAATGGTATCCTCAAAGTAAAGGAATGATAGAATTAAGGTTTATCGGATTGAACGGTATCATATTATTCTTTTGGAAATTCATCATGAGCTTCTTATCGCCATTGTGAGGTAGCCCTAGTGGACCTTCTTTTTGGGGTAAATGTGATTGGTTTATGAATTTGTTATGGAACCCATTTATGTGAACCTAATGTGTGAACTACTCTATCAGAAAGAAGGCTAGCACCGAGTTAGTATGGTAAGGCAAGTAGATCTTGTTAAGTATGATACTAGAATACAAATAAGCCTCTCGTATTCCATAACATTATTACTATAGGGATATGTCTAGGTTCTACCCTTGGCATGTAGAACAACCTCATCTGATTTCGATAAAACTCCGGATTCCTTGTCTTTCTATCATTTTCTATATCGGTTATTGCCTATCTCATAATATTGAATACTCATTATCATTTGAGAAGTTTATGAGGTTTAGATGTTTGTAAGAGACGCTATCTAGACATCGCATAATAGACTTTGAAGATGTTATTGTGAGTTTCTAGGTCTTGTCCAAGACCATTATTTTCATGTCCTTTATGTGATGTATGATCCTTAATGAACTAAAACTAATGAATTATGTTAAGAAGTAGGTAAATGAATAATTACCTAATCTAATGTGACTTAAGGATTCCATAGCTAAAGTGTGAAGAGAGCATAAGAGATGATCTTTTCATGTATTATCTTTGGAAGTTATTATGATGAATCCAGTTAGGGAAGCTGTTTGGTTTTGTGGATATTATCCAAGCCTTCGGTAATCTTAAGGCCTATATAGGTAATCTTGAAGAGGTAACTATGACGTTAAGTTCTTGATTTACTTATGTAGGTATTTTGATAGCCTTTGCAAGGAGAATGTCATCTCATCTATGTGTTGGTCTGTTAAGTGAGAATGATTCTATTCTGAGGAGTCTATAGAATCTCATAAGTGTATGTGTAAGAAATTATATCTGCGCTCGCTTCAAATCTCACTCATGTGACCCTTAGAGTCACCTTTAGTAGAGGAATCTTACATTAACGTTCTAATACTTTTAAGTGTGTATAATATTCATTATAATTAATCTTAAGAGTAGTTTAGGCACATCTAGAGAGGGTGTATGGGAAGTCTCTCTTTGTGTGACTTAAGTTAATCTTAGGATAACATTTAGTGAGGGAATCACATGCTAAATGTAAGTTAAGAAGAAGGTATAGTATTTCACTATAATAGTGAATTAATTCATTGTACAGTAAATATAGCTTACTTGAAAGTGAGTTATAAAAATGTGATATTTTGTTTAATAAATTTCATATGTGTTTCTCAGTTTTTAAATGTTGTTCTTATGATTATAATATGATTTTTAAATGAAAAGATGCATATTTCCAATTAAAGTTTGTTTTCATGATTTTTATGCATAATGTCATACTTAAAACATGTGGTGGTACTAACCCCATGCTTTTATTTATCTATATATTTCTTGGTGGTGAAGAGCTTTTTGCAGACTACTTGGACTTAGAATATTGTTCAAGAGAAGTTGAAGTATGTCCTCACTTGACTAGAGGGTATATATGTCTTTTATGTGTTCATTCAGAGTATTGTAAAATACTAACTATTTCTATGATCGTATTTTAAAGTATGGGCCGTGTCCCAAATATTGTTATGTGATAAGATTATGAGATTGAGATTTAGAACTTCCTATTACTTTTACATGAAAGACATTTTTAAAACTACATTATGTTTTTGAAAACATTTATTTCCACACTACTTTTCACTATGTTTATGTGATGAATTATATGAAAGAACTTGTCTAAGACCTCCGAGAGGTCGAATATGCTTGTTACAATATGAGATTGTACCCTATATTCTAGGGTGTGGTTTTGGGATGTGAAATCTATAATCTTGTAAAAATAATAAATAAGTTTTTTAAAACATATATGATTGATTTTAAGTCATTTGGAAGTAAAACCTCCAAGAAAGTCCACGATGTTTGAAACTTATTCCTTGAGACGTGCATATGTGTCGTGGGGTGTCTTTACATCTTTTACGTGTTTGTTTTTGTTGAAACTGAGCTGGAAGGTCTCTTACTTGGTAATGAGTATATTATATTGGAAATATCCTGGTGTAACTCCCCAAGGGCCCCGCAAAAGGCCATCTAGGCGGCTCAAATAGCTGCCTAGATAGTTCCTTTACAATGTCAATTTATGAGCCTAGAACAACGCCTCCTAAGTGCTTCTACGCCCCGACGATGGGGTGGAGCGTCCTACACTTACCCTGCGAGCCTAATCACCCAAAATTGCAGCTACAGTTGCAAACAACTGAGGTGAATGAAAGGTTGTCGTTGCACCAAAGTTACGTCGACTACTGTTCGTCGATGTACTTTGCAAACTTAGGGCACACACTGTTTGATTGAAGGAGTGAATGGGAAATTCACCCATGACCGTAAATTTATATAGAATGTTTATTTTGCTATTGTTAGTTATATTTAGTTTGTTATTAAGATAAAATACCCATTCCCAAATTCATTGCTTCAAAATTAGACTTCCCTCCAAAAATATCCTCTCTATGAACCTTCATTAGGGATGGAGCTAAAGAACATCTTGGAACTTGGATTCTCATGGATTATTCATTAAATTTTGGTGGCTTTCTTCAACAATGAGGTATGGTGATCCTTAATCTCTTTGTAACCTTTCATCTATAGAGCTCTTTTGAAAGATTTCTAAGAGAATTCATGATGAATTTACCTATCTTTAAATCTAGCCATGGTTCTTTATCATATTGATTTCAAAAGCATGCTTATTATTAAATTATGATTATATGTTTATTCCAAAGTAAATTTTAATCCAATTCCATGTTAAACCCATGATCCCTCCTAATCTCGGTTTATCCTCAGTATTGGTTACTATGGTATTAATGTTAGGAGAATTTTAATATGATTTAATTATGTTAAATTGATGGTTAGTTACTACCTATGATCAAATGTTATGATTAATTATGTGTTTTTGATCCAATGTAGATTGAGGGTTGAGGATTTAATAAGGCTTAGCCTATATTACTCTATAATCTATAGGTTAGTAGTTTCAATGTGATCTCGATTCTATGGCTAATTGAACTAGAATTTCGTTAGGTTATGATCTATTTAGCTACTGCCTCATCTTGATATTATTTATGAATTGTGTGTATTGATGTGATATTCCAAAAAATTACATTCCTAGTGAAGAGCCCAATAGGTCTTTAAGAATGCGTATTCGGGATAAATAGGCATTCCAACGGCCAATATTGAGAAATATTGGGCATAGTTTAGAAAAGTGGCTAAGGGGTATTAGCCACTTTTTATATAATACCTAAATATTCAAAATGTTGGGCATACTAGAAAATATTGGATTATTTTTCTATGTATTAATGAGCTTGTTTAAGAAATGTACTTGCAATAAAGATCCTAAGCTAAAAACATATGTTTCATTGTATATGCATTATATATATGAGGCATCCATGTGTTCAGACTTTTCATCAGAGAACATAACGACTTAAAATTGTCAGTTAGTTAGGAAAGTACAAGCAACACATGTGCTAGCACACATGAAGGAATGGCCAAGAGAGGGAACCACCCTAACTGAATTCAGTTACGGTAGTTAGGGGGCAAGCATGTGCTAGGGTCCCCGCATGTGGGGCCTAAATCTCTAACCAGCTGTAGACTCTGACAATCTGACCTAACCATATAACTAACCTAGGAAAAACAAATATAAACCATCTAGTGTACCAGAAAACCTAAGATTTATTTGGATGACACTAACCTACTAAATAGTGAAAGAGACAACCTAGTACTTAACCTAGGATGGTCCAAAAGGATAAGTTATGGTACCAAAGATATAGGGGTAATCACCCTAGGTTCCTTAATTAATTAAATTAAGCAAATAATTAATTAAAAGAAAAATTCACTAGCTAGGACGAGACACTTAGGAAAAATTTCGGTATTGTTTTAATCAAATTATGTCTAGTCAATTTAGGAAGGGATTTTAATAATTAGCTAATAAATTTATTTAATTTACTTAATTAGACTTATTTGAATGAGTCAATATCAAGTCCTACAACTTAGACTAACGTTCAAACACGAAGAAAGTCACAACATAAAACTAAAAAGGAACGAGACAAAAAAAGGAAAGTTTGTCTTGATTTCTCTTAAACGATTTCAAGGTTTTCTTCAAGGTTTCGTTCAAGGTGATATTTAAAGATTTCATTAAACATAAGGTATGGGTTTTATTTCATAAAAAACATTGTCCAAGACACCTTTCATACGTTTGAATTTATGAATTTCGAAACTAGGGTTGTTCCGCAATGATATTGTTGAACGTCCATCTCCGTAGTTATCCTTGTTCTCGATCCTTAAAGTATATCGATGTAATCATGAGCATGTTGTTGGTATGTGGTGCTAACGGATGATTAAATATAGGTTCTTGATTGCTTAATCACTAATGAGGCATGTATATACTTGATTAATGTGATTAAGGTATTAGTTATATGAAATAATGAATGACGTAATTCTTAATTGTGCTCGAGAACATGAAGTGTGTTAAAAGTCGACTATAAAAATATGTTGAATTCCACTTTCTGAATATTTTAGAGATTTTTATAATACATTTATGTGATTAATTTATGTGGTTAGTGATAAAATAATGAAATTTTTTGAAGTTAAAGTTTGGTTTATGCCAATAAAATTGTTAACAATGTCTTGTCCAAAAAGATGAATGAAATTTGTTTACAATATTGCTTTAAAAGTATGATAGGAAGATTGGATAATGGTTAATGTTAACCTAATTAAGCATGACTAGTGTAATTTTTAATTCATACCAATGGTATGTCAATCATTTGTGCAAGTACCAACATACCCTTCCAAAATGAATTATGAACATAGTGACTACATTGAACAAAGTTCTTAACGTTTATAAAGAATGGTATAAATCTACCAAAAGATAATGAAATGAGTTAAGGTGAGTAAAAACATAATTAAAATTGTATAAATTATGAAGGCGACCAGAATTCAGTTTTAAAGGAAGTGATACAAGTTTCACCTACACCTAAGACAACTATGTTAAAGATACTCACAAAAGATGGGTTAATATTCGTGAGACAATTCTTATTAACACCAAGATGATACTGTAAGTTTAAAATTTAAAATTTAATCAAGTAAAGAAAGGGATGACCGGTTATCCGAATAGTTAAGTAAACCTCATAACTAGAAGCAAGCTTCCATAATGTTTGAGATAACTATAAAATATGTAAAGAAAAAGAACTTGAGCAAAGCACCGATAAACTAGCAATGAGCTTGTTCCAGAACATGTAAGCCTCATGAGTTGACGCTACCACTAAGGTGAATAAGTAGTCTCCTTATCTCTCCAAGTCTTCAAAATATGTTGCCAGGATAGGAACTAGCCAGCGGATTTCACCTAACCGAGCTAGGTATGAAGCTATTTCACTTTCCCCGGTGATTCCAACTTTTTTTGGTGTGGGGAAGACATCAAATTTAATTATTAGATCACATGATCTATGTCGGTTAAATGTTCAAAGAAAGTATTCAGTTCACTTTAGCCATGAACCACCTCTTTTTAGTGTGGGGAGAACACTGAACTTGGTTTGACTTTAGCCGATGAACTACCCCTTTTCAGTGTGGGGCAGACACTAGATTTCTTGTTAGCTCACATGATCTATATTAACTTTTATCGGTTAATAACCCCTTTTCGGTGTGGGGCAGACACTGGATTTCATGTTAGCTTGCACGATCTTAATTCTAAAGATGTTCTTAAGAAAGCAATAAAGAAAGAAGAAGAGATGTATTTTCAATGTGAGCTACTAAAGTAAGAGACTAAGAATATCAATCATCAGTGTTTGATAAGAATGAAGTTTTCAGCAAATAATAAGCATAGCCAACAATGACTTCTTTTGTCATAAAAATGGGCATATCCAAATAAAATTATATTCTAATAACTTCTTATATTATGCCAATAAAGGAGAGCAAAATGTAAAGGAAAATCAATGGCACACAATCGCCATGGTGTGAAATTATGAATTAACTTGTCTAGCAATTAAATATTGGCTTATGAAGATTCAACACCAAATCTAACAAGAATGGAAAGAATAACTTGTTGTAAGGATTGACATATGATTTCCTTAGTATTTTGTATTACTTACTTAATTCATTGTAGGTATGGTACTACAATGAATCAATGCACTTGCAAGTAAAATATATGATCAAAGGTGATAATTAAATTACACTACAACAAGAAGAAAAAGAATGAAAAAAAAACTAAGTCAAAAAATGAGCTCTCGGGTTAGGGAGTATCAAATTTAATAATTTTAGCTTGACTAATTCGAAAATTATGTTCATGAATCTAAAGTATTGTGTTCATATAGAAAATGAGTTGTGTGCTTTTACTGCATTAAAATAAGTCATATTCATACCAAATTCACAAAAAACGAATTAGGAAAGTCTAGTGATGTCACTTTTCAAAAATGACATGTTATAGGAAGTAGTTTCCTTGATCATGCATAGTCCTAATGTGCATGTGTGAATACACCCATACTTATTACAAGTGTATACTAACCCTATACTTTTATTATATTTATAGTAGCATGTCAAAGACAAGGTTGAAGACTCATCGAAGCTCTTTGGATTGTCGATCTCCAGTCTTTCGTAGGTCCTCTTGATGTTCAAGGATGCTACATTTATCATCTATTTTAGTTGTTTATACATAAAAAGTGAGTTGACGCTTTGTATTTAGACCATTATGGCAAACTATTACATTATATATTGATCTTTGATTTGAATTGATTCATCAATTGTAGATTGTTCTTTTAATTTGATCTTTGTTGAATATTAATCTATGTAGATAATATATGGATTCTATGCAAACTTCATTAGGTTTTATAAGTTATAAATTTTCCGTAAATTTACCTATATGAATGTGATGAAAGCTAAGAGGAGGCTTGTTTGCGACCTCTGGGTGTGACAATTGATAATTGATGATCATGCATTAGTTATTGGTAAGTAATATATAGTTCTTTACACTATGGAATTATTGACGTAGTGTACATGTTAGTATCATGATCTTGTTGTGGTTCATATATGATGTCATCCATGTTAATATACTTTTAGCTAATGTCGTATATATTATTTTTTGATGATAAAAGATTATTTATTAATAATGATCAAAGGTTGAGAAATTGGTAAGATTGCCTATCTTCTTTACTTTTTTATATATTGTTTATAGAATTTTCCTTGTATGGCATTGTGTGGTATGGTCCACTTACGGTGCCTGTTTTTACTTTATTGTCATTCTATATGGGATGTGATATTGGACTTGAAGGAAATTTTATAATGAATGTGTGGTGGTGATGATTACCCAATGGTGAAGTCGCATACCTAGTGTCCTGTCTAGTTTATGGCCTAAGTTGTGTTACCAATCTTATGAGTATGTGGGAGTGTTAGGCGTACTCTATTCTTAAAATGATGAAGTATAAATTATGAGTTAGCCCTTACCTACACACACCTATATGAAATTTTTTTTAGCTACTATTAGGTGTCTTAAATGCAGGTGCTGTAGTTACCTTGTCTCCTGTTATAGTATTTGTTCTGTTGTCTATCTTGGTTGTACATTGTGTTCCTAAGATTGTGGATGCCTTAAGGTGATGTTAATAGCAATTATGTGATCATTTTTACCAATGTACTCACACCCACTCTTCATTCATGCTTACAAGTAGTATAGCTGCATGGTGTATAAAGAAAGGACATTCTCATATCCACTTGTGTCTGCTCTTTTGCATGTAAAGTTTATGTCCATTAAGTGTGTTATGTATCCTTTAACTAGGATTACTTGATTGGTGTACTAGTATGGAAAAATGTATTTTAGACCTTCTCCATGCATTGCACATTTGTGCCTTGATAGGATAGTCCCTAGGTTTTTCATCTATTTACGTGAACATGAATGTATGAGTATGTTATGAATATGCGTTGTGTCTAAATGTAATTATGTGAAAGGATTGCTAATGTAGTTACATATATACCCTTATGCATGAATAAAATAAAGTATGAATATGTGTTGTAGAAAGAAGTTATGTAAAAGGTTTGCTCACATGTATGTACACACATGTATGATGATCTATTTAATCGATTGGACATTAAAGGTATTCTTAAGTGTACCCTAAAGTACATGGTGCTTTATATATTCTATGTCCATGTGAAATGACTCATCACATGATATAGGTTGATGAACTATCATCTATGATCTACGAGCTAAGAATATGAATATTAAAATATTCTTATCCTACATTTTATAAAGTAGGTATAATAATGAATTTTCAATAATGGGGACTTAGATTAGAACCAAATGAACTTGAAGATGATGCATGTCCCTTCCTATGGTATGAAGGTAGGTTCATCATAGTCCTCACAAAGTGGTTAGACTCATAGTCAAAAGGGCATAAAGTGATGTTTCTATAAGAGGATCTAGCAAGTGATATGACTTAGTATGCTAGCATGTGTTAATGTTCTACTTAGTATAAGAAGAGAAACTTCCCTTGGTGTAAGTTTCCACAAAATAAAATTCCATTTTAGCACCAATGATCTTAGAGCCAGTTAAGGATATAGTTTCCCTATAGTAAAATGAAAACAAAAGTAAATCTAGGACCCTAACTAGTATATTGTAAGATCCTTAAAATTATTTATGTGAAGCTAGAGCCTTACATCGTTATAATGATGGTATAAAGTCCTAAAATAGTCTATAACGTGGTTTAGAAGGCAGTTTCTAAGAGTGTAGGTGCATTGGAAGTCAAATGTCAAGGGACGACCAAGACGTTCTATGACTAAGTCACCTATCTTCCTCCTATGTGGTTTTATGTGTTTATGTGTCATTAATGAGGTTATAAGGTCCTTTAATTATTTATCATTTTGTATGTAGGCAGTGTGTCATATTTCATGAAGTTTGGAGGTAAAATGTCCAAGAACATCCATGACGTTAGAAAAAGGTTGACCTTGAAATGACCTTGTGTGTCTATGCATGTTTTGTCGAGTTTTACGTGTTTGTTTTGGATGAAACTCTTATGGTAGGTCCTAAAATTTTATACAAATATATTTAGGTTGGAAAAATCGAGGTACGACTCCACATAAGACCCACAAGCGGCCGTGGAAGAGGACCCCAACTTAGAGCTCAACACTTCTATGCAGTGCCAAACTATGACCCAAACGACGGTTAGTCGACCAGGCGATGACCTGTTGATGAATCCACAAATATCAAAGGTTGAGGAGCATTAGGATCAAACCACGACACCCCATTGACGGGGCATGGTCTCACCCATGAATTATTGATGGTAGAACGTCTATGGTGCTGTGAAGTTTCCTGCCAGTTTTCAGTTAGGACTTGGTGTTTTTTTAAAATTAACCCCAAGTTTTATATAACGTGAGG
The DNA here is from genome assembly GCF_036512215.1 of Solanum lycopersicum. Taxonomy (NCBI): domain Eukaryota; kingdom Viridiplantae; phylum Streptophyta; class Magnoliopsida; order Solanales; family Solanaceae; genus Solanum; species Solanum lycopersicum. The sequence goes on along the minus strand of NC_090811.1, from coordinate 19,428,617 downwards.
ACGGTTTTTTTTATTTTTATGGGTATTTTATGAGTATATAAGTGATTAGACTCTCAATATAACCCTAAAACCTAAATCAAAACACTTTCCCTCCCAAAGTTTCTTCAAAAACCATCAAAGAGTTCAAGGTGAAGATTGAGCTTGAAGATGGTTCGTCAATGAAGTTTCTTCTTCAATTTTAAATGATTTATCCTAATAAGGTATGAGAATTCATCATATAAGGCTTGATATCACTTTAGAGACAATTTCAAAGAAGATTTTCAAGGATTTAAAAAATATGAAATTTCCAATTTCTACTCTAAGTCTATGGGTTCTTGCATGAAACAATTTCAAATGTTAAGATATGATGTTATTGATGTTTTACAACTAAATTATCCATAGACCCTTAACATTCACAAATCTCTAAATTTGACAAAAATATAAGTTTTATGATCATGGTTTAATATTGATGAGTTCATGTGTAGATCGTTATGGGCTTTTGATTTATGTATAGATTATATTTAATTGGTTTATAGGATTTTTGAATTCGATCAATTCAATATTGTACATTCTTAGATCTTTTGAATATTAGGCTAATTTAAATGATATTGACTTAATGTGTATGAATTCTAATATAGTTTTGTAGAGCCTTTTGATTGATATAATGATTATAATAAATTGATATCGAAGTTACATTAAATTGATGAATATTGACTAAATTGAGATATTTTCATGAATGTTATATTATTATGTTGAATTATTGGTTATGACCATGGGTAAGGGACTTGTGATATCGAATTCGGTGATTTTGCATTGGTTTGAGGTATTAAGAAGGGAGTTGTTGTAAGATTCCCTATTTCTTTATTTTATGTTGATTACACTTCAAATATCTTGTTACTAGTATGTTCCACTTGTGGTAGCGGTGTTATGGGCATTACGTGCAAATGATGTGACCTTGTCGATGTTACTTTATGAAATATGATGAAAATGACCTTGTCCGCACTACTTGAAGCATCATGATGAATTGTGTAGTTGATTTATGTGAATTATAAGCATATATATCTATATGTGAAGTAATGTGAAAGTATATATTCTTTCAATCTATGTTTGGAAATTATGTAGACTATGACCATTTGATTCTTTGTGTAGTCTTAGGGTTGATGCATGGTTGTTACTACTTTACTGTATGAGTCTATAATGGTTATATTGATGATTATATGATAGTGTATAGGATTAATTTCAGATGATAATTGTTATTCCTAAGTGACTTAAAGAATGACTTGTATAATGAGTTAAAGTGAAGTATGAGGTGTCTTGTCTTGGTTGACTTGTGTCCCTTGATTGATGTATATATGAAAGCTAATATGTGATGTCTTGAATTAGGTTGTTTAATGCTTTTAGTGTTCAATGTATGAATGATATGTGACCTTAAATGAAGTTAAGAAGGTCTTTATGTGAAACCATGAACCTAGTGGTAAGGTTATGCATGTTGAAGTCGAAAGTCATAATGGTATCCTTCAAGTAATGAAATGATGGAGTTAAGAATGATTGGCTTGAATTTCATCATATCAAACCTTAGAAAGTCATCATGAGCTTCATGTTTCCGTTGGAAGGTATCCCTACGAGGACCTCTTTTGTAGTGTAAATGTGATTGGATTATGAACTTTATATGGAAACCTTTTATATGAACCTTAAATGTGAATTACTCTATGAGAACAAAGTCTAGCACTGAGTTACTATGGTAATGGAAGTAATTCTAGTTAAAGGATTAGACTAGATTAAAAAGAATGCCCTTTATATTCCTTAACCATGTCCCTACATTAGATGTATCTAAGTTCTACCATTGGAAAGTAGAACACCCTCATATGAGTAGGTTAGAACTCTGGATTCCATGGTTTGCTACCATGGTCTATATCTGTTATTGCCTATTGTCACCATATGTTATATCTAGTAGTATTAGATAAGTTCTATGAAGTTGAGGTGGTGGTATGGGATGCTATCTAGACATTGCAAAATCGTCTTTGAAGGTGTTAATGAGAGTCCCTAGGTATTTTCCAATACCATTTCTTTAGTGCCCTTTATGTGATTTGTGAGTGTTAAATGAACTAATTAGTTAAGTTAAGAAAGTATGTTAAAATGAATAAATACTTATCTAGAGTAGTTAAGGATTGTCTAGTTAAGGATTGTCTAGTTAAGGTGTGAAGGGGGCATACGAATGGTCACTTATTATCTAACCTCGATAAGTCTTAAGAATAACTCTAGTTAGGGAAGACGATTGTTTATGTGGACATGATCCAAACATAGGTATTCCTAAGGATTACTTCGGTAATCTTGTAGAGGTCCATCATCGATGTTATCTTCTTGAATTAATTGAGTAAGTATTTTGATAGCCTTTGGTAGGAGAATGTCACTTTCATATGTTTGATGGCTTATATATGTATGTTGATCTCATTATGGGTGGTCTTAGAGATCATTTTTCTGTGCTTAGAGAGGGTGTGTCAGCAGTCTCTCTTTGTCTTAATTATGTAAGTCTAAGGATAATTTTTAGTAAGGAATTATATGGTAAAAAAGGTGTGCAAATTGAAGTTAAGGAACTTTACTGTAATAGTGAATTGAGTTCACCATACAATGAAGTTAATTCACTGTAATGTTTCACAAAATGTGATCATTTTTTGAAATGATTTCTTATGTGTTTCTAAGTTGTTAAATGTTTTTCTTATGCTTATAGTATAATGGTTTAATTGAAATGCATGAAAATCATGTTATTTACTTAATGTCCCTTTTTCATTGTTTTTGCATGGCTTCCATACTTAGTACATATAATGTGCTAACGCCTTATTTTACCTTTTTGACTAAAGTATAGGTAATTGTAAGTATTGATGTTCCATGGAGGATGGATAGGCTTTTAACGCTTGAAGATTAAGTATTGGTGAGTCTTCATCGAATCGACGACAATATTCACATGTCCTTTATGTCATAGTTCTTATTTTATTGTCTTTAATGTGATTAGTCTCACGTGTTGTATACTCTAAATTTTAAATGATTCAATTAGATGTTGTAAAGATTTAATGTTCTAATGAAAGTCTTTTGCTTGTGTAATGCTTGTGAAAGAGTTCTTCTTGTATGAAGAAAGTTTTAAATTCTTACTGATTTTAGTATGTTTAGTATGCAATGAATGATAGGAGAGGCTTAGATGACACTTCTTGAAGTCTCATTTGCCTTGTGATTACACATGGATACGCTAACTTCTAGGGTATTCTTGTGGGTCGCGACAAGCTTTGTATTAGAGCATAAGGTTTAAGGAGTATCTTAGTTGTCTTATGAACTTTTTTTGTAGTGTCTTTTTTAAAATGTGAAGAGCGACACATTATAAAAAGGAGGCTATTGGGTGCTAGGAAAAGTTTACTTATTCTTTCATCTAATCGTGCCTAAGAGCTTTCTATATGGTTTCTTTACCTTGTTTCCCTTATGTGTTGGTCCTATGAAGGTTATGTTATGAAGGTTGGGTTGAGGAAAAGAAAAAATGTGATGTGACTTGTGAGATGAGGTGTGATAGACAGTCTTTTTACCTTAGATTGGCATGGTTACTTTTTGAAGGGTAGTAATGTTTGAGAAGAATAGTAAGATGTGTTTTTAGAAATGTGAAAGTACGGTTCTTAAGATAAGTTGAAGTTTGTTAAGACCCCAACCATAAAAAAGTAGGTGATGAGATTTAAAAGTGTAACAGTGAGTTCTTTTAATGGGGGGGACATAGAGGTTAGATGATGTGTCCTTTGAGATTCTTTAGTCTGTATGAGGTAGACCTTTCTAAGAATGTATTAGTAAGGTTTGAGGTTCCTTGTGGTAGTTCCTTATAGTAGATTTTATGTTGAACTTATAATGGGTTTCTCCTATGTGGGTAGTATGGTGTAGAGCATTGTTGTGGGTAGTGAAGTACCCTTAACTTTTCTTTGTGTTTATTCAAGCCTAAAACAAAAAGTTCTTAGTAACTTATTTCATATGAGTCTTTTGCTAAAGGTGAGTTCCAAATTTTCTCCTTATGATATGCATGTTGGATTGAAGTTTTGTTGAATGAGAAAATGAGTTTTCATGCATGGTATCTTCCTCCTGATTCATGTCCATCTAGTGAAGGTTGCTAATTGTTTCATTAATTAAATGTTGAGCATGTCTAAATAATTTTATATGATTGAATTTTTTGATCATTTAGAAGGAATTTCTTAAGTGTTGCATTTTTAGATTGTGTAACATTTTCCACTATGAAAATTCTGTTGAATATAAAATGAATTTTAGTTATTTGGAATGAAGCATATGAGTTTTGTAGCATGATGAGTTATAGAATGTTTTCAAATTTCTTGTTGTGTTATGATTCTCTAGGTTATGTGATAATGATGTTCTCTTAGATGTTTGTATTGTATGAGATGTTCTATGGAATGTTAATGAGTTTCTAATTGAGTCTCTGCACTTGGAAGTGTTGAAGAATGGAAAATGTCATTCGCGGATGAATGTTGTCCAAGTGGGTGAGAATGTAAGATCCCGAAAAATGACATAGGTGAATCTACAAAGTAATATGGTTGTCATGATGGTATAAGGTCCTAAAATTTTCTATAATGTTGTCAAGAGGAAATTTCTAAGAGTTTAGGTGTATTGGAATTGAAACGTCAAGGGACGACCATGACGTTCGACGACTAAGTCACCTATGTGCCTCATGTGTGGTTTTATGTTTTTATGTGTGATTCATGAGTTTATGATGTCCTTTAAGGAGTTATTGTAGTGTATATATTCAATTTATCAAGTTTTGTGATGTTTGGAGGTCAAACGTCCATGATGTTCGAAGGATTTACCTTGAAACGACATTGTGTGTATATGCATGTTTCATCGAGTTTTACGTGTTCATTTTTTTATGAATGTTATGTAATTATTAATAAAATCTTTTGCAAACATATTTGGGTTGGAAACATCCAGGTACCACTCCTAATAGGACCCACAAGGGTCCCTGAAAGAGGACCTTAACTTGGAGCTCAACACTGCCAGACAGTGCCAAATGACGACCCAAACGAAGACCAATCAACAACGTGATGGTCTATCTATTATTGGAGTCAATGGATCATGATTTATTGAATATAAAGGAAAAGCATGAGCAAACCATGAGATCCCATCGATCTGTCATGGTCTCACCCACGGAAGTTGCCTTTCAGTTTTCTGTTGGGACTTGGGGTTATTGAGATATTCACCCAAGTCATATAAAATATGAGGACAATTGTTTTGAGTGTTTATGGGTATATTAAGAGTATATAAGTTTTTAGACTCTCATGATAACCCTAACACAAAAAACAAATAACTTTCCCTCCCAATGTGTCTTATAAAAACTCCATGAGGGTTCAAGGTGAAAATGGAGGTTGAAGATTGTTCTTCAATGGAGTTTCTTCTTCAATTTTAATTAGGTTGTTCAACTAAGGTATACGATTTCTTCACCTAATCCTTGCTATCACCTTATAGCCAATTTCATAGATGATTTTCAAAGATTTAAAAAAAGATTAAAAGTCCAATTTCTACTACAAATCTTGAGTTCTTGCATGAGTTGTTTGCAAACGTTAAAACATGATGTTATTGATGTTTATTTGATTTTTTCCAATAAAATTCTCCATGAATCCTTGACATTTACAAATCTCTCAATTTGACAAAAACATGGGTTATATGATCATGCTTTGATATTGATGAATTGATGTGTAGATCGTTATGGGCTTTTGATTCATGTATAGATTATGGGTAACTTGTTTATAGTTTGTTTGAATTTGATCAATTGAATATTGTACATGCTTAAATCTATTGAATATTAGTCCTATTGAATTGGTATTGACTTCAGGTTTATGAATTCTAATGTAGTTTGATAGAGACTTTTGATTAATGTAATGTATATAGTAAATTGATATATAGGTTATATTAGATTGGTTAATATTTAGTAAATTGACATATTTTTGAAAAATGTTGGATGATTATTTTTAATTGATGGTTATGGCCATGGTTATGGTCCTTTTGATATTAAATTATTTGATTTGTTTTGGCTTGAGGTATTGAGAAGGGAGTGATGGTATGATGCCCTATAGAAAATATTGGACATAATACATGTTTAGACTCTAAGTCTCTTTGTCATCATAGACTCAACAACATTAAAATACATTAGGGACACAACCCTTAAAACCAAAAAATAATTACAACCTTATATACTTTACAATAAAGTCATAAGTAGGATATCCTTGTACTTAAGGATTCTTTTCTTTGAGCTTGGGGATCATCTATCAAGATCTTCACCTATAACGTTCCAAAATTAACTAAGCTAAACTAGAGTCTCGTTGTTGTCTGATAAGTTGATTTTAATTTAAATAAGTTATTTCAATTTCCTGTCTGTGAAGTTTAGTTATTTGAGTTCAATCAACCAAGAACGTGCATGATGTTTGGAAGGTATGCCTTAGAATGTACATTTGTGTCTTGTTCTTTTTGGATGAAATTTAATTGTTCATTTTCCTTGAAACTAAGGTGGGATGTTCCTATAACCTTGATGAATTATTAAGGCTTTAATGTATGCCCAACATAGTATCCACAAGGGACCCTAGAGGAAGGGACCAAGACTTGGGAAAAAACTGCAAAAAAAAGTAGTGGCCATCGACGACCTTAAGGACAGTAAGTTGGTCCATCAACAGTCCTTCAACATAGGGCTTCGATAGGAACCTAAGTTTTTGGTGTCCAGGATCCATTTTGGAGCTATCTATACACCCACGAGACCCTACTAATTGTTCGTTGATGCATAGACGGTTTGTTCGTTAATGCCTCGTCTATGACATCCTAAAAGTCTTTTAAGTGGCTGCCTTAGCTTGAGGTGTTTGGTAAATTCACACCAAATCCTTTAAGACTCTAGGAGGATATTTTTTGTGTTTTATGGTTATAATAAATTAGTTTTAAACCCTATACCTAGACAAGAACCTCACATCAAAAATTCAAACTCTATCTAAGGACAAATTTTTTCAAGACACCATTTAAAGCTAGAGGTCAAGGAGGGAAAGGAGGGCTGCTTGGGACGTTTTTATTCACAAAATATAGTGGTTTATTTCTAATAAAGGTATTTTATCCATTTTTAATATCTTTTTATTCAAGTATCCAACTTCAAAAAAGTTTTTCAAAAGAGTCTCTAAACTAAAACTTCTTCAAACTTTGATTTCTAGTATGGGTCTTCCTTTATTTATGTTCTAATGATTTAAATGAATTTATTTTTGGTTGAATGGATGATTTTTATGTTAAAACTTTAATGAAACTCTTTTTTATGCATACTTTAACTTTTGACTTGAAAATGGGTTATATGAGCATGATTTGAGAAGGATATGAGGTTGGGTCTTCTTGTATTTGTCATGTTGGTGTAGGTACTTCCCTAAAGTCCTTAATATTTTTAAATATTGATAAATTCATAATGATTGATGAGGTTTTCATTTGATGTTGAGTTGCTTTAATTATATAGTTAATTTTATGAATTGTATTTAGTGGTATGGTCCATCTTATGGATAGCGGCGCCACCTGATGAACTCGATTTATTTAGTCTGTTTTGAATATATAATCTTCAAGGTCTAATATGTTAAATGAAGAGATTTTGTAAATGGATCTTGTATTGTATTTGGTGTAGCTTTAATTGCATGTTTGACCTAGTTTATGTCTAAATGATGTATATGATTATGAGAAGCATGTAGAGTGTGTAACTTCTCACGTTGAAAGTTTTTTTAGAACTTGATGAGAATGAAATTATTCTAATATTCAAGGTGGTAACATGTAAACACACACACTTTAAAGAATGTTTTATGCTAAGTTGAGTAGAAAGGGGAATGTTGAGGTGGACACACTTCCTGAGTTTAGATATAGTGTCTAGTATCAACCTCTCCATTCCTGGTGAGCTTTCAACTATAGACTATTATGTTGAAAAATCCTTGGGGAGTTTGGTCTAGAACCAAGAGGATATAAAGGGGAGGTGGATTACTCTTTGCAAGTTTAGATGATGTAGTCCAAATTACCTCTTTGGATGAGTAATCCTCGTTAGTAGAGAGTGAGTTACCTAGTATTTATCTCTGTATCCCTTAACTCTTTTCCCACATGTGTTTAGATACTGTAAAAGACATGTAAGCACTAAGAACCATGAGATTACACTAGTCCAGTAAGGATCACTCATCCGATAGGGGTTAATATCGAGATTCCATGTCTACCTTTTATAGTCTTTGTCGTTTAAGATAACTCCCACAAAAGAATTGATTATAAAGTAATTTACTTGTATATCATTTATATTGTGTATGTATGTCATGAAGTGCTAAATTCACATTAGTTTATTGGTAGGAGAACTAAGTAGGAGTAGTATTTGGGATGATATTCTCACATTGCACTAGGTGTGACCTATACCTACTATGGGAGAATAGTATTTTTATGAAATCCATGTAAATGATTATTATAATGTTTTGTTATGGATGATTATTGTGGAGCAATTGAGTAAGTTTAATCCATTCGGAGAACTAAGTGGAAGAGGTGGTATGCGATGCTACGCTCACATTTCACTTAGTGTGAATATATATCCATGAATATTTTGCATATGTTATCCAAGGGAGTGGATACAATCTCCAACAATGTAAGCCTAAGATTTGTGGTTTTAAGGATCACTTTGGTGTGCTTTGAAGGGAGGTTTAATGAAGATCCCTTCTTGTCTCACCTTAAGGAGTCTTAGGATAACCTTAGGTTATGGAAACTCTTCAAAGGAAAAAGAGTTCATATAAATTTGACCGTGCCATTTACTATAAAGTCTTCGTTGTTAAAAATCAAAATGTTCACTTTAATGCCTATTAAATTTTACAGTATGTTTTTGTAGGTTCACTCTAATGCCCTTTTTAGTTTACTATATGTTTTGGTAAAGTTATTGTAAAGTGTTCTGTGGTTCAAAATTATGTGAGCTATTCCTTTAGTGCCAAATGGTGGTACTTATGTTGATTTGCTTCTAAATTTATAAATGTTATATTTAAATTGTATGGAAGGTTATTTTACAAAATGTCCCTTTTTGCATGTTTTTATAAATTCCATATTTAGTACATTGTTGTACTAACCCCATAGTTTAATATACCTTATGAGTATACGTTGGAAGCCTTTTGGAGGATCAGAGTTGAAGCTTGGGAATTCTATCTCTCAAGAATTGGGTATGTCCTCATATATTCGAGATCATAGTTTATGTTTCCTAGTTTCTTTATCTACACTTAATTTGTATATCCCCTTTATTTTAGAGGGTCGTGTCCCTGAGATTCTAAGTGGTGTCTTTAAGTTAACTTGAAACAATACGATTTCCTAGTATTTATGAAAGACTTATTTTATTATTATTATCGTGAAAAGTTATAATTCTTCACTAATTTTCATGCATTATGTTATGAATTCTATTTAGAAGGTTTGTACAAGACCCCAAAGGGTCAAGTACACCATGTCAGGATTCGAAGGTTTTTCCTAACTTCTATAGGGTTCTCTCGTGTCATGACGGATTTGGTATGGCAGCATAAGATTTTAGGAAATATTTTAAGGTCTAAAAGTCTTACAAGACACATCTAGAAGTATATTGGTCATTAGTGTGAGTCGCGACACATCCATGGAAAAGAGGCCATACGATGCTAGAAGTTTAACTTTCTTATCTATCCTAGTATTGTTCCTTAAAGTTGAGTTTATAAGGTGTATTTTCTTATTATCTTCTCTTTGTGTTTTTAGGACATGAATACAATGAGATCGACCGCTAGAACGAAGGAGCGTTGTGCAGCTAATAAGAAGATCCCTCTCCGTTACCAAGTTCTTATTGTTGGCCTAGAAGAGGAAGAAAATGTGGAGGTTCCTCTTCAAGAACCTCAAGTATCTCTGAAACCTCCAAGACATCAAGTGCCTCCTATGCGTGAAGATCCTTTTATTGAGGGTGATATAACTAAGGCGGATTTGAGGGCTACCCTAATGAACATGACCCAACTTATGACGGCTTAAGATCATGTTGTCAACAATGACTTTGTGGGCAAAGCTAACAATGGATATAGGCCCCAACCAAATGCCGATAAACTGGCCTCTAGAATTCAGTATTTCATGAGGATGAACCCTCCAACCATTCATGGACCTAAGGTTGATAAAGATCCACAAGGCCTCATTGATGAGGTTTTCAAGGTTGTACATGTTATGGGTGTGACTCCTAGGGAAAAAGCGGAGTTAGTTGCTTACCAACTAAAACAGATGGCTCAATTATTGTATGAGAAATGGAGGGGTAAGATACCCTTAGAAAGAGGTCCGGATGATAAGGAGGAATTCAAAGAGTCTAGCATTATTTAGAGTAGAGTAAGATGAAGATGGTTGAATCATGAACCTTCGTCAAGTGGGAATGATTGTGCAAGAGTATTGTCTCGAATTCACTCTCTCTTAGTATGCCCCAACCATAGTACCCAACCGTAGGGCTAGGATGAACAAGTTTGTGATGGGAGTGTCTAGCATTATGAATAAGGAGTGTCGTACGACAATTCTTCTTAATGATATGGATATCTATATGTTCATGGTTTATGCACAACAATTTGAGGAGTCCAAAATTAGAGAGATAAGTGAAAAGGTAAGAGACCAAGGTCGAATGAAATTTATTTAGTATCGAGTTCTAAGTCGATACCAAAGTAAATCCGTCAAGCAGGAGGAACTCCACGCAAATAATCAAGATATACATAAGGTAATATCTAAAAATCTGAGAGCAAGAAAAGGAGTTGCAAAGGAAAGCATACACCAGGAACATGTAAAACATATACATATGTTTAGAGTACTTGCAGCATACCAGTGAGAACATCAGCGGACTTCTCCTGCTACTCCCTGCCCTTCAAGTCATAGAACTTGTTCCTTTAAGGAGGCTCGGCTGCTGCTGAACCCTATGAATTAGGCCTAGGCTGAGCATTACCTCCAGTCTTACCTCTTTTCTATGTGTAGTCTCTAACCATGTCGCACTCTTACCACAACCGAAGGAGGCATTAGTGCCCTATCTGCACTCTCCACTATGAGCACAGCCGCAATTAGAAGAGTCCTTTTTGGGACGCTGCATCTCACCTCCATTTCCCTATTTGGGATAAGGTATGCCTCCTTTAGGGTTTTTACTCTTTTGAGAATTCAATTTCCATGTAGTCTATTTCCCTTTTATAAATCTTGGCTGCTCACGGACACCAGAATTTTTTCTGTGGCCTCTATGTTTGGGACCTGCCTGATATTGAGGCTTAGGCCTCCTAGCATCACGAATGCCTCATTTCTTGCGGCTATCCTCTACGTGTTGTACATGCACCATAAACCTTGAGAGGTCCATGTTATCATGGATCATTGCAGACATACACTCCTCCTCTAGGTCTTTGTTAATACCTTTGAGGAACATGCTCATTTCATCAATGCTAGTTGATACAAGGGAAGTAGTATACCTAGATTTTTTAACAAACTTTAGGGAATATTCCCTGAATATAATTGATCCATGCTTAAGATGGATAAGCTCCTCAATCGTTGCTTCCCTCTCCCTAGAAGAGAATCTCTTAAGGAAGGCTATCTTAAATAGCTACCAAGTGATCCGTACTTCGCCAATTGCTCGGCTATCCTGCCACATCTTACACCAAGTCTGTGCAACATCCTTGAGTTCATAGGAAGTCAACTCTTCTTTCTCAGTATCTATGGACCCCATAGCCACAAAAATCTTATGCACCTCATCCACAAACTCCTGAGGATCCTCTACATTATTAGAGATTCTGCATATAAGAGTATTCATACTCGTGAAGTCTCTAAGCCTATAAGTCATACTCGTGAAGTATCTCCCTCTAAACATTTTCTCTCTTGACCTTTGAGTCATGGCCGGGGCCTGCATAGTGATGGCCTATGCAATCTTCACCAGTCAACCCTACAGGGTTAACCGGCATAGAAACTTCTTCAACTAGAGACTGTGGTGGAACCTGATTATCCCAGGCATATGCTACTTCTCTCATCTGGCCAATCGTTCTCGTAGTATTCATTTTTTAAAACAACAAGAATTGATGTTAAACACGCTCATAACAACAAGAAATCAAACATTAGGAAAAGTCACGATGAGATCAAAATAAGGAAATTTTCCTACGCATAATGCAGTCTGTAATTAAGGATAGTGGTGCAATTAACTACCATGACTTAGACACTACTCAATGTTGTTGGTAGGAACTTATTATCCTTAGAATTTAACCTAGTTCTTTGATACCATCTTTGTCACGACTGGAGTCTAGACGCTAGATGATATCGGCGTCGTTGACCTCTTAATGGTCGCAAACAAGCCTACTTACGTCATTCTTACATCATATAGGTTAATCTTATAAAAACATTTGAAACTTTTGTTTCTTAACATGCATAAAGGTCATTCTACTTACATTCATAAAGTTCAAAATCAACCATATATGATAAAGATTAGCAACTAAAAGAAATATTTCAATACTCCATTAAATGTATAATTGCCAAAATTGCACCAATAAAATGTCTTGAAATATAAAACGGAAATAAGTACTAGTAGAACATACTACACTAGCTCAATCCTATAATTAATCTAGATTATAATGGTCAATCATCCTCTAGAGAATAAGGGCCTACCATATCCGGAATAATGTTCCACGTCCGGATAGTTTCAGCGTCAACCTTTAGCTCTACCGTCCACCTGTACCTTTACCTAAAATTGTTGAGTTGTGTAGGGTTAGTACACATTTGTACGAAGTAGGGGAATACTCAATCACATACAAAGGATATGCATGAGTAATAATATATATTGTCTAACAACATGATTATGAAATGTCAAGTCGCTCGACTTTCCAAGTTGGGATTAGGAAAGTTGGTAAGTTTTCCAAATTTGGATTAGGAAAATCATGCCATGAAAGTAACATACAACATCATACTAATATTATTCCACAAATCACATAACATTTTGCATGTCATTAGTTCATATGCCATTAGACCTTGGAATCAGTGACTTGACATCAAGACTTACCAAAAATGAGGGCTCAACATATGTAACCTCAACTAGGGAGCGTTCGTTCACAAACACAAAGTCTGGTTCATTCATACATACGTACATCATTTCATTTCATTCATGGGATAGTATAAAAACCAGCTATACCTACGATGTAGTTTAACACTTTCATTTGGTTCGTTGTACAATGATGAAGAATGACCTAGTGTCATTACTTAAGTCTAGCTCACCTCCTAATTATCCTATCCTAACACATTTGGTATTATTCATTTCATTATGTGCAACATTTGAAGCTGGCTTCAATCATTCATGGGGAACTTTAACTTTAACCGATATAGATGATCTAAGAATCTTGAAATCCAGTGTCTCCTCAACACTAAAAATGGGTGGAATAACCGACAAAACTGACCCAAAACATGCTAGCGTAAATGGGAATTAAATCCCGCCAGATCCCTATATTAGAAGTATAGGTTCGAAGACTAGGAGATATGAGGAGACCCATACCCGTCATGCTGTACAGTCTCATCTCATGACAGTTATGTGAACCTCCACCTTCTTGAAAGAAGGAATCACCGCTAATAGCTAGTCTATCGGTGCTCAGTATAAAGTTCCATTACATTGAACTCATACGTCATAGAAGTTGGCTTCTAGTATGAGGACATCACATCTAAATAGATGATTTCTAATCTCATCATTAGTATTAAGTGTGTTAATCTAAATAATTTCATTAGAGTGTTCATGGAGACTGGTCTCGTCATTAATTTTACACTTTCATAGGAGAGTACGTTTTGGTAACATTTACTTAGGCTCATTTTTTCATTAACCTCATATCATATCGTCACCACATTCATTAACATTAGAATATATGTTCTTCATAATTAGTTACCCCTTTATACATGAACGTTAATTTCATCATATGCCAATGCTCTAAGACATTTAGTGTGTTTCACACTCTTACTCAACCCTTCTAGGGCTTCATCATTTCATTGTTCATTTCATTATTTATTTGTTCATTTCATAGTTCATTTCATCATTTCATTGATCATTTCATCATGTGCCATGCAATTAGACATTTAGTGTGTTTTACACTTTTACTTAACCATTCTAGGGTTACATCATTTCATTAAATACATCTTAGTTTCACTTATTTTTAAACGTAATCTAGACTTATTGGTCTATACAAACCCGCCAAGAGGATTCATTCATCATACATTTAAGCGATTCATATATTCCTAAGAATATGGGCTACAAGAATTATGCATCTTGTATGTATGCCAAAATCTTGATTTTGATCTAAGTAGGGAGCATTATTATTGAATACTTAATTCACGTATGTCTTATGTATCATTACGAAATTTGGGCAAGGGAACCCAATTTCAAATACCTTAGACAACACTAACATTTTTTTTTCTATTATTGTATTTTGGTGCACACGGCTTGGGGACCCAAGATTGAGCCCCAAGACCTTTATTTTAATTTTCCCTTGGTTTTTCTCTTCATTTTTTCTCCAATGGGATTGATAGTATGTTTGATCAAACCCCCACAACTTCATTTTCTTTTAATTTCTTTTCTTTAAACTCTCTCGTTCTTGGGCGAGAGATTTTGGGTTCGAACCCCCAAGCCTCTCTTTAATTTCTTTTAAATTTTATCCCTTTAATTTGTCTAGGAGGTTGTGAGTTCAATTCCCACCCTCCCATTTCATTATATATCATTTTTTCTTTGCCTCTCATTCGCTGCTAGAGGTCATGGGTTCAATTCCCACACCTCAAATTTCTTTTTATTAATTATTTTTTTTGTACTTTACTTTTCAGGGAGCACTGCTGAGATCGAACCCCCTTGACCTCCATTCCCCTTTTTCGATTTTATGACATTATACAGTTGAGATCGCGTATTCGAATCCTTGTGTCTTCACCTCATTTTTAACTCAATTTATTTTCCAGATTTTTTAATATACCTTTCGCCTTTTTAAACTTGTAAGTTGCTGGATATTTGGTAACATTTTAGCTCACTTTCATCAATATTTTCTCTTGAACTCATAAAGTAATTCATAGACCATTTAACACATTTTGGATGCATTGTTTATTTATTCGTTTATCCAGGAGATTGTTACCTAAATTTTCTCGAATTTATTCGTTTATGAACATCACGATTTACATAGATTTATGCACGAAAATAACAACCATAACGTTACACATTTTGGATCCTCAAGCCGAGACCCTAGTCATAGTTACATTTCTGCACATACATGCACATAGTTGTGAAAACACATAGGTTGTCATTCATACGATTTTCAAATACAAAAACATAAATATATTATTTACAAAAACACAACAAACCCCGAAATCTACCAACAATCATACCCAACCTATGAATCATTGTGAGCTAGTGACAGGGATATGCAAGAGGGAACAACGCTAGTTTTTGGACTGAATAAGTTTAAACTTAAGGGGTCTCTTAGGAAAGGGACCAAGAGAGAAGACCACCCAAAGCTTTTTGACGTTAAACCTTCGGCTTGCTTCTAAAAATCTTCACCCAAGATCACGTCCATGTCCCCTCTATGTCAACACCACTCGACGGACAACCTCTCTTTGCCATAAGTGTTATTAACATTTGTTTTCTTGTGAGTTTGTTTGAGTTCTTCATGTTTGAAGAACTTTGTTTATTTTTCTGTTCTTGAAAGTTACTTTGACAGAGAGAGATCGTGAATAAGAGTGATAGAGATGAGAGAAAGAGAGATGAGCATGGGAGAGAAGAGTTTTCTAAGGCTTAGCTGTCTAGTTTAGAACCTAGTCAAATAAGGATTTACATAATTATTCAAAATATAATTTCGTTTTATTTTAAATCAGATAGTAAACAATAAATATAAATAATTTCGTTAATTTACCAACTTAAATTAAAAACAAATTTATTTCATTGCTTCGACCTAGGTTTCAGCCCGGGTGAAGCAATACTTCACTTCAAGGGACAATATACCCCTACACCTTATTAATTAAATAATTAACTATATATGTAGGTTAATTACGATACTACCCTTATCCTGAAAAATACCATTAAACACCTAGACCCTCCAAACCTAAGATTTTACCTTGTTATGTTCAGAAAGACTTATTCGGGTAAATCTTCGTATTCGAGGGCCCTACATGGCTGGACCCAACCTTTTCTAGCTCAACTAACTCCCGAAGTTAGTTGTCTTTGCTGTAGCAAGGGTTCAGAGGTCTGGTTCTTTGTCATTAATCCTTGTTAGCCTGGTCTAATCATAGACATTTTGGATACATTAAGCATTACTTATCTTAAACACTTTTAGGGTTGATACATTATACTCCCCTTAGGAATATTCGTCCCCAAATGACACTACTAACTATTTCGCGTAATTACAAAAGAATCATAACATAGTTACTACACACAATCAAGCAATAGCAACAAAGAATGAAGGGATAAGGATACGTAGACTTAAGAGTAGGGAGTCTAACCTCATGTTAAACCCTATATGGCTGGACCAAACCTTTTCTACCTCAAATAACACCCCATGTTAGATGGCTTAGCGGTAGAAAGGTTTCAATGGTATGGTTCTACGCGCATCCATCCATGTGAACACGGTCTAATTGTAGGCATTCTAGACACATTAATCATTAATTATCTTATACATTTTTAGGATGGTTACAGCCACCCAGTTTTGGGAAGCGGTTGTGCATCGTGCAGCAGACACTGTCACATCCCTAAACCACACCCTAGAAGATATGACATTTTGTAGAATGCAACCGACCTATTTGACCTCTCGCACGTCTTGTACATATTCCATATCGTTCATCGCATATAACATATGAAGAGTAGTGCGGAATAAAAACTTTTCACACAAATATCTTAAAACATCTTTTCATAGTAAAAGCATAGAAATTCTGAGTCTCAACATATTCCATTCTTAGACTCAAGAATGCTTGGTACACAACCCATACAATACAAACATAAAAATACTTAGTCTATTACAATATTTTTATTAAAAGACATATATAACCCCTCGAGTCAGTTGAGGACATACTTCAACTTTTCGTGAACAACTCTAGAATCCAAGATTTCCTTTACGATCCTTCTCATTTTCACCTACACATTTTGAGATAATAATATGTATGAAATTCGTAAAAAAAACTTGTACTTAGTATGGATTAATGCATAAAATCATGAAAACGTACATTTACTAGAAACATGATCTATTTCATTAATACATCATATCATAATCATAAGAATAACATTTAACACCATAGAAACACATAAGAAATCAAATAGCAGTTATACTCTTTTTTAGGAGGCATTAAATTATGTTCATGTCACTTTACAACGACAAATTCTTACTGTTACTGTGAAGCTTCCCAACTCCACAAGTAACACCCTCTAGGACCACCTAAATGGTCCTTAAGACCACATATAATGAGACATATACATTTACAATACATAAAACACATGAACATGAGATCTTCCTGTCAAAGGTGATTCTATATCTCGCTTGAGTGGGTTGTGAAGAGACCGCCCATACGATTCCTTTCACACACACTTGAAATATCCTTTAATCAACCTAAGATAAAACCATTTTCACTTAATACAACATATATAAATAATATGACATTCTCTTTCCAATGGCTATCGAAAGTCATACTTAAGTAAATAAAGAAGATAATGTCCATGATTGACCTCTTCAAGGTTACCTAAATAACTCTTTAGACTACCTAAGACTTAGATCATTTCTACATAATGAACCCTCATCCCTAACTAGATTCATTCTTAGGACTTTTCTAGGTATGATAGGGACTCGAACTAACATATTAAAAGACCATGTGCAATGTGTAGACAGTGTCTCATACCACCAACTAAACTTCATATAATTTATCTAATGCTAGTAGGTATCCCATATGATGAGAATATGCAATAACTGACATAGACCATAAAAGCTAAACATGAAATCGGTATTTATAACCTACTCCAATAAGGGTTTTCTACATGCCAAGGATAGAACAAGGACACATCCCATGCAGGCACATGTTTAACGAATATAAGGGATTTGATGAACTATAGTATTATTCTCAAGTAGAGATACATTATACTCTAGTCTCCTTCTCTAGTAGAGATAATTCCCATTATACAATCACTCAGCGATAGCTTTACTCTTATAGAGTATTTAACATTAAATGATCACATGAAGAGGTTCCATATCTAGTTCATAACCCATTCATATTAACCCTACCGAAGAGGTCCACTAGGCTAACTTTACTAAGGACGATATGATGTCGTTTTAGCCAATCAACCCTCCATCATTAATAAAAAGAAGGATACCATTATGACTCTAGACAACGGGTTCGTAATATCACCTTAAAACTAGGTTTAAGGTTCCACGTACATGATATAATGTAAGGCCCACAACTCTACCAAAAATAGGACACAACATACCTTACTTTATAGCATATAACATATCATTCTTTGAAGAACTTAGGAATAACTCTCATCACCTTTATATCATCGTATTAATAACTTTAACATATCAATTTAACCTTCATAGAATCACATTGTAAGTAGGGATAATCATGCATCAACTCTAAGACTAGACACATAAGGCATAGTCATAATCGAACGTGATCACCTAACAACAATAAAAGAAATCATACCTTCACTTAATCATATGTAGATAGATATTGTCATACTATACATAAATCAACTACACAAATCATGATACTACTTCAAGTAGTACCAACAAGGCCATGATCATCATAATGTGTATAGTAACGCCGACAAGGCCACATCAATCGTAGGTAAAGAACATAGCACTGCCACCATAAGTGGACCATACCAATCGCAATATAATTCAAGTCTAATTAAAATGAAATAAATCGAATAAGAGTAGTGTACCATCAATCCATTCTCATTACTTTATTCCATAGCCAAATAGTCTAATTCAATATAATAATGCCCTTACCCATGACTAAGAAAATCAATTCAATACATCAAAGTATAATACTCAATGAATTTACGTCAGCTCAATATAGAATTATAAATCTAAGACCAATTATACATCAATTAAATATAATTATTACGTCATTCAATAATCCATAGAAAACAACACTAGAATTCGTAAGCATTAAATCAATATCACTTAGCCCATAAAGTAGTCAAAAACTAGGGTTCATCAATTACATGGTTGATAGGTTAATTGTGTTAGAATTATAAAATTAATACCAATTTGGTAAATATTCAATGCTTTAAAACATTTAATAGGAGAACCCATGGGTAGATTATACTTTTAAAAACTCGTCTTTTTATTAACCTTTTAAAAACACGTTGAATATTAATGCCCTGAAAGGATAAAAAATCATACCTTATTGAAGATAATCCACGATATTTGAGAGAAATTGGTGGAGAAATAAACCTTAAAGTTTCAATGGAGTTCTATAGAGATCTTTAGAGGTTTTAGTATATCATTTTTGAAGAATGAATTCTCCTTAGTGTTTAACACTCATAAACAAAAAAATACCAAAAAGAACCTTAGGAAACCTCCCAAACTCTTATTTGGATATGGAGTGAATTTACACAATTTACCCCTTGAACTTGTATTGAATTATGCAGGAACACAACTTCATAGACGAATACCACTCATTGTGGCGTTATTCCACAAATGGAATGTCATGTCCTTGGTCAATGGGTTCAGAGAAAGAAAATGGGATATTAGCTCCCTGTTCTAATTACTCATTGAATCCCTCCACCTACGGGGCATCGACTAGGGCACGAGCCATTAATGTCCATTCGTAGGTGGGACTGCCTTGAATAGTTTTGGCCACTAACATGGGCTCTTCCTCGAGACCCTTAGATGGTCCTTGGGATGTTTGACCTGACTTTTTAAACCCAAATATGTTAGTATGTGAGTTTAGAACATCCCACATGAATTACATCAAAACAAACACGTAAAACTCGACGAACAATGCCAAGACATAGAAGGTCATCTCAAAGAAAACCTTTCGAAAGTCATGGACATTCTTTGATGTTCCACCTCTAAACCTCATAAAACTGAACACACTAACTATAAACACTATAATAAATCATATAAGAGTCTCATAAGCTCATTAAACACACAATTAGGCACATTACCTAACATGAGGAACATGTGTAACTTAATCATCGAACGTCTTAGTCTTCCCTTGACGTTTTACTTAAAAATCACCTAATACTCTAGAAACTGCTTTAGTAGCACATTATAAACTATTTTTGGATATTATAACCTTATTAAGAACATGTTATGCTCTAGATTAATCTACGTCATTTTTGAGGTATTACAATATCCCCCACATGGACAACATTTGTCCCCGAATGACACTTGCCACTCTCCGAATACTTCCAGGAATGAAGACTAAATTTGAAGATCATGACCATACCATATAAAACTTTATAAAATACAAAAAATCTAGTAAAATATCAATTTCATATAATCAAGAGCATCACAACATAACAAGAAACTGGAATAAATTCTACAACCCATTATGTCATACAACTCACATTCATCATTGCAAATAGAAAAAACACATTTTATATTCAGTAAAATTCTCATATAAATCATTTCTAATAACCATAAAAAAATTTTAGTCCAAAGAATGAAATAGTAAATTTTTTAAAAATCTCACGGTAAGCCAATATATTAAAAAATGCACCTTTTGGGAACTTCATGATGGAAACATGCTAATATGAAAGATAAGACCATATAAACAAACTTTACAATGTAATCATAACTTTATTAAATAAAATTCTGTTTCAACTGGACTTCTAAACATCAAGAACATGCAACATGCTTCTAGGAATTTCTACTCTCAAGATTGAGTTCAATAGAAGGTATGAGACAATCAATCAAGTCTCCTTTAGTCACCATACTTACCCACTTAGAAGGAACTGATACTACTAAATATGTAAAGGACTTACAAACATCATCCTCATACAGCTTTGCTCCTCTAGTTTGGAGTGCATTGAAACGCCTATTATTTGGAAGATTATCTTTTGGAACATTAGGAGCAACTTGTTTACCCTCTTTTACTATAGAATAAATGGTAGGACAATCTCTCACCTTGTGATCATCCTTCTAACAACAAAACCAACCACTATTATCGGCTATACACTTCCCATAAGGGTTCTTTTCATAAGTAGCACAATTAGGCTTGTCATCTTGAGAACCACCTCCCTTCTAAATTTCACCTTAGGAGAACTAGGTCCATCTTATGTTTGAGCCCTCTTCTTAACCTTGGTTGATCTTGCTCACTTTGTCCTTTCCTCTTCAACTTTCTATAAATCCTCTTAAGTTTGTACTCATCTAAGTATTGAGCATACACCATAAGCACAGAAAAGGTCATAACATCATGTATCATGGCCGTAAGACATTATTCATTCACAAGCTTTGCAACACCCATCAAAAACCTACCTTTATTATTCATATGGTTACACAGCAAGGATGGAGCATATTTAGACAACATAGTGATCTTCAAAGAACACTCTTCCATACTCATTTTGTGTTGTTTGAGATTAAGGAATTCTTAATCTTTTACTTCCCTCCTCTTATAGAGAAAGTACTTTCCCATGAAAGCCTCCTTGAATTCCTCCCACACTATAGGACTCAACCCAACAAGCTTATTGCCTTTCCATTGTTTGTATCGCACTTGAGCAATGTCTTTCAGTTTATACGAAACCAACTCCGCTTTATCGTTACAAGTCAGTCCGGTAGAATGTTCTATATTATACACCTCATCTACGAACTATTGGAGATCCTCCCACCTTAGAGACACGAAAGATAGTAGGATTCATCCTCACAAAATCTCTCAATCTAGCTGTCATATTTTTCTCCACAAGATCACTTGAGGTGAAATACCCATATTAACAAGGGTAATCAAAGATTAGTCTATAGAAAGTAAAACCTATCTAATCTCACCATTGATAATCTCTCACGGAACCAGCGGAATGTTATTACCTTGACCTGCATTAGGGACTTGATCACCTTAATAACCATGAGCACCTTTAGCAACTTGCTCAACTTGAGGAGGCACTTCCATTTCTACCCTTCCTTATCCCCACCTTTTAGCAGCAATTCTTGTAGTATTAATCTCCTATAAACACAAGAGAGATATTAAGAAAGACTCTAACAAAATAAACTCTATAGGCACGATACAAGATCAATGAAGAATGTGAAACTCTATCGTCCTATATCTTCACGGCTATAGATGTGTTGGGATTCACACCGATGGTCAAGTCTCTAAAAGACGTGGATTTTATGAGACTTTTTGATTCCTAGGACCACATTCATAAACTATGCTCTGATACTAAGCTTTTCGAATCTCGAAAGCACACCATTATAGATATGGTATTCTCGGAATTATTCCGGCATACTTCACCTCTCGAATGTGTTTTACAATCCCTTACATATCATTTATCGCATATAAACATATCAAAAGTAGTGTGGAAATTAAAATTTTTCACATGAATATCTTAAAATTTCATTTCGTATTAAAATCATAGAAATGCTAAGTCTCCATATATGCCATTCTTAGACTCATGAATTCTTGGGACACCGCCCATACATTACGAATATAGAGATACTTAGTCTATTACAATAATTAGATATAAAAAACATTTATGCCCTCGAGTAAACTGAGGACATACTTCAACATTGCTTGAATGACTCTAGAATCTAAGATTTCCTTCACGATCTTTCTGACCTTTCACGTACACCTTTAGAGTTAATAAAATGTATGGAATTAGTACAAATAGTTGTACGAAGCATGTCTTAATGTATAAAATTATGAAAACAGACATTTATACGAAATATGATATTTGTCATTAAAAAACATATAATCATCATAAGAATAACATTAACACCTTAGAAACACATAAGAAATGACATAAGCAATTATTCACATTTTTAGAAAACATTATAGTGCGTTCATGTCACATTAAAGGGACTAATTCTCACTTTCACGTTGAAGTTTCTCAGCTTCACAAGGAACACCTTCTAGCTTGCAATCCTCTCACTAAAAGCTATCCTAAGACCCACTTAATAAGACAAAGAGAGATCCCACATACACCCTCTCCAGACACACCTAAATGATCCTTAAGACCACCTATAATGAGATATATACACTTACAATACATCATACACATTAATATTATAGCCTCCTATCAAAGGTGATTCTAAGGATCACTTAAGTATGTTGTGAAGCGACCGCCCATAAAATTCCTTTCACAAACACTTAAGAGATCCTTTAGACTACCAAAGATAGAATCATTCTCACTTAATACAACAACATATAGATAATGTTACATTCTCTTTCCAAAGACTATCAAAAGACTTACTTTAGTAAATCAAGAAGATAACGTCAATGATTGACCTCTTCAACATAACCTAAATAATCCTTAAGACTACCAAAGGCTTAGATCATGTATAATAATAAACTATATTCCATAACTAGGGTAATTTTTAAGACTTATTTAATTAAGATACGAAGTGACCATTTCTATCCCCCCCTTTACACCTTTACTAGACAACCCTTAACTACTGTAAATAAGTACTTATTCATTTAACATGCTCTCGAAAGTAGGTTATTATATCAATTAGTTCATTTAATATTCATTCATCACATAAGGACATTCAAGAAATGGTCTTGGATAAGTCTTAGGGGCTCTATCTAGCACCTTCAAAGCCTATTGTGCAGTGTCTAGATAGCGTCCCATACAACCACCTAAACTTCATATAATTTTTGTATGGTTCGAAGGTATCCCGTGTTATGAGAATAGGCTATATCCGACATAGACCATGATAGCTAAACATGGAATCCAGAGTTTTAACCTACTCCGATAATGGTGTTCTACTTATAAAGGGTAGAACAAGGACAGATCTGATGTAGGCACATAGTTAAGTAATATTATAAGCTTTTATTTACTCTAGTCTTATTCTCAAGTAGAGTGACATTGTACTCTAGTCGCATTCTTAAGTCTCGCTACTTCCCTTATAATAATCACTCTGTGTTAGCCTTTGTTCACATAGACTATTTGACATTTAAGGATCACACGAAGAGGTTACTTATCTTGTGCATAACCCAATCACATTCATCCTACCAAAGAGGTCCACTCTTCTGCCTTTTAATGTAGAGTAAGATTAATTTTTAATAATATTCTAAGGATCATATGATGATTTTAAATTCAACTACCCTATGTCCATCATTCATTCCAAGAAGGATACCATTACGGCTCTTGACTCCAAGTTCATAATAGAACCTTACAACTAGGTTTAAGGTTCCACGTACATGACCTTCTTAACATCATTTAAGGTCTCACATATCATTTATTCATATATGACAACGGTGCAGTAAGCCTACCAAGTCGAGACATCTAATATCCACATGTTATTCAAACATGTATTAAAGTAAAGGACACAAGTAAACCAAAAATAAGGCACAACATACTTTACGATATCACATAAAGAATATTATTATTTGAAGCACTTAGGAATAACCCTTATCATCTTTATGTCATCCTATACATTACTATAATAACATCATCGATATAACCTTCATACACTCATATAGTAAAATTGACAAAATCATGCATCATCTCTAAGATTACACACATAAGATATAGTCATAGTCTTACATGATCACCTTACGACAATAGAAGAACTCATACCTTAACTTAATCACATGTAGATAGATATGCTTATACTCCACATAGATCAACTACACAAATAATCATAATATTTCAAGTAGTGCCAGCAAGGTCATGATCATCATAATACATAAAGTAACGCCGACAACGACACATCTATTACAAGTAAAGCACATAGCACCACCACCATAAGTGGACCATACCAATCACAACATAATGAAAGTGAAATTAACTTGAAATAAAGAGAATTAGGGCAGTGTACCACCAATCCATTGTCAGCACTTTATTCGATAGCTAAATCATCCAACTAAATATCATAAGGACCTTATCCATGGCCATGAACATCAATTCAATATATAAACTATAATACTCAATGAATATAGGTCAATTCGACATAAACTTATCAATCAATGACCAATTACACATGAATTGAATATAATTATTACATTATTCAATAGACCATAAAAAATTACAATAGAATTCATAAGCATTAAGTAAATATCACTTAACCGATAAAGTAGTCGAAAATTAGGGTTCATCAATTATATAGATTCATTTGTTAATTGAGTTAAAGTCATCAAATTAACAACAATTCAACAAATATTCAATGCTTTAAAACCTTAATGCAAGAACCCACGGGTATATTTCTATTTAGAAAACTCATATTTTTATTAACCTTTGAAAATTACTTTGAATATCGGATCCTTGATGAATAGAGTTTCAAGGATAAACAACAATGCCTTATTGAAATTAATCCACGAAATTTGAGAGAAATTGGTGGAGAAATAAACCTTCAAGATTAAATCTCACTTTGAGCTTGAATGGAGTTGTGGAGAGATCTTTAGAGGTTTTGGGTTTTTTATTTTTGAATGATAAATTATCCTTAGTGTTTAAGTCTTATTAAAAACATTTAAAATACCCAAAAGACCGTTAGGTCGCCGAAACTCTTGCAAGATGTATTTTTTGTAAACTTGTGTACATAGGAAAATTTAAGAATAATATTAGTTCATACGCATCATATAGACATGCATACTACTCATAATAGCACATAAAGTTATTTATCACACATTGAGGCATATTAAATCCATACAATATATTACTACTCTTTTATGTTATTTCTTTCCTAATTAAACCCTCAAGTGTACTTAGTACAATGCATTACCTTGAGGTCCCCTTACAATAGTCTATCATAGATATTCATCAAAAACATAACGACACATATTCACAAGTTATAAGCACATCATACACATCAACATCACATAAGGACCATCACCTAAGAAAACTACTACATAAGACTAGTGCAATGTCTAGGTAGAATCCCATTATACTATTTTAACCAAGTGTACCAACGTAGTCACCATAGGCTAGGCATAACATAATCAACAAGTCATAAAACCTTCATTTATATTTATTCAAAAGGCCACGTACTTCATAACATCATATAAGGACTCTTTCATTTACTTCTGTCTTAGTGATAATTCACTTAATTTATACCATAGGTAAACCATCATCATAACCCCTTCACAAGCTTACTTTTGCAATGTACACAAGGAGTCCCATATCCCCACATAAACTAAGTAAACTCATTTAGAACCCATAAATGCAAGTCACACACATACACATATATCATGTCTTCAAGTATCAAAGTCACTTAACAATGCATTCATTCAAATAAAACTTACATGCATAACATAAGACTTACTTTCATACATGCACTGATCTTATCCTTTATTTATACTCACTTGAGCAATGAATGGGTAAGGGTCATAATCCTATTAATATTAGTAATCCTCTCAAGGAGTTTTGATTAAAGTCCATAATCTTATCCTATTTGATTTATTACTTTGGAGACTTAACTATAACAATCATAGACTATGGGAGCTACGGGGAATAGACTGTTTAAGTGAGAGTTAACACTTGCCAAAGGTGTAACCAATCCTACATGGTTATATCAGTGGATATCCAAAAGCTATAACTTTTGGGGGAATGTAGTTATCGAACATGGAGATTGTTTTTAGAAACCTTAACTTACTATCATGGAGGTTTCCATGTCATTAGACAACATCTATGTTGGGAACCCAGACTTGCTAAACGTGAAACTTCTCTTTACGGGAAGCAAGATTTTCTAACGTGAAGACCCCACTTTAATTTGGCATGTTCACTCAATGGTGTATCTAAATTCCATTTTAGATATCATTTAATGAATTAGTTTGTAATGAAGGATTTAGGAGCTTGATTGTTCATAATTCATATTGCTTCAAGGATTCTAAGATAAGCATGTACTTTCATAATAGTCCCTACTTCATGTGAGCATGTCCTTTCATCTATTCATACAGTCATACATCATGTGTATTTTCAAATAACATTCTCAAACCTAAACAATACTGAAGGGCATTTACTAGTTCAATTGTATTAGTTTATATACGTCGTATCTTGATGTTTAGGGTATAATACTTCCTACATAATTTCAATACATTATTTTAGGCTTAGAAACACTTTTTAAGTCTTTCTTAATCATATGACACTCTAGAGTAAGTCATGAACTTCCGGAGTGTTAAATTCATAAACCTTAGGCAACATGACATGATTGTTGAAGACAATTCATTGAATTTTCTCTTGTTTTATAGGTATTCTCCATCCTTTTGTCTAACCCAAGGGATGATATGAGTAGGTTTGTGACCAGTGTTGCCGACCTAGTAAAAGAAGAATGCTTTAATAGAACACCTCTAAAATGACTTAGGTGAAACTCGAGGCTAACATGTTTTACAAGAAGTTTTAAAGTCATAAAATGGATTATAATTATGTATTGATTCCAATTATAAAGTTTTGTGATGTTTGGAGTTCAAACGTTCAAGAACGTTCATGACATTCAAAAGATTTGCCTTGACACATGATTTTAGGATTAGGTGTTCCTTTGCATGTTTTGCTTGTTCGTTTTTGTTGAAATTGATGTGAGAAGTATCTAACATGTTTAATACATTATTTGTCTTGAAAACTTGTGGGAAAAACTCCCGCATGAAAAACCAAAGGGTTCATCAAGAGAACCCAACCAACAGAGACAATCGACGCCTAGTAGGTTAGTCGACCCGCCGTCGTTCATGGTTGTAGGTTGACACTTTGTGACACAATCATGATATCCCAAAATTTTTACTCTGATACCATTGATTACTTTCAAGTACGTCCCATCGATGGAACAATGTCACATTATTAGGGAACTATAGATGGCCCTGCAATTCCCTCTAGAGCCTCGTCCAACTCAAGGGTAGTTTAGGTAAATCACCTAGATTTATAAAAATTACTTAGGTGGTTTATTAAGGGTATATTGACTGGTGTAATTGGGTTTATAAGTCTTGAACACTTATATGAATTCATTATTTAAAAATCAAAACCCAAGACATCTAAAGAACTATCTAGAACACCATTGAAGCTTGGGAGGAGATTTAATCTTGGATTTTAATTTCTCATATAAATATTCTAAAATTTTGTTGTTAATTATCAATTAAGGTATGGTTTTATCATTGGATATTTGTTCTTCAACCAGCCAAACATCAAAATT
This sequence comes from Solanum lycopersicum, assembly GCF_036512215.1. NCBI lineage: Eukaryota > Viridiplantae > Streptophyta > Magnoliopsida > Solanales > Solanaceae > Solanum > Solanum lycopersicum. Next base: position 19,400,385 of record NC_090811.1, on the reverse strand, counting down.
GTTTTCCAAGACTTTCTCAAAATATGGATCTCTAAATTGAAATCTAGCCATAAAACGTTTTAAATCATTGTATTATTATTTAATTGACCTTAATTTAATGATTTTATTCTAAAAACTCCATAAACCCATGGAAACCAAGCAATCCTAGTTTGACCTTATTATGGGTGAATTGATCATGTCTCTATTTTATTGAATTCTTGTGTAGTCCACTTTGGGCTATTGAATTATTAAAGAATCATGTAAGAATTATATGTAAGCTGTCTAAAATTGATAAATCTCATATTGTATTGTCTTGTACCATTGTACATTGTGATGATTCTATGGAATTGGTGACAATGACTATTGGCAAGCCTTCATGTATTGGATTGGTTGAATTGTCTATGCATTGGAATTTTGAGATTGGAATGGTGGTATGTTGACCTAACCTTCTGCATATTTTGTAGTAAAGGTCTTGAATTATTATGATTGTTTATATGGTTCACTTATGGTAGCGGTGAGTAGGTTCTATACTTGTGAATAATGTAGCCTCATCGGCATTACTTTAAGAATTGAGAAACAATGTGTCCTTGTATACATTACCTTATGAATTATGATATTGTCATGTTTTAAATATAATATGTGATTATTGTAAAGGTCTATAGTGTTTATTTGAATATGTGAAGTCAAAGTATGTGTTCTCTAAGGGATGATATGCGATCATCATAGGCTATAGTGATGCCTTATATATGAACATTATAATGAGTTATGTTGATAATTATATATGAGGCTATAGGGGGAGCTACAATATGCTTAGTTGACCTATATGCTACTTGAATGATATGGTACATGTGATTTGATGATAATTAAGTGATTTATTTTTGTAGACATATCTCTCTTACTTGATACATGAATAATGTGAATATAAATCCATGAAATAGTAGGCTAAAACACCTTTTCCAGGAAAGTATTTGTATAGTTTTTAAATTATCTTGAATTTAGTTAAGAAGATCATTTTTGTGGAACTTTTAGAATGAAGGTTATGAAATCCTTTAAATCAAAAGTCGTAATAGTATCGTTTTTGTGGGAATGGTGGTCTTAGGGGTGGTTGATAATAATTGCATGAAATTATACTTAGGAAGGTCATAGATCTATCCTCTGAACAATTTTAAGTAGCCCTAATGGTCCCTCCTTTGTAAGGTGTATTATAATTTTTTATGAGTAATATAGGGTACTTCTTCATATGCTCCTTTATTGAATTACTCTACGATAAAAAAGGCTAGCACTCACTATGTATACATAGGGAGTATCTCTAGTTTAGATGGAGACTAGAGTACAAAGAAACCTTTGACATTCCTTAATTATTTCCTACGTGGATCTTCCTAGTTCTACCATAGGCAAGTAGAATACCCTCCATCGGAGTAGGGAAAACTCTAAATTTCATGCCTACTTTTTATGGTCTATGTCATTTATTTTATGTTCTGATCATGTGGGATACACGTTAGTGTTGGATAAGTTTTACGAACTTTAGCTAGTGGAATGAGATGTTATCTAGACATTGCACGAGTAGACTTTGAAGATGTTGGTATGTAGGTTCCATAGGTCTTCTCCAAGACCATTATGTGAAGGTCCTTAATAGTTGAATGTCTCATAAATGGTCTGATGAACATTGTGACCTAAGATATATGCATTTTAATTAAAAGGTACTAATCTAAGCTAGCTTAGTGAGGCTTGGAGGGTTTATATGTGTGTTCTCTTTATTTCTTACTTGGGTGAGACTTAGATTAATTCTAAGTAGGGCGTCTTATTAATAAAATTAGAATAACGTTTGGTCGGAGGTTCACATGGTATGTGTTTTCAAGTGTTCTAGATATTATATTGTGGATTGTGACTTATATGTGGTGTTGGTTTTATATGTGGTTCTTATACATATGTCATGAAGTTTTACCGAAAAAGTGCATGTTTTATACAAATATCCTTTTATCATGATTTAATGAATTATTCCATACTTAATACATTCTATTGTACTATTCCATATACTTTTTCTATCTCTAAAGGTGTAGGACTCATTTGAGAGGATTACTTGAATGAAGACTAGCTACTAGCATTCCAGTAAAGCAAGTGTTTGTATGTTCTCACTAGATCCGAGTATAATTACCCAAAAGTAGCCCATCGAAGTTAGGGAGAACCCTTGGATCGTTACAAGGCGTAATTGACCCTTTAGGGTCTTGTACAAGCCTTTTAACTATTGTTTATTACATTTGAAATGAAAAGTAGTGCGGAATTTAAAGTTTTCACGAATAAATCTGTAAAAGAAACACCGTTCATAAAATATTAAGGAAGTCTCATTGTCACAATTGAAACATAAGGACAGGACATAATATCTTAGGGACATGATCCTTTTCATTGAATAAAAATACATAACAAGTCATTAAATAACCAAACTAATAAAATAGGACTATGCCCTCGGACATATGAGGACAAACTTTGTCTTGAGAGAATAATTCCCAAGCTTTGGCTTTTAGACTTTAACTTAGTATGGCATATGCATGAATATGCAAAAAGGGACATTTTAGTGTAAATACTTTTTCATGCTAACAAAGTAAAATCCGCATGAATATATAAGTAAAATTACATAAGAATCATCATTTCACACTTAGAAAAAGGATATCTTTAATTTTATCAAAAAGGAAAATTTTACAGTAAGCTCTCAAAAATTACAGGGAGTTCATTTTAACCTTACAGTGAACTATGTTAATCCCAAAACAGTGAACTCCCAAGAAAAGCCAAGAGGAAGTGAACTCATCTCCATAGGAGTTTCCCAATATAAGGTTATCCTAAGAATCATCAAGGTAAGAAATGAAGGAAATACCCATACACCTCCTTCAATATACACCTAGGTGATCCCCAACCTACCCCTTCTAGGCTTACTCGCCTCGGCAGAACAAGTCCCCACTCAATGACAAGACATTAGAAGAACAATCAAATAATACACTAACACTTCCTTTTTGGAATGCCTACCTAGTGCAATGAGTAGATGCCATCCCATTCCACCCCTTACCCTAATCAATACACTCTTTTAGAAGACATACCTCATTCAATTCATACAAGACACACAAAGACTTCCCTTTTAGAATATCTACATAGTGCAATGGATATAGAGAATCCCATACCACCAACTACCCTATGTAGTACGTTCTTTTAGGATACTTAGTTGATAAACTTCATATAAAACACACCAAGACTCCCCTTTCTGAACGTCTAGTTAGTGAAATGGATAGATGTCATCCTATTCCACCACCTACCCTAAGTAGTATGTCTTTTAGGAGACTTAGTTCATTCATTCTTTTGTAGGGGTTTTCTTAACAGATATAGACCATGAGATCTGAACATGGTATCCCAATATTAACCTTTATTAGATGAGGGATCCTCACTTTCATACAAGAAGGTCATTCTCTTTGCGTTTACATAGCTTTCCCTATAGCTACACCTGTGCGGGCGCATAGTTAAGGTATAAGGAGATTCCTACTAAGTAATTTATTCTCTATGAACGAGCATTAGTCATATCAAGAGGTACATTGGAATACATCATCTCAACTCATGAAGTTTAACCACGTCGAAAACAGAATACAAATATGTTCGCTATTTGAAAAAACAATATGGACAAAGAAATTTATAAACAACAATTAATAGAAAAAATAACGGAAAAAATAGCTGAAAAAGAACAAGAATTACAACATAGAAAAAGAAGGATAGAAGAAAATATATTAGCAGGAGCATGTAATAAATCAATACTAGCACAAAGAAAAAATATATTTATGTTAGAATGGGAATTAGATTGTCTTGAATATGAGTTACAACATAATATAATACATAAATTATAATGAATAAAGAAGAATTTGCAGTAGACGAAAAAACATATGAAAATCAAGACGGAATGATAATAAAAATAATATTTTCAAATCTAGGAAGAAGATATAAAAAAATAGGAAATAATCTATACTTGATGTTAGAAAAAGAAACAGCAAAATTAGAGGATAGTTTAACAGCTATGATAAGAATAACAAAAGAAAATGAAGAAATAGACAAATCAAAAGAAATTGAAAAAATAAAAATACAAGCAAAACAAGAAGTATAACAATTAGAAGAAATAAAAAATACAAGAATAAGTGAATTAGAAAAAGAATTAGCTAGGTTAAAATTATTATATGAAAATAAGCAAAAACAAAAGGAAAAAGATAAAGAGCTTAAATTAACTAATGAAATAAAAGAAATGGAACAAAAATTAAATGAAGATATTGAGGTAAATGAAGTAAATGAAATAGATGAAAATGAAAATGACCAAAAATCAGAAATAAGTGACATAAGTGAAACATATACAGAAATCTTAAAACAGACAAATAAAATAAATAAATTGGAAATAAACACAGGAGATATGAATAGACCTAGTACGTCAAGAGTAAAAACCCCAGATAATAGTCCCAGAAATAGTCCTAGAAGTAGTCCTAGGTGGACACCACCAACTCATTATACAGAAAGTTATCAACAATTAGACAGAAATAATGCAATATGGAACAGTGGATTAAATAAAAATTGGATACCGAAACCAATAAGTGAACAATATAATTTCTTAGATTTAGATTGCGTCACAGACATAAATAAAACAATATTACTATGGAAAGGAAATATATCCAAGCAGTTAATAGATAACAAAATAGAAACAACAAAAACACCAAGATATATAGAAAGAACATTCATAGGAACGGCAAAATTATGGATAGAAAATCTACCCCCAGAAAGTTTAGAAGTACTTAGAAATGATAAGAAAATGGATGGATCCCCATCAGCAACAAATATAGATATACTACACAAATATGAATCAACAATAAGAAATGAATTTGGAGGTATGACCACGGATATAAGAGAACAAAATAAGGAAAAAATAATAAATAGACAACTTATGACAAAATTAGCTATATGTAAAATGTGTTATATAGAAGAATATACTTGTGCATTCAAAGAATACTATTACAAAACTAAATACAATTTAGACGAAGCAAAAGAAATAAGAAAACAATATTTTAAAAAATTACCAGAACCATTTAGCACAAAAATAATAAAGGATTGGAATAATGAAGGAATGATAGATACTTTAGGAGATAAAATAAAATTTCTATCTCAATGGTTTACACAATTATGTGAGAACCAAAAAGAAAAATTAAAAATGGAAAAAGTACTAAATAAAAATTTATCATGTTGTAAAAATAAAATGGCACCACAGTTTGGATGTACAAATAAAAAACAAAAATCCAGAAGATATAAAAATTATAGAAAAAATAAAACTAAGTATAAATATAAACAACCAAGACGAAGGTATTATGTAAAAAACTATAAAATAAAAAGACCATATAGACCTAAAAGAAAAATATCTCAATGTACATGTTACAATTGCGGAAAGATAGGACACATAGCTAAAGACTGTAAATTACCTAAAAATCCAAAAAGAAAACAGATTGCAGAAATAGTTATAGATGATGACGAATATATGCAAATAGAATACATAGACTATGAATTAAGTGAAAACGATAGTATATATGAAGTATCAGATATAGAAACCGAAAATGGAGAAGAAGATAATGAAATAGAAGAAGAAGAAATATAATGTCTGAAAACGAAATAATATCTAAAGAGAATTATGAAGATGAAGAATCATCACACCAAAAAATTATATTTGATAATACACTTTTTGAACAAATAAAAGGAAAAGAATTAGATTTAAGTGTTGAAAAAATACTTGACATACCTATACTAAAAAACTGGTTTAAAAGACAGAAAGAAGAATACTATGTAATTAGTCAAAAAGAACACATCATAGACGGAAAATATACAAGCGGAAAAGCATATATACCTATAATAAACAAACGAATAATAAATAAAGAAATATAAAACATAAAAAATAAAGAAGCTATAAAATATGTACATTTAGGAGGAACGGAAATACTAATAAAAGCTTGTTTCAGAGAAGGAATAGATACACCTATTGAAATATATTTAGCAGATGATAGAATAAAACATCCTATAGAAAAAAGTGTAATAAGTGCAGTTAAAGAAAATTAATATACCAAAAATTTAAATTTATAATAAGTGCTAATTATACAGTAGCATTAACAGATACAAATATAGATAAATCATTAGTATTATATTGGAAAATGTCAGGAATAGAGTTAGCACCAGGAAGTAAGGTATTCACAGCAAGATGTAAAAATCTATATATATTAACAACAAAACATAAAATAACGGCAAGAAATAAAATTGATAAAATAAAAATAGAAAATCCTTTTGAAAGAATAATTACGGTAATACATAATAATGACTATAGTTATAAAGAAATGGATACAGAAGAAGAATTGGAGATAGTAAAAGAAAGATTAAGCACCTCAAGCGTACCAAATACATTAACAAGAGCTTCCTCATCAAGAATAAGTTCATCTAAAAGAAAATATGAAATATCACAAGATTTAGGAGAAGTAACACTATATCATTATTTTATAACAGGAATAATGGACCAAAGAAAATATAAAATCTTGATAAACACAGGACAAGAAGAAAATCATATAACAAGAGAATTAGTATTAGAAGAAGAAATTATGAAAACAGGACACATATGCCCTGGATTACCTAGTGAAATAATAAATATAAATGAAGAGACAACAGAAAAAGAAATAATTATAGGAGGAATTCCATTGAAAATACAATTTAAGATATATGAAGGAAATCATAATATCACATTAGGAATAAAATAGTTAGAAAAGGTTAAACCATACAGCATAGAAAATGAACAATTAACAATAACTTGTCAAAATAAGAAAATAAATATAAAAAGAACCAAAAATGATTAATGAAAATATTTATACTTGCAAAAATTATTGTAGAAGGATATCACAACAGATATTATACACCTATGATAGATACAGGAGCAGAAGCGAATATACGTAAATATAATTGCTTACCAGAAGATAAATGGGAAAAATTAAAAACACCTATGGTAGTAACAGGATTTAACAATGAAGGAAGTATGATTAAATATAAAGCAAAAAATATAAAAATACAAATATGGGATAAGATACTAACAATAGAAGAAATGTATAATTTTGAATTTACCACAAAAGATATGTTATTAGGAATGCCATTTTTAGATAAGTTTTACCCACACATAATAACAAAAACACACTGGTGGCTTACTACGCCATGTGGATATAAAATAGGAGCAAAAAGAGTAAAAAATAAACAACGAAAATATATAGAATGGATTAGAGGTAGTGAAAAAATAAACCAGGAAATGGAAAATATAAGTGAAAAACAAATATCACAACTAGAAATCATTATATTTGCAATAGACAAAGTTAAAATAATCAATGAACAGCTAGAACAACTATATAATGAAGACCTATTACAAGGATGGGAAAAACATAAAACAAAAGTAAAAATTGAACTAATAGATGAAAATAGTATATTAACACAAAAACCGTTAAAATATAACTTTGATGATTTACAAGAATTTAAAGTACATATAAATGAATTACTAGAAAAAAATTATATACAAGAAAGTAATAGTAAACATACAAGCCTAGCATTTATAGTAATAAAACATAGTGAACAAAAAAGAGGTAAAAGTAGAATGGTTATTGACTACAGAAATTTAAATGCTTAAACTAAAACATATAACTATCCAATACCTAATAAAATACTTAAAATAAGACAAATACAAGGATACAACTATTTTAGCAAATTTCACTGTAAATCAGGATTTTACCATCTAAAACTAGAAGAAGAATCAAAACAATTAACAGCATTTACAGTACCACAAGGATTTTATGAATGGAATGTATTACCATTTGGATATAAAAATGCACAGGTAGATATCAACATTTTATGGATAACTGTTTTAACCAGCTAGAAAATTGTGTTATATATATAGATGATATATTATTATATTCTAAAACTCAAGATGAACATATAAGATTATTAGAAAGATTTATACATATAATTAAACACTCAGGTATAAGTTTAAGTAAAAGTAAAGCAGAAATTATGAAACCACAGATAGAATTTCTAGGAATACAAATAGATAAAAATGGAATAAAAATGAAAACTCACATAGTACAAAAAATAATTACTATGGATGAAAATATAGATACAAAAAAGAAATTACAATCATTCTTAGGATTAGTAAATCAAGTAAGGGAATATATACCGAAATTAGCAGAACATTTAAAACCATTATACAAAAAACTCAAAAAAAGATATTGAATATCATTTTGACAACAAAGATAAAGAACACATAAAAAATATTAAAAAATTATGCAAAAAATTACAAAAATTATATTTTCCTGATGAAAGTAGAACATTCACATATATAATTGAAATAGATTCAAGTGACCATAGTTATGGAGGAGTACTAAAATATAAATATAATAAAGAAAAGGTAGAACACCATTGCATGTATTGCTCAGGATCATATACTGAGGCTTAAACAAAATGGGAAATAAATAGGAAAGAATTATTTGCATTATATAAATGTTTACTAGCATTCGAACCATACATAGTTTACAATAAATTTATTGTAAGAACAGATAATACACAGGTAAAATGGTGGATAACCAAAAAGATAGATGATTCAGTTACAACAAAGGAAATAAGAAGATTGATATTAAATATATTGAATTTTACATTTACAATTGAAATTATAAAAACTGACGAAAATTTAATTGAAGACTACCTCTCAAGAAAAAGATATGATGAAAGATCTACTGGCGATGATGAAAAATCTATGCCAAAGAGTAGAAAAGATAGAAATAGAAGTAAAGGAGCTTAAAGCTAACGGTCAGCAGCATGACCAAAAACATGCGGAGCTACGTCGTACGGTAGATGGAAAACAGCCAGAGATAGAAGGAGATGATGGGAAACTCCGGAAAACCCATAACAATGTTTGTTCAGATACAGCTGCAGGTACAAGTAAAAGAACTAGTGAAAAACCAAAAAACACAAACTTAAACCAGTTATTTGCAAAACCATTTACCCAAAAACCACAAATGCAGATACCAGCAGAACCACAAACATCAACCTATGCAGTAAGCCTACAAAACGACAAAAAAAAGATATAACTATATTACCCAATCTTACATTGAAAACATATACAAAATCCAAACATACCTAAACCTAAACTCAATATCTACACAAACAAAAAATCCCGAAGAAGATTATATAACCCAGAAACTACAAGGATATAACAAACTTATTGCACAACCTAAGACCAACCCCAACCTAGTAAAAACATGTTATAACTACGGACTACTAAATACAGTATACACATATACGGGAGAATAGATAGTAGGAATACCAGAATTACATAGAGCATTTCTAACATATAAAAGAATTACCAAAGGAAATTTATTCTATATAAAAAGTTATACAGCACCAGCATAGATATTATACGAAGAGATAAAATCACCAATACAGGTGGTAAAGATAGGATTAACAATAGATATGATTATTCCAGAAGAGATAGAAAAACAAAATGAGATACCAAAAGTAGAAATACCTAATTTTTATGCAAATAAAAGAATAATTGGTATAGCTACGATTAAACAAGAGCTAGCAAACAATTATTTAAATGACAATGCTATTTGGAGCTATTATGCAAGAGATCAGGTAATGATATATGCAAACTCCAAAGAATTAAGAAAATCAGATATGGACGAAGTTCAAAGATGGATTTTGTCATTGTTACAACCAGAAGAACAACCATCCACGAGAGCTTTGAAGAAAGGATTTATTTCAGAAGAATTATTAGTAATGTATTGCAAACTTATCAGCAACAAATATCCAGACCACAAATGCTCCAAATGAAATGGAGAAGACAATGTGATACCTACAGTTGATTTAGAATAAAGATAAAAAAAAAGTTATTATTGTTGGCTGAATAACAGCCATATGTATAAAGTATTATATGTATTGTTGTGTCGGCTGAATATCAGCCATATGTATAAAATAAGAGTCTTTTTATTTTTGTCGTCTTGCGTTAGCTGAAAAAAGCCAAATGTACAAAAGTCGTAAAGTAAATAGTTTGTCGGCCAATCATGTAAAATGTTTGTCGGCCAATTATGTAAAGTAAATAGTATGACGGTGTAATTTATGTGTATAAATAGAAGAGCTTTCCTCATAAATAAAACACACCTTCATCCTTACATCTCTCATCTTTCTGAATACTCTCTCTTTACGCTTCCACCCCAAAATTGGTATCAGAGCTAGCTCACATCTCAACTCACAAATGGCACTCATTCTCCAAACGATCTTAGAAATCTCTTAGGATGTAGTGAGGTTGCTACTAACCACTTTATGTCAACTTACGAGGAGTGTTCACCCCAAACTCCCCATTGGACTTAACTTAGCTTCATTCATTCATCCAAGTGTGTGTGTGTGTATACATGTGAACACACCTTGCATATAAGAATTATTTTATTTACATTAAATTCTATACCTTATTAGGCATTCATTCATCATATTAACAAACTTTAACATGCTCAACATTTACACTTACTTCAATTAGGCATAATCTATGCAAAATATGCAATTCAAGCTTCATAATAAACATTACATGAACCAACCTCATTGTTACATAATTTCACATATTAGGACATTAAAGGCGCACTTACAATACATATCATGTATATCCAAATTCATCAAGTAAACATTTCCACCAAGAAGGTGGACTATACCACTCAAGAGCATTTCATAATAAAGCTTAATAAACATAACAACCTTACCATTTATACGAGGCTTACAAAACTATTTAAAATTTACTCAAAAAATTATGATAAAATATTTCTTAGGGTAGTATCTAAATTACAACATTAACACAAGGAAACTAAAGCTCAAAGACTACAAAACCATGCTCATTTAACCAATTCCTTAAGGCAAAATTTTATTAAAAGCTTTAACATGTTTCCTTTGATGTTTTAGCATAAATATCACCTAATAACATTAGAAACATCATATTTGAATCATATAAAATGTTTTAATGCAAGACACATATTTAGATTTAAATATAGAGGAGACTAGGGTTGGAAACACTTGTTGATAATCCATTAGAAATGACTCCCTGAATGGAAGAGATATCAAGGATCGATATCATACCTCAAATAATGAAACCCCAATTATTTGTATGAAAAACTTGACCACCAGCAGCCCTCCTAGCTCCTTCTTGACTTCTAGCATCAATGGAGTTTGAAAGAGAGTTCTAAGAGAGAGGCGTTTTGGGTTTTATGAAATAATGTCTAAAATTAAGTCTTAGGTTTTGGAACTCTTTAATATACTTATATAACCCTAAAATTGAGTTCATAGGTTCCTATAATACTTGAGGTGAGTTTACCTAACACCCGAAGCCATAGAAAAATGACAGTTGTTTCAAGCAACACCAACGGCTCCCTACAAGTGGAATGTGTCCCAATAAACGCCCCTTTGGTGGTGTCCCGTTAATTGGGAAAAACATTCCTTCATGTGCAGGCTTTGCTATCCATATACTCAAAGTGGATGGCGAAGGTCGACGAACTATTTTTTACCAACGAACAGTCCCTTGTTGTCGTGGATGGTCACGGCTTAGCAAAATCCTGCCATAGGGATGGGGTCATCTTGTATGGACCTTCGTGGGTCCTAGACTGGGTCATACCGAGAAGTTCAACGTTTAAACATATTTTTATAGTTATTAGGAACAACACACACAGATTCCAAAACAAAATAAGCACGTAAGACTCACTAAAACACATCAACAAACATTAGCACTTTCTAAAATACACCTTTTGAATGTGATGGACGTTCCTAGTTGTTTGACCTCCAAATGTAACCAAACATTACTCACTGCCTAAGTAAATCAAAATTATTCATTTTAACTCAAAATTAACTCATGAAACATTCATGAAGGTGTATTTCCCCTGCATTCATTGAGGGTTTTAATGAGGACATCTCTATGTTTAGTTTCTTGTTGAGTGTATTGTAATAGACTTAGCTATTTCTTTTTTTGATATATGGATCGTGACCCAAGAAATTCATGTTTCTAAGAAGATGACATTGAGACTTTTCCTTTCCTTATGACTTTTTATAAAGAAACGTTTTGAAGTATAATTATTTTGTGTTAAATGATTTAACTCTACATTAATTTTAATACATTTATGCAATTAATGATGTCAAATGTTTTTACAAAATTTCAAAGAGGTCAAGTACACCATGTTACGATATGAAGGAATGTAATATCTTTTACGATGTGCTCTCAGGTCATGATAAAGTTAGTATCAGAGCAAAGTTTATGACGTAGTCTTTAGGAATCCGAAGTCTCATTAACACCACACGTAGTAGAGTCTTTTTCATTGGTGTGAGTCGTAAAACATCTATGTACAAGAGGCTATAGGATGATAGAGTTTAACATTCTTCATCAATCTTGTGATGTGCCTATAGAGTTGAGGTTGTATGTTTCTATTCCTAATCTCTTGTCTTGTGTTTATAAGAGATGACTACTAGAAGAATGGCCCCAAAAAGGTTGGAAGAGGAAGGAGTGAACGATTTAATTCACAAAGGTGGATTAAGTCCACAAATAGTTCAAGATACCCAAGGTGTCCAAGTTCCGCACAAAGTGATGAAGTCCGTATTGGAGGTGAAGGTGATGAGATTATAGTTGTTTCCCCAAACATGAATAACGGGGAGATTAGAGAGGCTTTACTTGCTTTAGCACGAGCCATGGCAATTCATGTGAATAGCAGGGTTGTGGTTAGGATGAATGCTACAAAGAGTACCATGAGCTTTTTGTTGTAGGGATTTATGAGGATGAATCCTCTTATATTTCTAATCTCTAAGGTTGGATAGGATCCCCAAGAGTTTCTTGATGGTGTGTAGAAGTTTTGGAGTGTCATGGGTGTGACTTCTTAGGATAAGGCGAAATTGGCTTCATACGAATTGAGTGAAGTTTCTCAAGTGTGGTATACTAAATGAAAAGATAATAGGCCGGTTGAGTAAGGTCCTATATAGTGGGAAAAGTTTAAGTAGACTTTCTTTGGAAAGTACTTTCCACGTGAGAAGTGGGAGATGAAGGTTGAGGAGTTCATTAACCTTAGACAAATGAAGATGAGTGTTGAATAGTATTTTTTGAAGTTCACGTTATTGTCTTGGTATGCTCCATCCTTCGTGTTTAACCCTAGCGCTGAGATGAGTAGGTGTTTCATAGAATTATGTTGCGTGTTTGATCGTTTTTAGGAGTCTTCTTTCAATGTAATTCATTTATTTCTTTCACTATGCATTTCATGAGGTTATAATTATGTTGTAAAATGATTTTATATGTTTTTTCCCTCGTATTATCATGTTTCCGTTATAAATTGCTTCAGAGTTAATTTTTTTGAATATTCAAGTATATTTCACTGTGAGTTTGGGCAGTTCAGAGTAATGGCTTTGCAAAAGTGATAAAAAATTGTTCTTTTATTAAAAATGGTTACATTGTGTATAAAATTGATGTATATAAGCATGATCATGTTTGTCAAAGTATTTCCTCCTATATGAAATGAAAAATATGAGTTTTATTGAATGACAACTTGTAGAAGTACTTACTATCTTCATCTTGTGTTTTAGTCTCTTGCTTATGTGAAATTGGTACTTATTCAAATTGTGAATTGTGTATTTTTTGAATGAATATGTACTTATCGTGTCGATTTTTTATATCTTGAAAGGTCCTAAATTGTAACAAGTGTCACTTGAGGACGAATGTGGTCCTAGTAGGGGACAATGTAACACATCTAAAATGACTTAGGATAACCTAGAGCCTAACTCGTATGTCATGACTTTTTTAAGTCATAAAATTGTTTGTAACGATATATTTAGGCCATTTATAATATTTGGTAATGTTTGAAGGTCAAAAAATACAAGAACTTCCATGACGTTCTATAGATTAGACTTGAGACCTGCTTGTATGATTAGGTGTTTCTTTGAATGTTTTAGGTGTTTGTTTTAGTGTATATTGACGTGAGAGTTATCTAAAATATGTACGAATGCATTTATATTAGAAATATCTAGGCGAAAGTCCCCAAGGACAACTGAAAGGGTCATTGGACACTATTTCTAGACAAAAACTTGTTAAAACAAGCCAACCCAACGGAGGAAATCGACTCCCAGTAGGTAAGTCGACACACTTTCATTGGTGGGCTTAAGTTGAAACTTAGTAACAGGATCTTAAGATCCCAAAATATGTCCTATGATCCCATCGATGATTTTCCTGTACGGCTCATTGATGGATCGATGCCTTGTTAATGTGAAACTGTCAATAGGCCTGTAATTTCCTGCAGGGCATCGACCAACTCAAGGTTAGTTTAGATAATTCACCTAGCTTTCTAAAAATTAGCTGGGTCATTTACTAAGGGTATATTAGGTATTTTAAGTGGTTTAATAAATATTGAACACTTAAATGAACTCATTAATTCAAAATCAAAACCCAAGACCCCTGAAGAACTTTCTAGCAATCCATTGAAACTTGAAGGGAGCTTGGAGCTTGAAGAATGATTTCTCCATGAATTATTATACAATTTCGTGTTTTATCATTAATAAATATATGGTTTTCATCCTTGAATATCTTTTCTTAAATAATCAAATCTTCAAAGTAGTTTTCCAACATTTTCTCAAAGGATGAACTTCTAAATTAAAATCTAGCGATGAGATCTTTCTTCAAGCATTTTGAATCATTGTATTATTATTGAATTGATCTTAATTTGATGATTTTAGACTAAAAATTCTATGAACCCATGCAAACCAAACAATCCTAGTTTTAACTTTATTATGAGTGAATTCATTATGTCTCTATACTATTGAATTCTTATATAGTTTACATTGGGCAATTAAATTATGAAATAATTATGTTACAATTACATGTAGAAGGTCCTAAATTAATAAATATCATATTGTATTGTCTTGAATAATTGTATATTGTGATTATTGGATTGAATTACTGACTATGTCTATTTGTAAAAGGCTTTGTGCATTGAATTGGTTGAATTTTCTATGCATTACATTGATAGTATGTTGACCTAACCTTATCCAGAATTTCTAGTATAGGTCTTGAATTATTATGATGGTTGGTATGGTTCACTTATGGTGGCGGTGCTTAAGTGTCATACTTGTGAATAACGTGGCCTCGTCGGCGTTATATTAGGAATTGTGAAACATTATGGCCTTGTCTGCATTACATTATGAATTATGATATTGTAATATTTTAAATTGAATATGTGAGTATTGTTAAGGTCTATAAGGTTTATGTGTATATGTGAAATAAAATCATGTGTTCTCTAAGGGATTAATATGCGATCATCATTTGATATAGTTATACCTTATATATGAACATTATAATTAGTTATGATGATGATTATATGGGAGTGTGTAGTGTGATTGCAAATATGCTTAGTTGACCCTATGTGCTATTTGAATGATATGGTACATGTGATAAGATTATAATTGAGTGTGTCTTGTGTTGGTATACCTATGTCTCTTCCTTGATATATGGAAAATGTTTATATGAATCATTTATTTAGTAGATTAAAGAACGTTTATCATGCAAGCATATATATGAGTGGGATATAATATTGAATCTAGTTAAGACGGTCATTTGCGTGGAACCTTTTAAAAAGAATTTTATGATATCCTTGAAGTCAAAAATCGTAATACTGTCCTTGTTGTGTAAATGGTGGACTTAGGGGTTGTTGACTGGACTCACATGAAGTCCTCCTTAGGAAGGTAATAGAGCTATCGTATTAACCATTTTAGGTATCCCTAGTGGACCTTCCTTGGTAAGGTGTATTATGATTTTTTATGAGTAAGATGTGCTACCAATTAAAATACTTCTTTTATTGAATTAGTCTATGATAAAAAAAAGGCTAAAACCGAGCAACTATAGTTGCGGAGTAGCTCTAGTTTTGACAAAGACAAGAGTAAATAGTACCCCCTGATATTCCTTAACCATTTACCCACATGGGATGAATCCTTGTTCTTCCATTGACAAGTACAACACCCTCTATCACATTAAGGAAAACATCAGATTTCATGCTAAGCTAGTATAGTCTATGTCGGTTATTACATATTTTGATCATGTGGCATACATGCTAGTGCTGGATAGTTTCTATGAAGTTTAGGTTGTGGAATGGGACTTTAGAGAAGCATTGCACGAGTAAGCTTTAAAGATATTAGTATGTAGGTTTCCTAGTTCGTCTCCAAGATCATTAAGTGAAGGTCGTTAATTTATAAATTTCTCTTAAATGGTCTATTGAACATAGTGACCTAATCTAGAAATATGTTAATGAAAAGGTTCTTATGAAGAGTACAGTTGAGGATTGTAGGTAGGCATGGAGGTGGTGTATTTGTGTTCACTTTACATCTTACTTAGTTGAGTCTTAAAGAAATTATAATTGGAATGTCTATCTAATGATATTAGAATAACCTTTGGTAGGAGGGTGTCATTTTATGTGCTTTAAAGTGTTCTTGATATCATATTGTAGATTCTGACTTATATGTGGTGTTGGTGTTATATGTGGTTCTTTTACTTATATCATGAAGTTTTACTCTAAAAAGAGCATGTTTTCTTTTATCATGATTTAATGCATTATGTCATACTTTGTACACTCTAATATGTTAATTCCATATATTTTGTCTATCTCTAAAGATGTAGGTTGCATTTGAGAAGACTTCTTGAATGAAAGCTTGTACACTAGCATTCAATTCAAGCAACTGTTGGTACGTCCTTACTAGTTCTGAGGACATATCTATGTTTAGCTTCTTTGTTAGAAGTATTGTAATAGACTAAGATAATTATATTTTTTGATGTATGGTCCTGCGCCATTGAAATTAGTGTGTCTAAGATGGTGATATTGAGACTTACCCTTTCCTTATTATATTCTATAAAGAGACATTTGAAGTATTATTATTTCATGTTAAAAGATTTAATTTTGCACTACTTTTCATACATGTATATAGTGAATTATGTAATCGTCTTGTAAAAGACCTCAGAGAGGTCAAGTACATTTTGTTACGATATGAGTGAATGTCATATCTTCTAGGATATTGTCTCATGTCGTGAAAAAGTTGGTATCTTAGGAAAGGTTATTAAGTATTCTTTAAGAATACAAAGTATCGTTAAACCCGCGCCTAATCTCTTCTCTTGTATTTATAGGAGATTACTACTAGAATGATGGCCGCAAGAAGGTTGGAAGAGGAAATAGTACAAGAGGGAATTCGCCAAGGTTGATTATCTTCACAAAGTTTTAAAGATCCTCAAGATGTCCAAGTTCCTCCACAAGGTGATGAATTCCCTATTAGAGGTGAAGGTCATGAGGTTCTGATGGTTCACCCTAATATGATTAATGGGGAGATTAGAGAGGCTTTAGTTCCTTTTTCCAGAGCCATGACAACTCATTTTAATAGGGGTGTTGAGCATAGGGTGAATGCTATAGAGAGAATGAGGACCTCTAGGATATGGTATTTTGTGAGGATGAATCCTCCTATATTTCTTGTCTCTATTGTTGGATAGGACAACCAAGAGATTCTTGATTTTGTGTACAAGGTATTTAGTGCCGTTGTGGTTACTTTTAAGGAGAAGGAGGCGCTGGCTTTATACCAATTAAGGGAAGTTTCTCAAGTGTGGTACACTAAATTAAAAGATAATAGGTTGGTTGAGTCTTGTCTTATAGAGTTGGAGGAGATTAAGGGCACTTTCATAGGAAATTACTTTCCGTATGATAGGGGGAAGGTGAAGGTTTAGGAGTTCATTAACCTTAGACTAGAGAATAATTTGTGTGGAAGAGTATTCTTTGAAGTTCACCATGTTTTCTAGGTATGCTCCATCCTTTGTTTCTAACCCTATGTATTTGATGAATATGTTTGTGACCGGTGTTGTGGACCTTTTGAAAGAAGTGTATTGTACGACTATGCAGCACGATGATATAAAAGTGTCTAGGCTTATGGTGTATGCACAATCTGTTGAGGAGTCCAAGATTTGTAGGATTTTAAGGAATTTCAAAAGGGGTAGAGTTTACGAGAAAAACCAACCTAGGTTAAGAAGTCTGCTCCAAACCAAGATGTAACTAGTGCTCTTAATGATAAAAGTGAGGGCAGTAGTGGTTCTCAAGAAAGTAACCTACTTTTTCTACTGGTGGGAAGAATCACATTGGGAAATGTCTAGTAGGTACTACTATAGGTTTATGTGGTTGTGGTAAGGATGGTCATAAGGTGAGGGATTTTCACACTATTGTAGGTAAGGGAAAGGATACCCAACAAGCTACTCTAAGTGTTCCAAAAGGTGGTTATCAAAAGAGGATCGCTTCTATGCTCTTTGAACTAAAGCGGTGATTTGGATGATGAGGTTGGTAAGTTAGAGTTTCTCTTTTCTGTAGTAATGAATTCCTTCTACGTTGGATCGTATGTTGAGTAGAAGAGTTGTGATTTTTTTTCTCCTCTCTTCTTTTGAATTCAAGATTGAGAGATGGAAATTCATAGAAACATGTCGCATTTTATATTGTGTATATGAGTCTTGTTGAAATTGAATTTCATTGATTTCTTTCATTGTGTATTTCATGAAGTTAAGTTTATGTTGTAAAATGAGTTTTTGGTTTTATCCCTCATACTTTCATGTTTTAATCATAAATTTCTTAAGAGTTGCTTTTTTGAATATTAATTCATATTTCGCTATAAGGTTGCACCATTTAAAGTTGAGATTTTGCTAAAGTGATTTAATTTTTTTTACTGAAAATTGTTATAATATGTATAGAATTTATTTATATGAGCATGATAATCTGTGGATAATTATTTCCTACTATATGAAATGAAGAATGTGAGCCTTATTGCATGAATAGTTGTAGAAGTAGTTTACATCTTCTTGTTGTGTTTTGAGTCACTTATCTATGTGAAATTGGTACTCCTCCAAATTTTTTATTTTGTATTTGTGTGGAGTGATTATGGGCTGCTATTCATGAGTTTCGTATATCTTGAAAGTACCTAAAGTGGGGGAGAATGTAACACCTCTAAAAAGACTTAGTTGAAACTAGAGTCTAACTCGTGTTTCATATGTGTTTAAAGTCCTAAAATGGTTTATGATGAGGTTTTGATGCAGTTTCTAAAGTTTGGTGTTGTTTTGAGATCAAACGTTCAAAAACGTCTATGACTTTAGAAAGATTTGCCTTGAGACCTGCTTGTACAATTAGGTGTGCCTTTGCATGTTTTATACGTTTGTTTTTGTTGAAATTGATCTAATTGTTGTCTAACATGTGTAAGAGTGCATTTGTGTTGAAATTTTTTTGGAAAAACTCCCCAACGAACAACCAAATAGTCCTTGAGGAGGACTAAACTTCTAGCCATAAAGCTATCAAAACAAGCCCAACCAAAAGAGACAATTGACGCACACTAGGTCAGTCGACGTCGCGACATTGGTGGGCGTAGGTTAAATTTTTTTGGCAAGATCTGAAGTTCCCAAAATATGACCTCTGATATTATCGATGATTTAAAATTATGACTCATCAATGGATCGACTCCCCGTTAGAGAGAAACCATCGATATGCCTGCAATTTCCTGCAGGGCCTAGGCCAACTAAAGGGTAGTTTAGGTAATTCACCTAATTTTCTAAAACAATTTTTGTGGTTCCCTAAAGGTATATTTGTTATTTTAAAAGGTTTCATAACTCTTGAACACTTAAATGAATTCCTTATTTCAAAATCAAAACCCAATACCCCTAAATAACTATCTAGAATTTCATTGAAGCTTGAAGGGAGATTGGAGGTTGGAGCTTGGAGCTTGATTTCTCTATCATATCTGGTCAAATTTAGTGTTTTAGAAAGAATTAAGGTATGGTTTTCATCTTTGAATCTCTTTTCTTTAGGGAGCCAATCTTAAAATTGTCTTTCCAAGACATTCTCAAAAGATGAACTTCTAAATTTAAATTTAGACATGGGTTCTTGCATAAAATGTTCTTAATCATGGTATTATGATTTAATTGATGTTGATTTGATTATTTTCGGGTAAAAAATCCACGAACCCATGCAAAGCAAGCAATTGTAGTTTTAACTATATTATGGGTGAATTAATTAGATTTGTTTACTATTGAATTGTTGTGTAACGTTGGGCTATTTAATTTTGAAATAAACATGTTAGAATTATGTGTAGTATGTATTAGATTGATAAATCTCATATTTTATTGTCTATTATATTGTGGTTATTGGATTGAATTGGTTACTATGGCCATTTGTTAGTGTAAGACCTCTGAAATGAGTAAGGGTGTCTAGAGACTAACATCTTATTCTAAAGATTCTAAGATCCTAAAATGAATTATAATATTTTTTAAAGTCAAAGTATAAAGTTTGAGGCGATTTGGAAGTCAAACTTCAAGGGATGACCAAGACGTTCGACGACTAGTCGCCAAAGGGGCCTTAATAGCTTTTCTGTGTTTTTAATGTGTCATAAGATTATGAAGTATTAAAATGAGTTATAATAATATTTATTGTGATTATATAGAGTTTCATAAAGTTTTGATGTCAAACATCAAAGAATGTCTTCGACATTCGAAACTTAGTCTTTGAGACGCTCAAGAATGTCTTGATGGGCCCTAACATCATTGTAGGTGTTTTATGTGTGCATTTTTGGTGAAACTTTCATGGGAGGTCTAAAACTTATTAATACTAGTATTTAAGTTTAAAAATATGGGGTACAACTTCCCAAGGGACCCACAAAATGGCCTATGAAGAGGAACCAAGGGTTGTTGAGACACAGCCTTGGCTGTGTCAATTGACGAGGCAAAACGATGACCCATTAGGGCAATGAATTCCCGTAAATGGAAAGGCGTTGATGGGTAGTTAGCATGGGTAAGTTTTTGAAACATGACATCCTCAGACCCAATTGATGGAGGGTACAAAACGGCCCTTCGATCGATCAAAGCCCCCTCGTTAGGTCCGTCTATGCAGGCTGGTGCATCACTAACTAACTGCTTATAAAGGTGTGAATGGGTAATTTACCCAATGGACTAAACTGATCCTAATATTTTTATTTTGCTATTTTTGGGTGCATATAAGTGATTAAAAACGTGATCAACCCATTCTCAATCCCATTCACGATAAATAACCTTCCCCTCCAACAATCTTCTCCCTAGAAGCCTCCACTGTTTGTAAAGCTCAACAACAGATTGGAGATTGTATTTTTATGATTTCATAATAATTTTTTTAAGGTTTTAATGAATAAAAGGTATGGTGATCCTTCATCTCTAAGTATCCTTTAACTTGGAGAGTTTATCTCAAAGTTTTCAAAGATATTTCATTATCAAACTTTCAATCTTTTAGTCTAGCTATGAGTTCCTTCTCAAAACATCATCAAATGATTAATCATGATTTATTGATTATAATTTGATGGTTTTAACATGATTTTAATCTAATTGCATTATTAAACCATGTCCATCGCAATATTAATTTGGCCCTTGCATGAGCATTATGATCAGGATTTGTTAAAGGTTGAATGATTATTCTCTTATGTTGAATTGCATATATATACTATTATTATGTTATTTAATGGTGAATTGATGATGAAGGATACATGTGGATCAATATATGACGATTTGAACATGACTAGTATATGCCTTTGTATGATCACTATAATATGAACCTTTTAATAAGTAATAGTGGAATTCAAATATGTTGTGGTTCTTGTAGCTACTTAGTAGTCTTAATATTATGATTAAATTGTAAGTATAAATCTTGTATGAACAAATTAAAGAAGGAAGAATTGATGCTAATTGATCTAGTCTCTTCTATTCTATTGATTGATAATGATTTGTATTTGATGTGATCTCGATTGTAGGTTAGACGAAGCATGATTATTTTTGAGTAGTGATTTAATTATATACTTCCTAACATTTCCATTAATTTTCAAATATGATTTAGGATCAAGACCTTAGGGAATTAGATATATTGCGTATTTCCTGTACTTAGTCTTGAATGGATAGTTTAGTGCTTGTGTTGGTATCTTGATCCTGTAGGGTTTTAAGCATGATTTCGTTATGTTAAGTGTATTATAAGGTACTTTATTTGATTCATTTTATTGATGAAATATGACAAATAATAAATGTAAGTTAAATTGGTTAATGGTCTATGTCCTTCTACATTCTAGCATTTAATAATGGGTTTTACTAGTTTGTAGCATGTCCTTGTAGTATCTTATGCATGACTTCATATATGATTATAATGTTTTAGATACTTCCCTATACATGACTTGTTGATGAAAGATTAGTAATGGTCAATGATTACCAAAGTCTGAAGGATTGGTAAGAATTGCTCTACTCTTCTACTTCTCTACTTCCTTATCGCATCGATTATCATGCTTTTTTATGGAATTATCTGGTATGGTCCACTTATTATGGCGGTTTTTATTTAATTTACATTATATATGTGTTGAAAATGGACTTGAAGGAAAATTGATGAATATCGTGTTATGACAATCACCTTATGTTTAACTTGTGCATAGTCTTCTACTTTAATTATGAATCTATGTTATGTTACTATGGTCATGAGCATGTAACTGTGTATGTTAAAATAATCCATAGGTGCTTCCATTTATGAAGTATTAAGGATTGATGATTCCTATAAATTTACCCCTATGTGAATGTGTAAATATGTAAGGTTGGGAGCCTTGAATATATGTGAAGATTGTCTTGCCTCCTATGCTTATTGTTGTTGTGTGGTCTATTCTTGAAAATGTAATGATTTCTTAAGAGGGTGGCTGCCTCTGTATGTTATTAATACCAATCTGTGATCATTTTTTTTCCTTTTATCCAAAATTTTAGGATTCGGTCATTGAAGTGTTATCGAAGGTGACTTTGACCCTTTGATCATCCATGTAGGGTTGGTCTTCATGTTCCAAGGGCGATTCCAATATCAAGATTATGTTTTTGCTTTCGTTCTAAGACTACTATATTCTATCTCCTTTTATTTGAGTACGGATTGTATAAAGCCTATATGATGGTCTGTTTAAGTTTTTTATGGGCTATGCCCAAATTGCTAATCGTCTTAGATGGTTATAAGATGAGACAATCTTTGCAGACTATGTTCTATCTTATATATAAATTTATGTGCAATAAAAGTACAAAGTTATGTAATCTTCCTATACAGAGGATCTATGTATACTCAATACATACATATATATATATATATACATATATATATATATATATATAATGTGTATGTAGAGGTCTATGTAAACCTCCAAGTAGAAATATTGAAAATCAATAATTTTTTTGGGTTTTTGACCTATTAATTTAATGATGAAAACTACGAGGCTAATGTTAGTCCTAAAAGTGGACGACGATGCCTATTATGTGTAGTGGGTAAACTCAGACGTGACAGTGGTTTCAAAGCATGAGTTTTTAAAATAGTTTGAGGTCCAAGTAGTATCATATTGCCACGTCTAGTAGAGTCTTGTAGCATTGGTGGTGAGTAGCGACACATTAAATGGTGTGGGAGGCTATAGGACGATAGAGTTTGCCTTCTTCAACATTCTCAAATCGTGCCATCTAAGTTAACTCTATAAGATCTCTCTTTGATGATTCTTATGCAATTGTATTTTAGATGGGTTGCTTGGATGAAATTGTTCTCTATGCTTGACGGAGAAAAAAGGTGAGTTTAAATGCTTGTCTTGGTTTTACTATTTGATGAGTATGAATGAAGGTGACTTTTGACATATTTAATGATCTGATTCCGTTCATGGATAAGTATGAGATTTTATATGAAATAGTATGTTATATTGAGAAATTTATGTACGGATAGGATTAAAGAATTCTAGAAGTTATTATTGCTAAAATGAGTTCCTTTTTGAATGATGAGTTACTATATGGTTTTACCAGATGGTAGCCTAATATTATGATTTGATGTTGAATTTATTAGTGACTATCTATGGAAGTATGCTACCCTAAGAATATGTGCTTAAAAGTGTCCAATGTTGCCTTTGTTATATGTGTGAACCTTCAAGATTGCTTTACATGCATTGTACTACTTTGTATAGACTTGATTCTAGGTGTGAAGGTAGTATGCATGTTATATAAGACTAGTTGGTAAAGTTTTTATCTCATATTGTCATGTTTTTCCCATCAATTGCCTAAATTTTGCATTTTTTGAATTTTGAAGCATGTTAACTGTAATGCTTGGCAACTTATTGTAAGATTTTTGGGAAATCAACTAAATTGTTCTTGGATTGGATGTTAGTGAAATGTATATAGAATTGATGCATTTGACAATAATTATGAATGTAAAAAGGAGATTTTCTATTTGGAATTAAGAAGGAGAGTCTAATGGCATGATGAGTCGTAGATTTATTTCTAACTTCTTATTGTGTTTTGAGTCCCTTCATTTTTTGTAACTGTTGTTTCTCCTAAAATTGAGGGTAGTATTCTTGTATTTGTAGGGTTTTGATGTGGTTTTGATTGACCTGGAAGTAACCTTAATTTAATGTTTAAAGAAAAGAAAGAGTCCTTATGGGTAATCTCCTTGTTATTTTCCCCTAATGATGTATGACCTTGGTGTCTATTGTATTATTGAAAAACATAAGTGGTTAAATAGTACGACCTAATTTGATAATTGGGGGATAATTTTCCATAAATGACAAGGTTTGTAATACCTTCGTGTTCCTATGTGTATTTAATATAATCCCTTCTGAAGTGGTAATTACTTTTATGTGATAAAATGAAGGGTGTTAAGTTAATATCCTCTTAAGGATGGGTTAAGTTGCTCAAATTGGGTTTACCCTAAGAGGGAGATGGTGATGAAGTAGTAAGGTTGTAGATACTTTCTACCTTGTCCTTATATTTTTACTTGAGCTTGGCGCTAATGAATTCTTTGTAAGATTGTTCATGAATAGAGTTTTGCATGAAGTATGAACTGTAAGAACTTATATGTTTGGTATGTGTTGATTGACATTACCTTAAGGATAGTATGAAGATTCTAAAGTGTATGAACGAAATTTTTTGATAAAATTGATGTTTTTTCATATGTATTATGAATCTTAACATGGTAATTGTGAATTTAACTTTCTGAAGTAAGATCAGTTTTTTACTTTTGATTTATCAAGTTGAGTCTCTTCATAAGGAGAAGTGTTGAGTCTCTTTGAAAACTATGTGACTTTTATTATTTGGAAAACATGATTGTAAGCTCACCCTTGAAAACAAGAATATTTTAACAAAGTGTTCATGTGTGTGCGTATGATTTGTGTTATTTTTTCCAAATGATGCTTACTGTGAGGGTGACTACTATGTTCAAAATTGACATTTTAAGAAATGGATTCCTATTTTTTGTGATTTTCTTGATGTGACCTATCATTTAGACTTCACTAGGAAGGAAACATGAACATGCGTTGATTTAAAAAGATGAGAATTTCTCATTTGAAAAAGGAAATTGACCTTGTATTTTCCTTAGGTGTGAACTCATGATACATGTAGGTGTGTTGAGGAGAAGGAGATTCCTCCATGGACACCACTAAGAATGGTATGGTTGAGTATTACTTTCATGACACTAGTACTAACTTATAAAGATCTTTGTTGACTCAATCAACTAAAGTCTATGTGCATTGAAGTATAAGTGACTAATTAATTTCTTGAGTTTTGTTGAAATCTGCCTAGGTATGACCTAACGAAGTCTTTATGATTATATCTTAAATAAAATTAAATAGTGACTTAACTATAACTAGGAGAAGGGTGTTCCTCCTTTAAACAAGATAAGAGCTTTTATGTTTGATGCATTAAAGAGAGAATGAATGAAAGCTTTCCTTGCTTGTGTACATTGAGTGATAATATGATTTGAATTTGTGTTCCTTGTATTGTGGTGCATTAAATTCTATTTAATGATGTTATGAATCTGATGAACTTATTTATTATTAAGTGAACTCCTTGTTGTGATTAAAGTATTTAGAGTGTCTTTCGAGGACGAATGTGTTCCTAAAAGGGGGATATTGTAAGACCCACAAAGTGAAGTAGGGTGTCTAGAAACTAACATGTTTCTATTAAGTTTCAAAGATCATAAAATGACTTAAAATATAGTTTAGAGGTTGCGCATAAAGTTTGAGGATATTTTACTATCAAACATCAAGGGACGATCAAGACGTTCGATGACTAGTCGCCAAAGGGGCCTTAGAGGCTTATATGTGTTTCTGAATGTTTCATGAGATTACAAAGTATTAAAATGAGTGATAATGATTTTTAAATGCAGTTTATAGAGTTTCATAAAGTTGGAGGTCAAACATCCAAGAACGTCTAAGACATTTGAAAGTTACCCCTTGAGACATTCAAGAATGTCTTGATGGGTCCTAGCATTTTTGGATGTTTTTGTGTGCGCATTTCGGGTGAAACTATCATGGGAGGTCTAAAACATGTTAGTTCTTGTATTTAAGTTACGAAATCCCGGGAACAACTTCCCAAGGGCCCCATAAAAGGACTCATATGAAGGACCCAAGGGCTGTCGACACACTGCCTTGGAAGTGTCAATAGACTAGCAAAAATGATGCCCCGTTTGTGGACTCACGCCCCGTTGTTGCGGAGGCGGTGTATGATAACTTAAACTGGGTAAGTATTTCCCACGTGATAGCCTCATACCTAATCGACGGAGGGCATAGAACGGCCCATCGATGGTCCAACATCAGTTGTTGTGTGCATCGATGCAAGCTAGTGCATCACTTCTTGTGCACTGCTTATTAAAGGGGTGAATGGTAAATTCACCCCAAATCAAAACCTTACTTTTATAGGTTTATTAATCTATTTTTTGTTTACATAAGTTATAAAAAACGTGATCAAGCCATTCCCCATCCAATTCACACCAAATAAGCTTCCCTTCCAAAAATATTCTCCCTAGAAACATCCATTTTTGGTAAAGCTCAAGATCATCTTGGAGCTTGGATTTCGATGATTTCTTCATCATTTTTTTAAAGGTTTTCATGAATATAAAAGTATGGTTGTACTTCATTTTTAAGAAACCTTGCACTGTGAGAGTTCTTCTCAATGTTTTCAAAGAGATTACATGATTAAACTTTCAAACTAGCCATGAGTACCTTCTCAAAACGTTTTCAAAGGATTAATCATGACTAATTGATGATACTGTGATTGTTTTAATGTGATTTTAATCCAATTTCATTATGAAACCATGTCTTTTCCCAAAAACTATTTAGCCCTTGCATGGGCATTGTTATCATGGTTTTTTAATGGTTGAATTTTAATTCATTTTTATTGAATTATCTATATCTACTGTTATTTACGTGAATTAATGATTAATTGATGATGAATAATCCATGTGGATCAATATGTGACGATTTGAACATTACTAGTATATCCCTTTATATGATCATTGTAATATGGACTTTTTAATAAGTAATAGTGGAATTTCATTATGTTGTAGTTCTTGTAGATATTGCCTTACATTAACATTATGATTGAATTGTAAGTGTAAATCTTCTATGATCAAAGTAAAGAAGGATTTTCACTAATTGATCTAGTTTGTTCTAGTCTATCGATTGATGATACTATGTTTTTGTTGTGATCCTGATTGTAGGTTGGATGAAGTAGGATTCGTTTGAGTAATGATTTAATTTTCCACTGCCTAACATGTACATAACTGTTAATGTAAAGGCCTTAGGGAATTAGTATTATTGCCTATTTCTTGTACTCTCTCTTGAATGGATAGTATAGTGCCTATGTTTGTGTCTTAATCTTGTAGGTTTTTAAGAATAATTTAGTTATGTTAAGTGTATGATTAGCTACTGCCCTAGATTGATATTATTTAGGAAATACTACCTATCATCTATGTAAGTGAAATTGGTTACTAGTTTGTTTGATGGTCTTGTAGTAGCTTATGCAGGACTTCGTATATGATTATTACGTTTTTGATACTGGCCTATACTTTAATTATTGAATAAATATTATTAATGTTCAATGATGATCAAAGGATAGAGGATTGGTATGAATTGCTCTACTATTTTGCTTCTCTACTACCTTGTAGTATTGGTAATGAAGCCTTGTATTCCATTGTGGGGTATGGTCCACTTATGGTAGTGGTGTTTACTTTATTGTAATTACATATGTGTTGACCATAGACTTGAAGGAAAATTGATGAATATGTGGTTATGATGATCACCATATGTGTAACTTGTGCTCAATTTTCTACGTTAATTGTGAATCTAGGTTATGTTACTATTGTCATGAGCATGTAAATGTGTATGTTAAGATGTGTAGATTCTTCCAGTAATAAAGTATTGAGTATTGATGACCCCTACCATGTACCCTTATGTGAATGTATGAATAGCTAACATTGGGAGTATTGAATATAATATGAAGATTGTATTACCTCCTATGCTAAATATTGGTGTGTTGTCTATGGTTGAAACTGTAATGTGGTCTTAAGAGGGTGGCTGCCTCAATACGTTTTTATTAGCCATTATGTGTGTCACGACCCGAAAGTAACCCCTAGAAGTTCGAGAGAATCCTTGGTTCTTGGAAAGGAGAACTTGACCTTTCGGGTCATCTACAAGCCCTTTAACAATCGTTCATTACATAAGACATGAAAAGAAGTGCAGATTTAAAAATTTTCAATACATTTAAGAAGAACTATTCTTTCATAAATATTTAGAGAGTCTCATCTTCACATGCTAACTTAAAGACACAACATAATACCTCTGGGACACAACCTTTTTATATTGGAAGAAAATACATAATAAGTCTTTATCATAAAACAGCGAACATAGACTATGTCCTCTAATATATGAGGACATACCAAATCTTGAGATAGTAGAGTTCCAATGCTTCATCTTCAATCCTTGAAAATCTTCCAACCTATACTTATAGAGTATAGAAAAGTATGGGGTTAGTACAAAACAATGTACTAAGTATGGCATATGAAAAAACATGCAAAAAGGGACATTTTAGTAAGATAAGGTTTCACGCCAAATAATTGTAACATTCATGAATGTAGACATGAAATAGTATAAGGATCAGCATTTAACACATGATGTAGAACTTTCACAATTTTAGAAGAAAGGCGCATATTATAGTAACATTGGGACTTTACAATGAACAAGTTAGTACATTACAGTGAATGACATAGTCCAAGCAATGTAAACCTTTTTCCTATGAAGTTTCCCTAAACATATAATACTAAGGTAAGACAACAAAGCACAGCCGATCGACCCTCTTCATGGTACAGAAAGTTGATTCTTAAGAAGACCAACTATATGCTTACCTCGTATGTACCAAACATTCATTAATACAGACTTCATGTAAGGACATTTTAGTAAAAAAAGCTTTCATGGCAAATGATTATAAAAATTCATGAATTAAGAGTTGAAATAATATAAGGAACATCATTTAACACATAAAGTAGAACTTTCACAATTATAGAAGAAAGCCACATATTACAGTAACAATATGACTTTAGAGTGAAATAGTTACGACACTATAGGGAATGGCATAGTACATGTCATATGAACCTTTTCCTTTGAAGTTTCCCTAACCAATTTATCCTAAGACTTCCTCAGGTAAGACAAGAAGGAACCACCTATACACCCCCTAAAGGAACACCAAAGTGATCCGTAAGACAACCAACCATAGTCTTACCTCGTATGGAATCAAGGCACTCTCTTGGATGAACATATTCTAAACATTCATTAATATGGACTTCATGTAAGTACCTTTATCCAATAGTACTTATAGGTAACACTAAGTACAATGTGAAAGTATCATCCTATACTACCACTACAACATAGTGCTCCTACGGATTCACTTGGATTGAGACCTTTACAATAACTTAACAAAAATTACAGTGAATGATGTAAAAAATTAAATTGAACTAAAGAGACTACAAATATAGTGAACTTCCAAGGTATTTCTAATGAGGAAGTGAGCTCATTTCCGTAGAAGTTTTCTAACCGAGGTTATCTTAATACTCTCACAGGTATGACATGAAGGAAACATCTAAGCACATCCTTAAAAACACACACCAAGGAGATTCTTAAGACTACTCACCAAGAGCTTACCCCACTCGGGAGAACATGTCACAACTCAATCACAAGACATTAGAAGAACACCCAAGGACACACCAAAGAGTTCCCATTCAGAATGCCTACTTAGTGCAATGACTAGATGGCGTCCCATACCACCTACCCTTAGTAGTACACTATTTTTGTAGGTTTGTAACCAAGATTTTCCTTTAGGAAGGTTCTACTTAGTGCAATGGATAGATAGCACCCCATACCACCACCTACCCTAAGTAGTACGTTCTTTTAGAAGACTTCATTCAATCAATTCTTTTGTGGACGTTAGCTTAACAGACATAGACAATGAGAGCAAGACATGGAATTCCGATATTAACCCCTATCAAATGAGAGATTCTCACTTTTCTAGAGTAAGGTCATACTTTTTAGCTTTTACATGGCTTTTCCAATAGCTATGCCTATGCGAGCATATGTTAAGAGATAAGGAGATTGATACTTAAGTAACTCATTCTCTAATAACGAAGAGTACTCATCTCACGAGGTACATTGGGATATAACATCTCAACTCACTAAGTGTAACCACCTCTTCTTCATATCCTCTCGGTGCTAGACATAACCTCACGATTTCTAAGCATTCTATACTATAGATTAAGGATAACAAATGAACACCATGTCTCAAATCACGAACGGCATTCACGTACGACCTATCTTATAAATATCTTAGGATGTAGTATGGTGGATACTAAACACTATATCTCAAATCATGAAAAGCGTCTACTTCGAAATTTTTCTGTTTATTCAACTTAGCTTCATACATTTATTTAAGTGTTTGTGTTCTTGTGAGAACATCTTGCCTATCAGCAGAATTTCATTAATATTAACTTCTATACATGCTTTAGGACTTCATTTATCAAATCACATACCTTTGATTCTTCGCATCATCATATACTTTGTTTAGGCATAATCTAAGTCAACAAAGCAATTCCAGACTCATATGACACAATAAAAGAACCATCTTTTTTATCACTTCATTTCACATAATAGGTATCAAAGCCACACTAACAATCTATACAAAGTATAATCAAATTTATCAAGTAAACACCACCACCAAGAAGGTGGACCATACCAATCAAAAGCAATTCATAGTAAAAATCATACAATATAAGCAAATCACCATATATCCAAGCCATCACCACCTATAAACAATTTCTCAATGCTTCCTCACAATAAGTACCTTAGGGAAGTAGGTAAATCAAAATAAAAACACAAGAAAGAAAGTCCATACCCTACACAAACATATAAATTTAACCCATTACTTAAGTTAAAATTTAAAAATATGCATAATAATGATTTCATTAGGGTTTTGACATTGAAATTATTTATTCATGCTAGACAAAACACATCTGAATCATTAACACTTCAACAAGAAGACCCATGCTTAAAATCAAAGATAGAAGAGAGTAGAGTTTGTAAACACTTTTTGAAATCTTTTGGAAATGACTCCTTGAATGGAAGATGGTTCAAGGATGGATAAAATACCTCAATGATAAGGAAACCCACTTATATTTGGTGAATTAACCGGTACAAACTAGTCCTTCATACACTCCTTGTGTCTTAGCTCCAATGGTGACTTTGAGAGAGATTTCTTTATAGAGGGAGTTTTAATATTTTGTGTGAGGGTTATTTTCTAGGTTTAGGACATAAAAATAATGTAATATAATTTAAAAACATTAAAAATATCATCCTAGGATCCTAAAATACTTGAGGTGAATTTACACAAAATACCCCAAGCTTGGAGTAGGCGAGACATCTTTTGCAAGTCTCATCGACGCCTCTCAATGATGGATCATCGATGCGTCGACATCCCATTGATTAGAGCTAGTGCTTTGGGTATGAAACTCCCAAAACTACAGGCCTTCATTTCAAACCTTTGGACAAGGTCGACGAGCCGTCGCCTGGTCTAGTGGGCGTCAACTGGCTCATCGATTGCCATAGAGTTTGAGTCCTCTTCTAGGGCCCCTCATGTTTCCTAGCTGGAGTATTATCCAAACTTTATGCCCCAAATCATAGTATTCAAGGTCATAGGAACATCCCACATTAATTTGGATTAATATAAACATGTGAAACTCACTCAAACACATAATGACGCAAGAACACTTTCTAAGACACATCTTCAAAACGTCATAGACGTTCTTGGACGTTTGACCTCCAAATTTAAACAAACTTCACACACTGAGAAAAAGTACTAATGTAACTCATTTTAACATAAAAATTAGATCAAAAAAACTTACGAGGCTCTAGTTCAGCTTATTTCATTTTAGGGTGTTACAATGAGATCGTATTGACTAGTGTACATACACCCCACTCTACATGCATTCTTACAAATAGTATAGTTCATTATGTCTAAATGAAAGGTATTTATCATATTCACTAGTATCTACGACTATTCATGTTAAGATTATGCCTATGAAAGTATGATATACATTTTCTTAACTAGGATGAATTGATAGGTGTACTAGTACGGGTAAGGGTATGAGACCTTGCCTGTGCTTGCACATGTGTTCCTTGATATAATAGTTTGTAGTTTTTGTTTCTATGTGTATTAATATGAATGTATGAGCATGTGTGGCTTTTAAGGTTTTTATGCAAAAGGAGTACTCACATATATCTATAAACACACAAATGAATTATTATCTATTCGATTGAGGAGCCTTAAAAGATGTGCACAACTGTATCATAAACTAGATAGTACTAATACATATTATTTCTTTGTTTAAGGATTACTCACATGATTTAGTGTGATCAACTCTAATCTATGACCTATGCATTAAACATATGAGGGGATGACTCTCCTAAGCCAATATTATATAAAGTAATGAAATAATGGTTTTTCAATAAAGGGAACTTAGCTTAACAATGAGTGAACAAATAGATTTAGGGGTAGCACCTTCCCAAGGAGGGAAGGTAGGGTCCACTAGCGGTCCTCACGGCGGTGGATAGCCTCATGACCCATGAAAAGGGTGTAGACAGATGTTTTGATGATGCCCCCAAGTTCCATACTATGCTTGCCACATAAGATCTATCAATGTTATAACAATTAAAATGCTACCATGTGTTAATATTCTACCTTATCTAGGTAAGAACACCTTAAATTGGGGTAAGGCTCTAAAACACCAAATTCCATGTTCAACACCCATGGTCTTAATGTCAATTAAGGCTATAGTTTCCCTAATGTAAAATGGACAATGTAAGTAAATGACTAAGATCCTAACTAGCATGACTTAATGGAGGTTACATAAGATAGGTGTAAGTAATGAACTAATCTAGACATTGCACAAGTAGCTCCTTAGGAAGTTCTAGGAAGGTGTTCTAATGTTTATGATTATGATTATGTCTTTATGCATGGCATGGTGGTATTTTTCTATTTGTCATGAATATGTGCATAGTATGAGTCTATGCGATGTGTTCTTATCCCTATATGCATAATGTTGGTGTTGATGACTATATGATAAAGGTCTTGCTTAGCTTGGATAAAGTTGCCTTTAATTGTTATGTTGATGTATCAAATCTCAAGGTTTGTGGTCTCATGAAGGGTATACTAAATATCCATGAGGTTATGGGGCTTCACATGTGTTTTGCACTAATAGACTATGATTAAGGTCATGAGTGAAGTCTTATAATGATTTATACGAAGGAAAGTGAATGTATGTGCAAATGGATGTAACTTACTGTAAACCCAATAAAGCCTTGAGTCAAATGGGACTATCTAGTGCTATACTTATATGATGATATATGATGACCTGTGTAGTTCATATGTATGTTTTATTTGTGGCTTAAGGTGATGCATTGCACCAAGTATCACTAGAGGTTTACATGGGAGGTTAATAAATAAATTAAAAGAATGCTTATAGTAAAGCAAATGACCTCGCTGTAAAGTGACCTAAAAAATGACTTAAATTCTATATGTGATTTTCTATGATATTGACCTTTGAATATTTCAATATGATGTATGTAAATTATATAAAAGCAATTGTATAATGGTTTTCTGAAGATTTACTCAAAAAGCAATGAAGTGTGATTTAAAAAAAGAGTCCCTTTTAAATTCATGCTTGTCATACTTAGTGCATTCTTGTAGTAATCCCATTCTTCTCCACTTTTTAAACAAATTGTAGGTTATCGATCCTTAAAGGATGTCTTAAATGGTGAGGATCTTTATAGATAATTCCCTAGTTCAACGAAAGGAATCCTTATTTTCAAGGATCTTCCTACTTATGTTTACTGTAAAGTTTTAAAATATGTATAATTACGATTATATGGTGTGGGTTGTGTCCCTAATGTACTCTAATGTTGTTGACTGTAAGATAGAAAAGAGACTTATATTCTAAGTATGTAATATTATATTTTATAAACATATGAAGTAATCTTCTAGCATATGATATGCTGAGAAAATTTTAAATTTTCTGCTAAATTTACTATTACAACACAGTGAATGATAACTACTTGTTTGTAAAAGACCTTTAAGAGGTCAAGTACGCCATGTTACTTCTAGGGGATGCTCCACAGATGTGACATTAAGAGACTTTCTGTATTTAATTAATTAAATGGACTATGGGTTGGAGTTGTATGATTTGAATCGTGGTATGTTGACCTAACCTTCTCTATATTTTGTAGTAAAGGTCTTGACTCATGATGATGGTTTGTATGGTCCACTTATGGCGGTGGCGCTTAGGTGCTATACTTTTGAATAATGTAGTCTTATCAGCATTAATTTATGAATTGAAAAAAATCTGGCCTTGTCGGCATTACATTATAAATTATGATACTGTCTTATTAAAATTTTATTATATGATTATTGTGAAGGTATATATGGCTTATGCATATATGTGAAGTCAAAGCATGTGTTCTCTAAGGGATTATATGTGATCATGATAGGCCATACAGATGCCTTATATGTTTATACTTGATGTTAAACAGTGAATTTTCCTAGTTGACTATATGAACATATAATAAGTTATGTTGATGATTATATAGGATTTTGTACGCTTACTTGAATTATATGGTACATGTGATAAGATGATGATAGAGTGTGTCGTTTTTTGGTAGACTTATGTCCCTTACGTCATATATGAAGAATGTGCATATGAATCCTTGACTTAGATGGTAAAGCACCTTTTATATTAATGTTTATGTATGCTTGGGATATGTTCTTGAATCTACTTAAGAATGACACTTATATGGAACCTTTTAGAATGAATGTTATGATATCCTTGAAGTTGAAAGTCGTAATGGTATTCTTCTTGTGTGAATTGTGGACGTATGGATGGTTTGGTCGAACGACATGGAATCATCTTTAGGACGGTCATTGAGATATCCTCTTAACAATTGTAGGTAACCATAGTGTACCCTCCTTGCTAAGGTGTATTATAATTTGGTTATGACTAAGGTATGATACCTATTCATATGCTCCTTTATTGAATTATGATATGAAAACTAAGGCAAGACCGAGTGAATAGATTAGGAGAGTAAATCTACTTGAGATGGAGACTAGAGAAAGAAGAAACCTTGTATATTCCTTAACCATGTTCTTACATTGGATGTTTCCTTGTTCTACCCTTGACAAGTAGAACACCCTCCATTGGAGTAGGTTAGACTCTGTATTTGTCTATGTCTTATTATGCTTATTCTCATCATGTGGGAAACATTCTAGAGAAGGAGAAGTTTCTACAAGGTTCAGGTAGTTGAATTGGACATTATATAGACATGGCACAAATATCATTTAAAGATGCTAGGATGTGGGTTCCCTAGGACTATTGTAAGAACTTTCTGTTAAGTCTTTATTTGATGAAATATCTGTTAAATGTCTTGATTAATATTGTTTACTTAAGTTAATTAATGTTGAATCGAATAACACCTATCTAGGGTAGCTTCGAGTGTAGCTTAAGTAGGCTTGAAGAGGGTGTATGAGAGGTCTCTTCACGTCATACTCAAGTGAAACTTAGAGTAGCCTTAGGTGGTGAGTAAAATGTTAAAAAGGGAATAATCTTATCTTAGTTAATGTTAATGATTTTTTAGGTATACTTGTAAAGGGTGTATGGGTTGTCTCTCCTTGTCTTACTTATGTAAGTCTTAGGATAACCATTGGTAGGAGGTTTATATCCTCATATGTGTTGTTAATTCTGTATTGTGGAATACTTGAAATGTCTTTGATGTGAAGTTTATGTTGAAAGTGGTTGTTATGCTTATTTTATGAAGTTTCCTCAAAAGAGCATATTTTATACATTTATCCATTTAGCATGGTTCTATTGCATATCACCTACTTAGTACATTCAATAAACTAATTCGATATGTAATTTTTATCTATAAAGGGGTAGGGTGAAATTGAGATGATTCTCTTGGAAGCTAGGATTGGCATTCTCATAAGAAAGTCTTCGTATGTCCTCACATGATTCAAAAATATGGATGTGTTTATTTCTTTGTTTCAAAAAACGTAGTAATTGACTTTAGTATTTCTATTTTGTTGATGTACAGGCTATGATACACGATATTCATATGTCTATGATGGTCACAATGAGACATAGCATTTCCTATGTTTTCTATAAAATAGATTTGAACTTGTTGTGGAAAAATTTAAATCCACACTACTTGTCATATATATATATATATATGCGATGAATGATGTCTAAGAGATTATATAAGATCTACAGAGGATAAATACTTCGTGTGGCGACTTGAGGTTACCATTTCTTCTAGGCTATACCCTCGGGTCATGACAAAAAAATTTCAGAACATAAGGTTATAAAGTAGTCTTTACGAATTTGAAGTCTCATTAAAGCCACGTCTAGTAGAGTTTTGTTCATCGGTGTGAGTCACAACACATCTATGAGTGATACGATATAGGATGATAGAGTTTCCCTTCATCATTACTCTTTTTTCATCCCATAGAGTTGAGGCTATAAGTTTTTTTTTTAATCTATTAGCTTGTGTTCATAGGATATGAATACGAGAAGGACACCCACAGAGAGATTTTATGAGGAAGCGATTGATGGAGTTCCTCCCCAAGGTTTCAGGTTCCTCAATGTGAGGAAGTCCCTATAATGGGTCAAGGGAATAAGTTTCCAGTTTTTCACGGACGTGACTAATGGCGATATTAAAGAGGATCTCTTAACGCTAGCCTGAGCAATGACGGATCAACTGAATAGACATGTTGAGCCTAGGATGAATGATCTTGAGAGTAACATTAACATTACATTGAGGGACTTTATGACAATGAATCATCCAATTTTTCTTTGTTCTGATGTTAGAAAGAGAACTACAACAAATCGATAGAGATGGAGAGGGGGAACTAGTGATCCATAAATTCCTTCCATCTTTTAAATGGGCATGACCGAAGCTTCAACTTTTAGGGCTCATGTCGCTTTAGCAAATGGTAAATATCGATGCATCGCCCAAATTATTTATTTTTCCCCTTGGTGATTTTTTAATTATTATTTCTGTACAATGTATATATTTCCCAGGGAAGTCTAGTTTATTTTCCCTTGCCATTGGATGGATCAATATCTAAATCCCCTGCCTATTTATGGTTTTGAGTGACGACGATATCCAACTTTAAAGCTATGCAAAGCAAACATGTGATGACCTTGGGTGATTAGCAGATCATACTCCGTGTTTAAAAACTACTAGTGGATTTCATTGAGCAAGACTAGTTATCTATACACAATAGCAATCCCAAAATATCAATCATTTTCACTATTATTATTGAACTCTTCCCTGTGTATTGTGCGTAATTTCGTCCTCAAACATGAGGTTTATTAAAGCTTGAACGACCTTCTTCGAAATTGACAATAGGATAATTTTACATTGATGATTGATGCAATTGTTCAACAACCAAAAATTTGACAATGCTATTACAAAAAAGTTATATCATGGTGAAATACTACTTTTTAAGCCTTCTATGAATTTCTTCAATGAAAAACTTCATAAAGAAAAGAACAAACACACAAGATTCATAATAATTTCTTTGTTGTTTGACTTGTTACTAGAAGATTTCAAGCAAAGTTGAAGTTGCAGACACAGTCGCGTTATATGTAGACAACTTTTCTTCTATAGGTTTCATAAATTTCTCAAATGAAATATCCCAAAACTGAGTCTATGTTTTAGACACGCTATCTAAATCATTATAATTTTTGTCAGTATATCATAAGTTTCAAATTAAAGAATACCTAACTAATATTTTCATCAATTCTTCGTGGAACATTATCCAATATTTTGTATCCAATAGCAAGAGATGACTCTTCTCCTTTTCATTAGAATTTCCATTCTTTTATAAAAATAATTCATGTTTGAAGTACTGTCCTCACAAAGTCCTATATTATATTCTTGAATTCAGCTTCGAACCTTGTTCTCTAAAACTGATGTCAAAGCCACATTTTAGTTGTGGGTTCACATGAATCTAATAGCCTTTGCTTGGACTTTATTTCTATCAGGAAATTGAAAATATGTTAAAAAAAAATTTAGTTTGGAATCTAGTTACCAAGAAAAGTTATGGGCTCATTGAGTATGAAATTGGGGAGGAAGTGGGTTGAGGCCAATTTTGGTATACTTTTTATGCTATGGTGAAGAAAGTGTGGTGAAGGGTTAGAATGTTTTTGGTCGACGGTGAATTGAATTACCTACAAAAATAAATGTTTAATTACTTGGTGGGAAATATTGGTCAATTTTATGAGTCCATTTTCTTTCATTTATGTTAAGTTACGTTTTTAGATGTGTGTACTTTGTTTGTCATGAACACCATTAGATTTATGAGTCCATATTCTGCAGTAGATGTTCTTTTTTATTTTTTTACTAACATTTATTTTATATTTAAATGGATTTGAACACTTTGTGGTTGTTGAAATTAAATAAACTATGACATAGGACTAAAAGTTTATTAGTACAGGAAGAAAGTGTTAAAAATCGTGAATGTTAAAGTGAGTCATACGCATATTAAGTAGCTGAGATACATTGAATTATTACTCAAAAGCATTTGAAATAGGATTTATATATCGTGTAAATAGTGCATTCGACTTCTTTTATTCTCCTTTAATTAGGTAATTCCTTGTTTTAACTTTCATTGAACCTCTTTAAGGTTAAATTTTAGCATCAAAAAATTTTCTGTGTCTTGAACTTTGTAAATTCATGTATTGAGGACATGTCCTTATTTGGTAGTTTGTGTAGGAGTAACTATTTCAAAGGGTGTTGCATGTGCCTCATGAATTTTCCCATGTTTCGTGTTTTTCCTGTCAATTATATTGGTGTTACACTAGGATGAATAGGATGACTATTTTGCTGAATTTTTAGACTAGGGGGATGTGTTTTCCAAAAATACCGGAGATTTCAAAAAATGAATTAAGGTAGGTGTTGGGATTAAAATTCCCACAATAAATGCCATGTTGGGCTTGAGTCATTTTCCCCTTTCTCATTGCCTTGCCTCTATTTAGTTTATTTGTGCAGATCATTGTCCCTCTCTTTCTCTGCGGAATAATCCAATCTAAGAGACTTTTTCCTGAAGTATAAAAAGTCTAATTGCCATAACTACTTGAAGATTTATCATTATTACTAAATCTAGATTTAGTAGACTTATCTTTTGTAGTGCCTCCATTATTTTAATCATTGCCTTCTTGTTTTATGAATTATTCATGTTGATCCTGCATTTGATCTATATTAATGGAATTAATTGAATTAACATCTTTATCTAAATTATGTTGTCCCTCCTTGGTTATGATTGTATCAAATGGGTTAAATATAAAGGCGAATTGAGAATTACTCTCAACATTAATGATCGGCATAGTTGTGGGCTTTTTTTGCATCATACTGATTTTTGTAGACTTGCACTAGTCTGTGATGCACATGTTTCGACTGCATTTCCATTTCTTGTTTAACAATTGTGTGAGCAAATTGTTTCAGACCATTAGAAGTTGCATGTTATGTTCATGGGGCCATTGTAGATTATTTTCATTCATTCAAGTGTGAGTGTGTGTACATGTGAGCACACCTTGCAGATAAGCATAATTTCATTTACATTTCATTCTACACATTCTTAGACCTTCTATGATAACATCATACACTTTACACGTAATCATATAGGCCATTTTGACATAATCCTTAGCATACTTTTCATAACAAGCTTAATTAAAAAACATTGACTAGAATAACTTTATTTACATCTTTATTCACATAATATGCCTTCATGGCTTCATTCACAATGTACAAGTAACTACACATTTATAGAATTCAACAAAACACTACCACCAAGAAGGTGGACCATACCACCCAAGAGCATTTTGAAATTAAAGCTAAATAACATAAAAAAAATACACTTTTGTCCAAGCATCCATCACCTATAAAGATTTTATAAATATTTCATCATAATATAGCCCTTAGGGAAGTATCTAAGCAATAATATCAACAATAAGAAACTAAAGCTTAAAGACTAACAATTCATGCTCATTTGACACATTTCTTAAGCCACAATTTGATAAAACACTTTAACATGATTTCATTGAAGTTTTAACATGAAAATCACCAACTAACATTAGAAACATCATATTTGAATCATTTAAAAAGTTTTCATGCAAAACACATGTTTAGAGTTGAAGATAGAAGAAACTAGGGTTGCAGATCTCTGTTTGAAATCAATTATAAAATGGCTCCTCGAATGGAACCGATTTCAAGGATGAATACCATACCTAAATTTTTTTATGAAGATACGTCCACCAAAACCCTCCTAGTTTCTTCTCGACTTCTAGCTTCCATGGTGACTTGATAGAGTCTTTTAAGAGAGAGAGGGTTTGGGTTTTAGAAAATGCAGCCTAAAATGAGGTGTTAGGATTTGAATTACTTTAATATACCTAAATAACACTAAATATTACTCCCTTCGTTCATAAAAGACTTGGGGTAAATTTACCAAACACCCAAAGTCATTACAAGGAATAGACAACTTTTAGGGCAATCTCAAAGACGGACCAACCAACGGCCCGTTGGTCGGGTCTCATTGGTTGGAAATTAGCCTTCTTAAAGGGAAGGATGTTTTAACTTGAAGGTCCAATCAACTATCTATGGTCCGCGGATCTTCAATTGGGCAACAGACCATCCCTTGGGTCGTCGTTTGATTAATGTTTACTAGTTTCTTAACAAGAGGTGAGGTCTTCTTCTAGGACCCTCAGGGGTTCTACATGGGGTATTACAAGGAAGTTAAACCCCTAAACATACTCGTATAGGTCTTAGGAACATGCCACACAAATGTAAAGCAAAACGAACACGTAAACTCACATAAACACATCAAGACGCATAAGCACAACCTAAGGTACACTTTGTGAATGTCATGGACGTTCTCAAACGTTTGACCTACAAACTTATTCAAACATCACACAATGGCTTATAACATAAATATAACTCATTTTAACTTAAAATTAACTTATGAAACATTCATGAAGATCTAGTTAACCTTAGTTTGTTTTAGAGCGTTACATTCTCCCCCACTTGGAAAATCATTTGTCCTCAAATGACACTAAACACTTTAAAACCATCAAGGGATCACATAACTTCACATAACTCATTATAATTATGATCAAATATCATGTTTAGCTCACCAACTAACAAGGACAACAGTTTAACACTTTGAAAAACATTGCAACACAAGCACTTTGTAACAAATTTCACATTCAAAATTTTCTCGAATCCTTCACTTATGGAGGAACTACCTTCTCCAATATTCGATATTATCATATACCTCACTTAAACACACATTGTTACTACATTTTAATACAAAGCAATTTTTCAAAAATTAATATTTTCATAGTGAGCATCACTGTAACACAGGCAACTTTGCAAAACATCATGAATTCTATCTCACTTTATTTCTGCACTTATCGAGGAACTACCGTCTTTAACATTCAACGTGCTCATAAATATCATTTCATAACACATTGAAACCATTGATATTAAAAAACATATTTTCTCAAATTTTTTACTTCTCTACAGTGAATTCAAAACATCAATGTGACACATGCTTAAATTTCAATAATGCACCTTTCAAGAAACATTAACAAGAAAGCATGATAATATGAGTCATAAAACAATACTAACTTACTCCAAAGAGACTTGGTAAGTTACACTAAGTGAAATGTCAAAGTAGCATCCCATACAAGCACTCCCACTTAGTGAACCTTGAGGATTCTCTAGGACTAAGTACACTACATCCAATTCTACTTAACATTCACTATACAAAACTAAGCATGAAATTATATGGATTTGGTTTTAAGCATGAATTCTATTCAGTCATCCCACCCGCCACCCCCCACTAAGGGTAAATCCATTTTCAAGGACTCATACATCAATGTCCCACTCAAAAGATAGGAACTTATACTACTCTTAATGCATGATTATCAAGACTAAACATGATCCTTGCAAATGAATTATAACACTTTCCTCTTAGTATTCAAGTGTAGACAATCTTTCTTAACACCACCTCATTCTCTTGTTAGGAACAACTTATCTCAACTTCATGGAACAGAACTCCATTTCTACATATTCATACGACATTTCCTCTTTAGAATAAACCTACGCAAGAATCTCCACCCAATCATAAGACCAACTATGAAACATTATCCATATAAGAGGGTTGCCCCAAAATCTTATAAAATCCCCACATCCTCTCAACATTTCTCAAATTCACTTTATAGAATTCCTACCATCATTGAACATAATCACAAGATAAGTCATTTTCTCTCAAAGGCACATTGTTCAATTATTATAATTCTTACTATGCTTAAAAATACATCACCATAAGTTTCTCATTACAATATTCCAACCCCATAAGTCACACATAGACATAAATGTCTTCATATCACAATTCTCAAATCTAACCTTCACATTTACTCTTGTGGCCACAAAACTATCATAACATAAACACTCACGTATTTTTTCTCCTTCCAAATTGGGAACGTCTCCCTTCAAAGCCATCACACCTAGAAGAGCATCGGAAAAAGAAAACTTCAGGGAGAGAGAGGCCTTAAAGAATTAAGTTTTATCGCACGATTCAAGATTAATGAAGAAAATGAAAATCTATCATCCTATAGACTCTTCTTCATCGATGTGTCGCGACTCACACCAAGGAAAAAGAGACTACTAGACGTTTCTTGTGAAAATATTAGATTTTAATCTATTTCCCCTAACCTTATGCTCTGATACAAATTATGTCATGAGTCTATAGCACCCCCTAGAGGTTATGGAGATCCAAGGGTCATAAATGGGCGTACTTGACCCTTTCGCTTCTTGTACAAGCCCTTAAACTATCGTTCATTAAATAAGACAAGAAAAGTAGAGCAAAATTAAATCTTTTCACGAAAAATTTAATAAAGGAAACATTTTTCATAAAATACGAAAGAAGTATCATCCTCACAAGCAAATATTAATGATACTACATAAATAAGTTAGGGACACGACCCTTTACATTTGAGGAAATACATAATAAGAACTTATAAAAAACTAAAAGAACTAAAGACTATGCCCTCGAATATGTAAGGTCATACATTTAATTAAGAGAATCAAATCCCATGCTTTGCCTTCTAGACTTCAACCTTGATTCCAAAACCTACACTTATATAGTATAAAATAGTATGGGGTTAGCACACATTTTCATGTCAATTAAGAAAAATATTCAATAATATAGAAGTGAAAAAACATAATAAGCATCATTTAACACTTAGAGAAGAATTTCCATAATTTTAACAAAAAGGGAAACTTTAAAGTGAATTTACCAAGATGTTATAGTAAGTTCATTTTGGCTTTTATAGTGAAATATCGAGTTTATATCTTAAAATGTCACTCAACGTTTAAAAACTATCTAGCAAATTCACTAATCTTTGTATTATATCTTCAAAATCACTTAACTTAGGCCTATATATCAATAAAATCACTCAACTTAGACATTTATACCAATAAAATCATTCCACAAAATGTATCATTAAAAAACAAAATGAGTTTTTTTAAGTATCTTATCACAATTAAAATAATAATGTATCACTTAAAATTACTATTTTATTATATATTATAAATAAAATAATTTAAGATTTCATTGGATATACTACTATTGCTTATGTCGAACTTACTCCGGTATTTTAATCAATTATGATAATTCATTGGTAAATTACTACTACCTTAATCGATGGTAACCACCCTTTCTTTGTGGTTTACTCAATTTTTTTGTGTGTATCTTTTTTTTAATTGTTTTAAAAATAAAGAAATGTGAGGTTCCATGTATCAATGGTAGTATGGAGAATTTTAGGTTCAATGTTTGATAAATTTAACTTTTATTTTGAATTTAAATTATTTTATAATGAAATAGTAATTTTGAGTAATGTATTTAGTAGGGTAATCATGAACATAATGAAAAAAATAATTTATTTGTGCTGTGAATTGTTTTTAATAAGGAATTGATTGAGTGATTTTATTGATATAAAGATATAAGTTGAGTGATTTTATTGACACAAAATAAAGTTTAGTGACTTAAAAAGATAAATTTCAAATGTTGAGTGACATTTTGAGCTATTAACTCTGAACTATCCAATTCTAATGAAGTGAACTTCCAAGGCCAAGCAAAGATGAAGAGAACTCATTTA
This sequence comes from Solanum lycopersicum, assembly GCF_036512215.1. Classification (NCBI taxonomy): domain Eukaryota; kingdom Viridiplantae; phylum Streptophyta; class Magnoliopsida; order Solanales; family Solanaceae; genus Solanum; species Solanum lycopersicum. Next base: position 19,355,686 of record NC_090811.1, on the reverse strand, counting down.
CATAGGAGTTTCCCTCACTTAGGATTATCCTAACACTCACAAAGGTAAGAGATGAAAAAAGTGCCGATATGCATCCTTCAATAAACACCAAAGATATCCTCAAGACTACCCCTTTTAGGCTTACTTACCTCGGGAGAACAAGCCCCTACTCAATGACATGACATTATAAGAAACCCCAAGGAACCCAATAAGACTTCCCTTTCGGAATGCCTACTTAGTGCAATTAGTAGATAGTGTCACATAGAACGACTTAACATAAGTAGTACAATCTATTATAAGGTTTGGCACCAAGACTCCCCTCTCGGAAGGTGTAGTTAGCTCCATGGATAGATAACGTCCCATTTCACTACCTACCCTAAGTGATATGTTATTTTAGGAGACTTAGATCATTAAATTCACATAAGGCTCACCAAGACTCCCCTTTAGGAATGCCTACCTAGTGCAATGGATAAATAGGGACTCTTTCCACTACCTACCCTTAGTAGTAAACTCTTTTACGATACTTAGATTTCATTACATTTGTGGTAGGTTGGCATAACCTAGATAGAACATGAGATATAGACATGGAATCTAGATACGAACCCCTATTGGATGAGGGATCCTTACTTTTGTAGAGTAAGGTCCTTCACTTAGCTTTTACATGCCTTGACCAATAGCTACACCTATGTAGGCGCATAGTAAAGGGATAAGGAGATTGCTACAATGTAACTCATTCTTTACAAACGAGGATTACTCATCTCAAAAGGTACATTCGAATACGTTATCTGAACTCACAGAGTATAACCACCTCTTTAACATATCCTCTCGGTGCTAGTCATAACTTCCCACACATTATAAAAATTATGTACCATAGGTTAAGTATAACTAGTGAACACCACATCTCAACTAAGAAGGGAATTCATCCTCCAGTCTATCTTAGAAAGCTCTTAGGATGTAGTGATTTTGCAACTAAACAAGTCATCGCAACTCACAAAGAGTTTTCACAAAAAAACTCCTCTTTTTGACTTTGCTTCATTCATTTATTCAAGTGTGAGTGTGTGTACATGTTACCAAACCCTGCACATAAACATCATTTCATTTACATATCATTATCCAGATTCTTAGACCTTCTTTAAATGCATCACACATTTATAATTCTTCACATAATCACATAGGTCATTCAGACATAATCCTTAGCATATTTTTCATAACAAGCTTCATAAAAACACATTAGCGATAATCACTTAATTTCCATCTTTCTTGACGTAATATGCCTTCATGACCTCATTCGAAATACAAAAGTAACTACAGATTCATACAATTCAAGTAAACACCTCCACCAAAAAGATAGACCACACCACTCAAGAGCCTTTAGAGATTAAAGCTAAACGACATAACTAGCATACTCTTTTCTCAAAAGTTTGATAACCTATAAGTATTAATTAAAAATTTCATCATAATATAGCCCTTAGGGAAGTATCTAAACAACAATATCAACCAGTAGGAAACCAAATCGTAAAGACTAACAATTTATACTCATTTTACGCATTTTTAAGCCACAATTTTATATAAAGCTTTAACATTATTTTATTGATGTTTTAATAATAAAATAACAAACTAACATTATAAAAATCATATTTGAATAATTTAAAATGTTTTCATGCAAAACCCATGTCTAGAGTTTAAGATAGAAGAAATTAGGGTTAAAGAACTCCATTTGTTATCTATTGGAAAGGAAACCTTGAATGGAGGAGAGTTCAAGGATTACTACCATATATCAAATTGAAGAAACCTCAATGATTTTTGATGAATAAACTTCCATCAAAAGACATCCTTATTCCTTCTTGACGTCTAGCTTCCATGGTGACTTGAGAGAGTCTTTTATGAAGAAGGGCTTTTGGGATTTAGGAAATGAAGTCTAAAATGATGTCTTAGGGTTTGAAACACTTTAATATTCCTAACTAAACTTAAAATGACTCCCTAGGTTCATAAAATACATGGGGTGAATTTACCAAGCACCCCAAGTCATTATAGGGAATAGACAACTTTAGGGGCAGTCTCACAGATGGAACAACAAACAGACTGTTTATCAACGAATGGCCCGTTTGTGGGTCTCTTTGAATGGGACATAGAATCCTTCATGGGAAGGCTATTCTTTCTTACATGTACAATCAACTCCCTATGGTGGACGTACGGTTAGTTCACAAATGGACCGTCCCTTGGGTCGTCGTTTGGTCAATGTTTTGAAGTTTCGTTCCAAGAGGTAGGGTCCTTTTCTAGGGCCCCTCGTGGGCCCTAGGTTTGTTTGGGATGTTAAACTTCTTAAAATAGTCTTCTAGATCCTAGGAACATCACACACTTATTTCAAGTAAAATGAATACGTAAATTTCACTCAAACACATCAAGACAAACAACAACTACCTAAGGTACACATTGTGAACATCATGGACGTTCGCAAATGTTTGCCCTCCAAAATAACAAAAATTCAGACTACCCAATAACATCAATATATCTAATTTTAACTTAAAATTGACTAAACAAACATACTCAAAGCTCTAGTTAACCTTAGGTTCATTTTAGGATGTTCAAAGGATGCCCAAGACGTTCGACGACTAAGTTACCTATGTGCCTCAACGGTGTGGTTATGTTCCTATATACGTGTTTTATGACATTATAAGGTCCTTATATAATTTATTATAGTTTCATAGGAAGTGTGCCAAGTTTAATGAAGTTTGGAGGTCAAATGTCCAAGAACATCCACGACTCTTGAAAGGTTTTCCATGAAATAACCTTGTCTGTCTTGGAATATTTTGTAGAGTTTTATGAGTTCATTTTCAATGAAATTTATAAGGTAGTTCCTAAACTCGTATATGATTATATTCATCTTTCAAACTTTTGGGTAAAATTCCCCAAGGACAAATAAATGATTCTTGAGGAAGGACCCTTCCTAGAGCTAAAAGTTGTCTTGACTAGTCCCAAATGATGGAGGCAAACAACAACTCGTTAGATAGCTGACACCCCTTCCATTGAAGGCGCGGTCTAAGAATTATCCTAGGGATGTCAAACTCCAAATGGAAAGTCTCTGCATCCATCAACGGACAGCCAAGACTGTCCGTTTGTGGACCAAAGGACCATTAATAGGCAGGTCGTTGGTTGGATTGTCACCTACGCAGCCTCACTGTTAAGTGAAGGGTGAACTGGTAAATTTGTCCAACGTCAAAATAAGAGTTTTGCCAGTTACATAGGGGTATTTACGGTATATTAAGTAGATATATAATTCCAAAATACCTTGATGAATTCATTCTTGCAAATTAAAACCCCTAAATCTCTAAGAAATTATGTACAACTCTATCAAAGCCAAAACTCAAGGAAGAGCTTAGATTAGAGATTTGAGTATGAATCTTCATAAATTTCATGTATTAACATAATTGAGGTATGATTTTTTATCCTTGAATTTTTATTCATCAAGGATCCCAAAATTCAAATAGATATCTATGCTTTCTTAAGATGAACTTGTCCAATTTTATGCTTTATCCATCGGTTGTTGCATTAAAGGTTTTAAGACATTGTATATTGATTTAATTGTTGTTAGTTAGATTATTTTAACTTAATTGACCTATGAACCAATGTAATTTATGAACAATAGCTTTTGACTACTTTATGGGTTTATTGATATTGTCTTAATGATTGTAAAACCAAGTGTAATTTTCATTGGGCTATTTGTAATGTACCAAATGTATTAAATAGGTGTATACATTGTCTTAGATTGATAATCTATAATTAATTAAACTATTATAATTATGTTTTATAGTTTTTGTAATGAATTGATGTCCATGGCCGTGGGTAAGGGCTTGGGTATTGTATTGGACTATTTCGCTATGGAGTGAAGTGGTGAGAATGGATTGGTGATAAGATGATGCAATTATATTTATTTTATGTAATTTATCTCTTTAATCATGTTTTGATTGGTAGTATCCACTTATGGTGGCGGTGCTATGTGCTCTTTAATCATGTTTTGATTGGTTGTATCCACCTATGGTGGTGGTGCTATGTGCTTTACTTGCAATTGATGTGGCCTCGTCAGCGCTAAATTATGTATTATAGTTATGATGGACTTGTCTCCATTACTTGATATATTGTTATTATGTGTGTAGTTGAATATTTGAGTATGATCATATCCATCTACATGTAATTAATATTGAAAGTATGTTTTCTTTTATTGATACTAGGTGATCATGTTAGACTATGACTATGTCATTATGTGTGTAGTTTTAGAGTTGATGCATGATTCTTCCTACATTTCTATATGAGTCTATGATGGTTATATTAATTATGTTATATTAGTGTATATTAATAACTATGTGATAATGGTTATTCCTATGTGCTTCAAAAATGACATGTTATATGTGCTAAGTGAAGTATTGTTGTGTCTTGTGTGGCAGACTTATATCCCATACTATATATATATCTATATATATACATACATATATATATACATACATATACATACATATATATACATACATATATATACATACATATATATATACATACATATACATACATATATATACATATATATGCATACATATATATATATATATATATATATATATGCACATATATATACATACATATATATATATATATATGCACACATATATATATATACATACATACATATATATATATATATATACATACATACATACATACATACATAGATATATATATATATATATATACATATATACACACACAAACATATATATATATATACATACATATATATATACATACATATACATATATATATACATATATATATACATACATATATATAAATACATACATACATATATATATATATACATACATATATATATATACATACATATATCTATACATACATATATATATATATACACATACATACATATATATATATAGGAAAGTGAATAAGATATATCTGTGCATAGGATGCTAAAACCTCTTAGTCAGGTATGTATGAATGACATGAAGACATTGATAATACTAACAAATTCCTTTATGTGGAACCTTAAACCTAGTGGTAAGGTCATGAACCTTTAAGTTGAAATCCATAATGGTATCCTTCTTATATGAATGATGGACTTAAGATTTTTTTGTCTTGGAACGACATGCTATAATCCTTAGGAATGGCATTAATCTATCCTGTTTGCTATTGAAAGGCATCCCTAGGTGACATTTTTGTTAGGGTGAACGTGATTGTGTTATTAACAACATATGGAACCCTATCGTATGATCCTTTAATATAAATTACTCAATGAGAACAAAGTGTAGCATTGAGTGAGTATTGTTTGGGAAGTAGCTCTAGTAAAGGATAAGAGAAGAGTACATAAATGTTCTTCATATTCCTTAACTATGTTCCTACTTTGGATGTGTCCTAGTTCGACCCTTTGCAAGTAGATAACCCTCGTCACAGTAGGTTATAACTCCGGATTCTATGTTTAGATAACATGGTCTATTTTGGTTATATCCTATTTTTATCTTGTTAGATACCTACTAGAATTAGAGAAATTGTATGAAGTTTTGTTGGTGGTATGGGATGCTATCTAGATACTCCAGAATAGGCTTTGAAGGTGTTAGTTAGAGTCCCTAGGTCTTGTCAAAGACCATTACTTGAATCTCATTATGTGATGAATAAATATTAAATGAACCAATGAATGTAATGACTTGATTTAAGAACACATGTTAAATAAATAACCACTTATCTAGAGTAGTTAAGAGTTGTCTACTTAAGGTGTGAAGGATGCACATGAATGTTCACTTTGTATCTTACTTAGATAAGACTTAAGAATGAATCTAGTTGGTAATATTGGTTGATTATGTATACATGATCCATACTTAGGTAGTCTTAAGTGTTACTTAGGTAATCTTGGAGAGGTAAAACATGGACATTATCTTCTTGAATTACTTAAGTAAGTCTATTAATAACCTTTGGAAGGAGAATGTCATATTATATGTATGTTGTTCTATTAAGTTATAATGATCTTATCCTAGGTACTATAAAGGATCTCTTATGTGTGTGTGAAAGGGTTGTATGGGTGATTGCATTACAACTAACTCAAGTGAACCTTAGAATCACATTTGGTCGGATGATCTCATGTATATGTGTTCGTTGTATTGTGAGTGAGTATATCCCATTATAAGTTGTCTTAAGGATAATTTAAGTTTTTCTAGAGAGGGTATATGGGTGGTCTATATTTTTCTTACTTAAGTGAGTCTTAGGATAACTTTTTGTGAGGGAATTGCATGAAAATTGGGCTCAGTGTAAGGTTTAAGCAATTAACTATAACTTTTCTGAGATTAGTGTAATGTTCCTTCAAGTATGATAAAATACTTATGTTACTTCTTATGTGTTTCTAAGATGTTAAATGTTGGTCTTATTCTTATACTATGATGTTTTAATCAAAAAAAGCCTATTTCCAATAAATGTTTTTTTTCATGATTTTATGCATTATGCCATACTTAGTACATGTGTTTTTACCAATTCCATGCAATTAGTACATGTGTTTTTACCAATTCCAAGCTTTTACCTATCTATAATGTGATTCATAGGTAAAGGTGCTTTTGGGAGCTAAGCATCGATTATAGGATCCTTCAAGCAAGTAGAAGTATATCCTGATTCGACTCGAGGACATAAATGTCTTTAAATTATTTTATTGAAGTATTGTAATAGACTTAGTAGTACTATATTTACTTGTATGGATCGTATCTCATGTATTCTTGTGTCTAAGATTTGATGGAATGAGACTTTGTATTTTCTATATTTTTTTATGAAAAGATATTTTTAAAGACTATTACAATGTTGTGAAAAGTTTTCATTCCACACTACTTTTCATATATATATATATATATGCAAAGAGCGATACTAAGGGCTTGAACAATACCTCTGATAGATCAATTACACCATGCCACGACCTAAGGAATGCCCTATATTCTAAGGTATTGTTGAGGTCGTGACATTGATGATAATGATGCAAAATTACCCATAAACACCTAAACTAACCGTCCTCCTACTTTATAAGACTTGTGAATTTTCAAAAACCCAGGCCTTAATAGTGAAATTGCAGGCAGGGCACATCTAAACTACGTCTTACCAACAAATACAGTCCATTGGCATGAACACGCCCCGTCGATGTGGTTCTCGTGGTATTGTTCAGAGGTCCAAAACCTTCAAAATTGCAGTCTCCATCCATGCCTCATGTCAACGAGTCGTCATTCCATCGACTGGATGTCATTTGGCACTGCATGAAAGCTGCCATGATGCTTCATGTCTTAAGTTGGGTAATTTTTAGGGCCCCTTGTGGGTCCTAGGTGGATTCGAACCCAAACTTTAAACCTCTAAACATGCACGTCCAGCATAGAAACATCTCCAAAATATACAACATCAACCAATCCACACAACATGCTAAAATATATATAAAAAATTAGAAGGATGTCAAATATCTACCTTTCGAACGTCATCAGACTTTCTTGGACGTTTGACCTCAAAACCTTACCAAACTCAACATTATGACTCTAAGAACATTATAAAAAATATAAAGACCTCATAGAATCATTAATCACTTGTAAGAACCTAAAAACACGTAAGGCACATTGGTGACTAGTTGTCGAACGTCATGGTCGTCCCTTGAGGGTTGACATCAAACATAACCGAAATCGTGAGACACTGCCTAAAACAACATTTACATCCATCATAGGATTTCAATATTTCTTGACACACACATTAGTACATAGTTTCACGTAAGTCATTTACGCAGGTGTTATATTCTCCCCCACTTGGACAACATTCTTCCTCAAATGATACATACCACTCTCCGAACACTTCCAAGAATGGAGACGCACTAACCAGTTCATGAAATAACATAAGAAAATTATATGACACATAATCAAGAGGAATATCAATTTCACATAATTAAGAGAATCGCGACCCAACTAGAAACTAGAATAAATTCTAGAACTCATTATTCCATAAGACTCACATCCTTCATTCCAAATAGAAAACAATAATTTTATATTCATTTCATGCTCATATAGAGAAATTCTAACAAAATTTTAAAATATTTCCATCAAAGAATGAATTAGTCAATTTTTGCAAAATCATAAAATGAATAGAAATCCCTCGCACTTTTCAGCGAACATGTTTCACAATCTAAAAATGCAACACTTACGAAATTACTTAAAAAAAACCCAAAAAAATAATCTCATATAATCATTAAGACATTCTCACTATTCATCTTTATGAAACAATTAGCAACCTACACTAGATGCACATGAACAATGAGGAAAATATCATGCATGAAAACTCATTTTCTCATTCAACAAAATATGAATGAAAACATGCATATCATAAGGAGAATGTTTGAAATTATTTTTTCACAAAAGACTCCAAAATAAATCAATTTACTTAAAAATCTTTGTTTTAGGATTCAATAAACATATAAAGAAAGGTTAAGGGTAACTCATGTAACTCTCCGGAAAAAACTAAGGTGATCTAGGGACTCATTAGTATTTCTTAAGTTAATTTTGTTTTAAAATGAGTTTCTTTAATGTTATTATATGTGTGTGATGTTTGGTTAAATTTAGAGGTTAAACATCTAAGAAGGCCCATGACGTTCAGAAGATATGCCTTAGAAAGTACTTGTTTGTCTTGATATGTTTCAGTGAGTTTTACGTGTTGTTTTAATTAAAATAGATGTGGATTTTTACTAAGACCTAGACAAATTATTTTAGGGATTTAATTTCCTGGTACAACTCCATCTAGGAACCACGAGGGTCGCTAGAAGAGTACACAATATATAGCACCAAGCTGCCAAACCACTACTCCATCGACGGAGGGAAATCGATTGGTCATAGACTCAACGATGCCCCGTTGTTCGGGGATGTAATCCCATACATAGTGAGAGACTGTCCTCCCATGAGGAATTCTCTAATTCTATCTATTTCCAAGCAGAACAGGCCGTTGACCAAACAATGCCTAGTAGCTTGGGGTCATTGGTTTGCACCAACAAAATATGTTAAACATTTGCTCCCAGCTTGGGATCTTTTGTGTAAATTCACCCGAAGAATTTTATGACCCTAGTATTAAATTTTTAGGGTTTTTAAGTTATATTATATTGTTTTTAAGTCCTAGACCTAGACAAGACCTCTCACTTAAAATATTCAAACTCCCTCTTTAAAGAAAACTGTTTCAAAGTCACCATTCGAGCTAAGACTCAAGGAGGGAAAAAGGGTCTTGATTGGACATGTTTATTAACCAAAAGTTAGTGGGTTTACTTGTCATTCAGGTATGGACACAAAGTGAGGGATTGTCCTACTAGATATGGTAAGCAAGTTGCTATTAATATTTTGAAAGATGATGCTCGAAAGAAGAGGGTTTCTATGAACTCCGGACTAGAAGAGCAAAGCTGGATGAGGGGGATGATTATGATGGTAAGTTTTTGGATTTACTAAATGTTATAAGTTCCTTATAAGTGGGAAATTATGTTAGTAGATGGATCAAATGGTTATAGTAGTATGTTGTATATGCATGGTGTTTAGGATTCTTGTGGCATCAAATTTCATTAATTCCTTGCATTTGGCATTGCATGAAGTTAGTATTATGTTGTAAAATATGTTTATATGATTTTATCTTGCATATTAGCATGATTCAATCATTAATATACTAGAAATTGCATCTTTTTAAATTTATGGCATAACTCAATGTAAAACTGCTAGTTCACTATAAGATTTTTTTTAAATTGACTTATCAATTCTTTGGTTAAAAAATGTTGTAATGTTTATTGAAATGATTTATATTAGTATTATAATGAATATAAATGTATCTTTTGATATTTGTAATGAAGGAGGTGAGTCTTATTGGATAATCTCTTATAGATTTGTTTCTATCATTTTATTGTGTTGTGAGTCTCTTCATTATGTGAAATTGAAATTTCTTATTCATTTTTGTATTGTATACTGTGCTATGTGGTATCAATATCATCTTGTAGTTAATTCTCTATTCTTTTAAGTGTTCAGAGAGTGGCAAGTGTCATTCGAGGACAAATGTTGTCCAAGTGGGGATGATTGTAATACCTCGAAACTGACATATGTGAAGCTAGAGCCAAATATGTTTTTCATGAGGTTAGAAGGTCCTAAAAATGATTTATAATATTTTATTTTGGAAGTGTCTAAAGGTTTAGGTTTATTGGAAGTCAAATCTCAAAAGACTGTCAAGACCCGAAAGCACCCCCTAGAAGTTATGGAGAACCATAGGGTCATGATAGAGCGTACTTTATCCTTTGGGGTCTTGTACAATCCCTTTAACTATGGTTCATTACATACGAAATAAAAGGTAGTGCGAAATTAAACTTTTCACGAAATTTAATAAAGGAAACATTTTTCATAAAATACTAAAGAAGTATCATCGTAACAGGCATATCTTAAAGACACGACATATATAACATAGGTACACGACCCTTTACATTTAAATAAATACACAATAAGAACTTATACAAAACTAAAAGAATTAAAAACTATGCCCTCGAATATGTGAATACATACTTTGTGTTGAGAGAATAAAGTCCCATGCTTTGCCTTCTAGATTAAAACATGCTTCTAGAACCTATACTTATAAAGTATAGAAAAGTGTGGGGTTAGTACAAAATAATGTAACAAGTATGGCACATGAAAAAACATGTAAAAATGGGCATTTTAGTATAAACCCATTTTCATGTCAAATAAGTAAAAAACTCAAGAGTATAAACGTGAAACAAATAACCATTTTTTATAACATAGAGAAGAATTTCCATAATTTTAACAAAAAGGGTCGCTTTACTGTTAAGTTACAAAATAATTACAGTAAGTTTATTTGGACTATTAAAGTGAACTATCATATTCTAAAGGAGTGAACTTCCAAGGCCAAGAAAAAAGGAAGTAAACATGTTTCGTTAGGAGTTTCCCCAACTAAGGATTATCAAAAGACACACCAAGGTAAGAGATGAAGGAAGTGCGCATATGCATCCTTCAATACACTCCTAAGCGATCCTCAAGAATACCCCTTTTCGACTTACTCACCTCGGGAGAACAAGCTCCCCTCAATGACATGACATTAGAAGAACTCTCAAATAACAGACCAAGACTTCTCTTTTGGAATTCCTACTTAGTGCAATGAGTATATAGAGTCCATACCACATCCTACTCTAAGTAGTACACTCTTTTAGAAGGCTTTCCACCAAGACTCCCCTTGCGGAAGGTCTACTTAGTGTAATGGATAGTTAGTGTCCCATTCAACTACAAACCCTAAGTTGTACATTCTTTTAGGAAACTTTCTTCATTCAATTCACATAAGGCTCACCAAAACTCCCCTTCATAAATGCCTACCCAGTGAAATAGATAAATAGCCTCCCATACCACTACGTATCCTATGTAGTAAACTATTTTAGGAACTTAGAATTTTTATTAATTTTATGAGAGTTTAGCATAGCCGACATCGACCATGAGACAAAGAAATTGAATCCCCATATTAACCCATATCGGATGAGGGATCCTAACTTTCCTAGCGGAAGGTGATAATCTTAGATTTTACATGGCTTACACAAAAGCTACACCTATGCGGGCTAATAGTTAAGCGATAATGAGATTGCTACTATGTAAATCATTCTCCACTAAAAATGAGTACTTGTCTCAGGAGGTACATTAGAATACATCATCTCAACTCACGAAGTGTAGCCACCTATTCTTTATATCCTCTTAGTGCTAGGCATAACTTCCACAAATTCTCAAAATTATATACTATAGGTAAAGATAATTAGTGAACACCACACTTAACTCACAAAGGGCATTCATCCTCCAAATTATCTTAGATATCTGTTACAATGTACAAGGTTTGTACTAAACACTTAATCTAAAATCACGAAGAGTGTTCAACCCAAAACATCTCTTTTTGTCTAAATTATCTTCATTCATTCATTCATTGAAGTTTGAGTGTGTGTACATGTGACCACACCTTTCAGATAAGCATCATTTCGTTTACATTTCATTCTACACATTCTTAGACCTTCTATCATAAGATCATACACTTTAACATGCTTCACATAATCATATAGGCCATTTTGACATAATCCTTAGCATGCTTTTTATGACAAGCTTCATTAAAACACAATAACTAGAATAACTTTATTTACATCTTTCTTCACATAATATGCCTTCATGGCCTCATTCACAATGCACAAGTAACTACACATTTATACAACTCAACTAAACACTACCACCAAGAAGGTGGACCATACCACCCAAGAGCATTTTTAAATTAAAGTTAAACAACATAAAAACATACACTTTTGTCCAAACTTCAATCACCTATAACAATTTTATAAATATTTCATCATAATATAGCGCAATCCTTTTACTTTAGTCACATTATTAAGTTAGTTAACCTTTCACTTTAACACTTCATTATAATAATGATAACTACCTTCGAATTATGTAATCCACCTTACATAATATACATTCATACTTCATATATAATTCAAGAGTATAAGGTTAAGGATGAGGGAACTTTGTCATCAACATCCCAACAGCATATTAGTTACAACAACTGTAGCATCTAAGTAATTCCTCTTACATATTTGAGTTTAAGAAAGAACAAACACTCATACCTTCTTTCCCTTTTCATGGGACTTCATAATTCATTAACCCATAAATGCATAATCAATGAACAAAATAAGGTAATTTAAGAAGAAATTACATAATTAACATCAACGTAGTAAATCAACATATTCATCATCTTTCCAATTCACCATATCAATTCAAGGTTTTGATGAAATTGGGGAAAGACATGGGTACATGGGAATATAGAGTGAATAACAAGCATTCACCATCAATACATACAAAAAATAATATTAATTTACAATAATTCATCACAATAAATTCTTAATTTTATTTTTCAAAGAAAACCGATGTGTAGGGAAAAACACTAGTTTTCGGGAAGTTAAAAATCTCTTTGAAAGGACCTCTAGGGGAATGGAATCGCAAGAGTAAAAGAAAACATATCTTAGTGAGACTTTATCAACGATATTTTAGTAAAAAAATTGGAGATTTGTGTTTTCCTCTTGATCATCAGTGTGTCTTCAATGAGGGTTGATGTAGAGAGAGAATGTAGAGAGAAGTGGGAGTATTTGGGATTTGATTTTTAAGTGTTAAATATGTGATAAATAACCTAAATAAATAGGTAGGCAACCCCCAAAATACCTAAAATACCCCTCATTAAGTTTGGCTTTTATAAAGGAAGTACAACTTGACCTTGACTGTGAGAACCCGTCCAACCTTCACGCCCAACTTCACAAGCCGTGAAGAGCTCAACGTCCTATGGTGGTTCTCGTGAAGTGTTGGGTAGCAGAGACACCCAACGTTACATCTTAAAAGGTTCCAAGTAACCTTCACGACCAAGGTCTCCTACCTGTGTACATGCAGCACAACCCGTCTAGTTGTGTTTTCGGGCAGTAACCTCTCCAAACTCTCAACTTCCCAAATTGGCTAAGGAAACACCATGACCAAACCTTCCCATCTGTCAAGTGCACCATGAGTTGTGAAGTGGATCGTGGTTCTTTGAATAGTATTTAATCAAAGATGGAATCCGTCTTTCATGGACTAGGCATCTTCACGTGCCCCCCACTTGGCCTTGGTCATGCTCTTGAAGGTTGAGGCAGTAGCCATCTGTCTTTGGCTTGACCCTCATGGGTCGGAACTCCTCCCTTGTCCTTGATCCTTGGGACCCTTGTTAAGCATTTACATCTACTCCCATCATCATTTCATGATCAAGTCCATAGACACCTCTTTTTAACTATCCTACTACCACCGACTTCATTGTCGTCCGTTGACGTTTAGGCTGTAATACTTTTTCAAATCGAGTTAAATATTTATTTAGGTTTAGAATCATAATTATTCATCATGAGAGTCTCTATTCTAGGTCATCAAATTTATGGGGTTATACAACCTACAATTACTTTACTATGAATTAAGAAAGTTAGATAGGGGATAACTTAAGGATATCACATCTCATTATAGAATAAGTAACTAAGCCCAAATGACTATACGTTTGCACGCAAACCTGTTACAAGGCATTGAAATACCTTTTTCTTTCTTGAGTGAACTGAATTGAAGGTGAATAAGAAAATAAGGGCAAACATATGGGTAAAGTGTTCATCTTTTTGAGTGTGAGTGCTGCTTAAGATTCCTAATACTAAGTTGATAAATATATGTGTGTGAAATGGAATTATTCTTTGTTTGACGACATATAGATACCTTTGTTGAGCTTGAATTTGCATTAGTAGCAAGTATTGTGAGCTCAAGAATCTTTGGTAATGGTGTGTCTCAACTTCAATCTTTGAGCATAGAATTGAGCTATGTATAAGTAGTTTTAGTTTTGTTGTATAAATTCATAATTGAGTCTTGTGAACCACGATTTGAGATATCTTATTTGAACTGCTGAACTTAAATTTTACGTTATGACAAGCAAAAGTTTAAGTTGGGGTGTTTCTAAGTCCTCAAATTGGACACTTCAAGGGCCATATTCAAATGCAAATATTGTCCTCGATTGTGCATTTTATCTCAATGAATAATAAAAACATCTAATTTTCATGTATTTGGGGATTTGGTAGTAGCATGGAGACTTAGGCATAATACGAAAACAAAGATCTGAAGATTCAAAGTGTGCATCACATAACACACTGGCTGATAGGTCGTAAAGTTCTGCATTCTATTACAACAAGTGAGCCTTAAAGGAAGTGGATCAAAAAGTAATTTAAAGCAGCAGCTGGCGCTTCACTAAATAGTTCCGTGAAGCAGAGTTATTCCCCCCAAAGATATAACGTGCATGAATGTTAAGCGAAGTCACAAATAGAGATGAACGAGAGAAAGGGCGAGTTGCCAAATCACTCTGTTATTCACGACTAAAGACGATGAATGGATACACCAACACTAAATCTAAGTCTATTAAAACTTAACACTTATGATTATTTAGAAGAATTTTAGAGATAAAAAAGAGACACTTTATATTTTATTTTAGAAACATTTTCCTTATCTTTTCTGTCAAGTTTGGAGAGGGTTTTGAGGAAGCTTGAAGAAAGAAGTTCTTCTTTCAATCTTGGAAGTGGGTCTTCTCCATTAACTTCCTTTGCTTTTTCTATCTCTTATACCCATTAAATTCCTTTATCATTTTAGGTATAGTTTATTATTGCTTGATATGTGGCTAAAATCCCCCATAAATGGGATGTGATTTAGAACATATGTTTTGATATTATTAAAGTTGGTTCTTACTTGCTAATAGGATCAAATGCATTTTAAGTGTGATTTAACCTAGTGGTTGTGGTTTAATTTAATGGGTTTTGAATTTCAAATAAAAATCTACCCATGTGTTTTTGATTGGCCTAAAAGGGAGGTGGCGAATCGCAGATCACTAGACTGATGGCCTAAGGAGTGGGTCAACATGTGATTCAACTCGAGAGGGTGATCCCAAAGCCCATATCAAAGCACCTTTTATGGAATGGTCTGGGTGTGGGTAAGGCATAGGCTGGTTAGTTTAGACAAGTGGGTGTCCGAGAGGAACACATTTAATATGGTGTAAGTTTCTTGTTAGGGAACTTACTTTAACCTAAATCTTAGTCTAGTTACCATTTCCTTGCTAATTTTCATATCAAAATAATGTACCTATTAATGTCAACATATAATTTGGTCATACCCTAGGAACTCCCTCTAACACTTTTTTTCTCCTTTATTTTTGCTATTCTACTACTTGTTACAATACCCTTTCCTTGATATTTGACAATTTGGTGACACAAATTGAATTTAATTTGTGGTTAACTTGAAAATGTCTTGAGCGATATCTATTTAAAACAGAATTCATAGTAGCTACTACTTTCACTACCACTGCCTTGGGACACGACTCCAACCCTAGGTTGTGTTACTTTACTAGCTTTTATTCGTAGATACTCAAATTGTAGGTAAGTGACGTTGATTACGAAATATAAAAGATACATATTGAAGCATCAGTAGGCTAGTATATAGATGCATTAGCTTTCTCTGGAATAACTATTGCTATTCAAGAGAGTTCTGTAGAACCTCGATAAGCTTAATAATATAAAATACCCTAAAATTGAATTTATATACTCAGGTAGGATGAAATAAATATTATATCTCTCGAGTTGAACTGATGACAACCCATTTGGCAACCCTGGTTTGAGAACCTCTCTCTCAAGCAAGCTTAAAATACTAACCTAAAATTGCAGTTGCAACTTTAATTTATGAGTTAATACACAACTATCAATCAAACCTACTTTAAAACAACATATAAATTAGTAAAAAAATAATATCCATAGGCTAATTAGATGAAATAAACACTTGATCACAAACTAAGAATCGGGGTTTTAGCTACACACATCATAAAAAGAAATAAAACAATACTAATTAGGTTCTCTATAATCTAGGTATTGCAATTCACATATTAACACTGATCCACAATGCATAATATCAAATACCCCACTCAAAATCTACTAGAAACCTCCTAAAACTAAGTAACCAATGAAAGTTCAAAATTCTAGAATGGTGAAATTACTAAACCTAAGTAACCAATGAAAGTTTCAAGTTCTACAATGGAAAAATTACTCAACTAAAGACTAGATTTGAGATGGGACCCTTTTTCTGACTTTTGAGATTCAATTTATACTTTCTCAAATTTCGAAATTCAGGATAACAAGGCAAGGTTAGTTGAGTATCTCCGACATGGTCGGGTATGTGGCGATGGCTCCATGCCATCTCCAGCTCGTCATGGCTTCTTAATGTAAGGGTTTTGTTACTTTAGGCGATCAAAGTTTGTGTTGCCGAAGATTTAAATCCATAGCCAATTTGGCTTTTCCCTAGGGCTGGCAGGTTGAAACTTTATGTCAGATGTTGTGTGTCGACAGGTGATTTTGGCGATTTTCTGTTTTTTCTATCTTCAACCTCTTTAATCCTTTTTGACTCCTTTTTTCACACTAATGTCCTTTTCTTGCTTCTTTGCGTTCTTTGGATGCAAATAACAATTTAACATCAGTTTATAGAATATATTAGTCACTGAGGACAATAAAGCTATGAAAACCAAGACCTAAATGAGTCGAATCTCGTCCTCATCAACCTCCCAATATTATCAAAGTTGCCTTACTTCTTTGTTGTAGAAATAATTCATCTTGTTAAGATGAAGTCACTAATTTCTTATACAATTGACATTCTCATTATTGACAGTCTATATTATAAGTATATTTTTATAGTTGAATTTGTGTGCTTCAA
Organism: Solanum lycopersicum; assembly: GCF_036512215.1. Lineage (NCBI taxonomy): Eukaryota > Viridiplantae > Streptophyta > Magnoliopsida > Solanales > Solanaceae > Solanum > Solanum lycopersicum. Next base: position 19,338,361 of record NC_090811.1, on the reverse strand, counting down.
CTTCCCCTGTCTACATTTGCCTCACTCACTATATTCGTGAAGTCTTCTCCATGCAACACCCTTAACTTCTTCTTTAGTAGCTTTAATTTTCTCACTACCTGGTACATCATACAATTTTCTATATGTGCCTCCCATCCTTCTTGCGCAACAAGTAGAAACTTTGAGTGCTTGATTAGGTTCAAATATACTTCTTGAAAAGAAATATAAACGATCGTATGCAATATAATTATCCAACTATGAGTAAGGGTCAATCCCACAGAGAATATCGAGGAATATTATCAATAGAAAATATTTAACTTTATAGTAGTTATATAAAATGCGGGATTTTAAATTGAAATAAAAATTAAAAAAAAATGAAAAATAGCTTTAAACTAAGTATCTATTTATATCCAAATTAATAAATTATATTTAGGAATGTGTTCCCCAAAAGCTCATAATGCGGTAATCCTAGTAACAACAATTGTTCTTTAGGGTTATGCATGTAGTTATGTTTATCTAAATTCTTGGTCAAGCATCGAGAGAATTTCACCCCGTACCTTGGTCCGGCTACGTGTGTATAATTTACTAAACCTTACCTTTACCTCATATTAAGCATCATATTCAATGTATGTCTAAGTTACTACTTCGCACCAATTGAAACTAGCCTATTAGATAGTACATACTAAATCTACATTGATAATTCTTTTTTATTAACTACTTTCTTGGTCCGGCAAGTAGCAATAAGGCAAGTTCTAACGTTGGCCACCGTTAAAAAGACTTCTAAACAAAAGAATTATAAATACATGCAATAACCTATTTGATTATTGCTTAATTACTATTCTTTTTTTAATTGCTCCAGGTTACCACAAACCTAGTTGCTAAGTTTAGCTACTCATTATCGCAAAAACACAATCAAAATTTAATAAAAATAAATTTATTTGTGTTAATCATAAAAAGATAAGAACAATAGAAAAATTATATTTTTCATAATCACGAAAACAAATAAATAATAAAGGAGAAGAAAGAATAAACCACAATTCTCACGCCTCCACGACCGCTCTCACAAAGCTCCAAATCTAGAAAAATATTATATTATGTCTTTTTTCTTCTCTCTTGGCTTCCTAAATAATAATTTTCCATGCCTTATTTATAAATGTAAAAAACCCTAAATAAAATAATTGAGTCCAAATAAATTAGGAATCAAAAATCAAAAAGAATTGGAGTGCTTTTTTTCCTTTTCTTTTTCCGCGTGGTGCCGGGTGAATGTATTTGCCAGTGCATTGAGAGAATGCCACTTCGCAGGCTGTAACTTTTTTGTGAATTGTTTTGCAATTCGCAGCAGCAATATGCACTCATATATTAATATATTATTTTATTAATTTAAATCCATTAAGCTGTCTGCTTGATTTCCTTCGTCAACCTTATATTTTAAATTTGATTTAGGTTCAAATTTCTTCATTTCTCTACCAATTTAATCCTACAAATAAAATACACAATTTAGGACGATCCACTTATATATAAATATATTATTTTATTAACTTTAATCCATTAAGTTGTCTGCTTGATTTCCTTCTACAACCTTCCATTTTTAATTTGTTTTAGCTTCAAATTTATTAATATTTCTACCAATTTATTCCTGCAAATAAAATACACAATTTAGCACAATCCATAAATTTTATGCTCAAAACAAAAAAAAATTAAATAAAAACATAAATAATAATTAAATAATTGTTTATTTTAGCCTCATATCAACAACCCTAAGTTAAACTTTTGTTCGTCCTCGAGCAAGCATTAAAGCTCATCTGAAAAATTATACTAGCAATGGCATCACTTTGATTAATACAAACAATTAGTCCATATACCAATTTTAAATTACCAAGTAGACTTCTCAATCATTAAGCAAGACATTTAAGTAAACAAGAAACCTCTAACCTCCTAACTTGAAGGACTTTGAACTCATAAAATTTATGTTCATTCACCTACTCTCATCAAAAAAATTAATAACATCACCTATCTATTATGAAACAAGTGACCCCACAAAACAAAATAGTCTGCACACTCAATTCAAAAGATTGAATATAAATTAAGGACTTCATTTGAAGAATAACTCTCACAGTCAGATATAAAATTTGCATGTATCCACAAAGAACCATATGCTTACCTAATATGTACATCTCCACTAATTAAGATTGCTTGAATAGAATCAAACAGGACCTTAACGGGTATAATTTAGGATAAGGGACGGGTAGAAAAAAAAATATATATAATAGCGACTTTCACTTCCTTAAGCACTTTTCAATTTTTAGACTTCATCACCCATATTTTCTTCTCTTAATTTTCATGCATTCATCCCTCTCTTCAACAATTATTTCACAAATAATTCTCATCATCACAAGAATGTTTAAGACAATATTCTCTTCTTTTTTTCCCTTCATAATAGCAACCCTCGACTTGTGTATTTTACATAAGTTAAGGTGCACGATGTCATTTGATGGACCTGGGCCATCATCAAGGTAATTAATTTTTTTTGCTTTGTTTTTATGTCACATTCAAATTATATATATTTTTTCACATTCTTTCAAAAAGGGATTTTAAGAAATTTGTAGCTATCATTGCTTCCCATTTCACTCATCCATCCCTTTTTCATAGAATTGATAATTAAAATAAGTTTATACTATGATGCTGAAGGAAGCATTGTGCAAAATCTAGGGATTCAACAAAAATAGTCATGAGAAAAATGAAAGACTGCAAGCTCAAAGGGGTGACTAGTGATAAAATATTTTAAAAGGCTAAAATTTATAAGACAAATTAAAGAAAGCCTATTATCATCTCCTAAACAAGGTAACACTTTTTTATTTTGCTTCAATAACATGAAGGACAAGTTCTAGATTATGATGCAAAACATGAAATAAACAAAATCTCACAACACATGGCACAAGTATGATTCAAGATCGATCAATTCTACTTCTAACAGAGACAGGATCATAATAAACTACAAAATAAATAAGCTATATACAATGTCACAACCATGAGCATGGATGTCAAAAAGTTTGCAATTTCACTAGTAATTAATTATTCACAAGAAAATATTACTTAAAATTAGTCCCAAATAGTAAGTGTCATATAACTTACAAGGGGCTCTGTTTTGTCTCCAAAATAAAAAAATCCCAAAATAAATAAATAAAAAACACTCAGTTCAAAAGGGACTATCCTCATAAAAAGAACCGAAAAGAAATGCCAAGGAACCTATCCTAAAAAAAGACTCAATAAAACAGTATGCTATGTCCCAAATTATTGAATAAAATATAAAACAAGGGTTAAACATGGTCATTTTTTTTTGGGTACTCATACTTCCCCTAATTTGCAAAAATAATATTCAAAAAGTGATAATAATAATATAATAAAATAGTAATGAAATTAAAAAAAAAGTTGCACTACTAATTGGGTTACCTCCCAACAAGCACTTAATTTAACGTTGCGACATGACACTTTCAATTTTACTATTTTTCCTTCCAGTTTGAAGATATGAATTGCAGCCTCAATTTTCAACCAATTTTTATATTATGCTCAAGGGATGGTGGTACAAAAAGAAAGGTCCCAAAAAAATATATCGCATTCTGCACTTGTTAGATCGTAAGTGAGGAATGTAATTTTTTGATGTCGGAACAATATATTCAAGAATATAAACACAATTTTCCGTCTCCATAAGCTTTTCTATAGGCTCAGATAATTCGATGGTAATAATAATAAGAAATTAAACCTAATCATAAGAAACAAAAAAAAATTACAAGTTAAAATAAATACAACATACAATTTCTAAGCCATATTCCCTGGCAGCGGCACCATTATTGATAACGTTCAAATATACTTCTTTAAAAGAAATATAGACAATCATATGCAATATTTCACCCAACTATGAGTCGGGATCGATCCCACAGAGAATATGGATGAATATTATCAATATCAAATATTTAACTTTATAGTCGTTATATAAAAATAGGGGATTTTAAATTGAAATAAAAGTAAAAAACTAAAACTAACTTTAAACAAAGTATTTATTTATATCTAAATTAATAAAAATAACCAGGAATGTGTTCCTCATAAGCTCTTAATGCGGTAATCCTAATAATAACAATTCTTCTCTAGTGTTATGCATGCAAAGTGGTAAGTTATGTATCTCTAAATCCTTGGTAAGGCATCTAGAGAATTTCAGCCCATAGCTTGGTCCTGCTACGTGTGTATAATTTACTAAACCATACCTTTACCTCATATTAAGCATCATATTAAATATATGCTAAGTTACTACTTCGCACCAATTGAAACTAGCCTATTAGATAGTATATACTAAATCCGTGTTGATTATTCTTTTCTGATTAACTACGTCCTTGGTCCGGCAAGTAGCAACAAGGCAAGTTCTAACGTTGTCCACCGTTAAAAAGAATCTAAACGAAAAAATCATCAATACATGCAATAACGTATTTTATAATTGCTTAATTACTATTCATACTTTGTAAATCACTCATTGTTCACACAAACCTAGTTTTTAAGCTTAGCTACTCGTTATCGCAAAAATAACAATAGCTGACTTATATTTTTATTGATCACGAATACAAATAAATAATAAAGGAGAAGAAAGAATAAACCACAATTCTCCGGCCTCCACGACGGCTCTACAAATCTCCAAAGCTAAAAAAATTTATATTATGTCGTATATCTTCTTTCTTGGCTTCCTAAATAACAATTTTTCATGCCTTATTTATAGATGTAGAAAACCCTAGATAAAATAATTGAGTCCAAAAAAATTAGGAATTCAAAACCAAAAAGAATTGGAGTGCTTTTTTTTTCTTCTGCATGTAGTGCCGCGTGAATGGATTGGCCAATGCATTGAGGGTACACCACGTGGCAGGCTGCAACTTTTTCGTGAATTGTGTAGCAATACGTAGCATCAATATGCACTTATATATAAATATATAATTTTATTTAGTTTAATCCATTAAGCTACATGCCTTATTCTTTCCTCAACCTTCCATTTTAAATTTGTTTTAGCTTCAAATTTCTTCATTTTTCCACCAATTTAATCCTACAAATAAAATACACAATTTAGCACAATTCATAAAATTTATTCTCAAAACAGACAAATTTAAATAACAAATGTGAGGTAAATAATGATAAAAATATGTATTATGGCCTCACATCAGTGCTTTGTCTATATTTTACAAATTTGAAAAACTTTTCTGGTTTTATACTCATTAAAAGCTACTTTTTTCCGGGTAATGGTCACTTAAACCCTTTGGAAATAATAATGCTTTGATACTAGAAGTTGTCCATATTTCTCTGTTGATTAATATCCAGTCTATTTTTGAAAAATACCAATCATTACATCACCCAATATGAACAAAAGAACTCATACATACCTAATGCTCCATCCACTTTGGGAATAGTAGCAACAATGGGGCCGTTAGTCAGAGGTTGAGCAACTTGCTATATGTGAAGGCAGTCTAGTCTGGCAAACCACTTAAGAAAAGTCATGAGATTCTCAGCATACACTAGTCCTAATAGAGGAAATAATATATTCTTAGACTAGATCCTTCCTTGGTCCAACGTCCTCGCTATCTTCGATATCTACATTATCTTCCACCTCTTCTTAGGTTGCATGAGTGGCATTTTCTCTCAAAATATTTACAACTAGGGAACCACCCCTTGCGGGTGCTACCCCTCCTTCTGCGTCAGCCTTTGCCTCAACCGACGCCTCTTGTTATAGTCTATTCTACGACCTTATTGATTGGAGCTACAGGCCTGACGTTGTTGTATCGGGTATAAACCATCTTTAGATAAAAGACTTGTGGAGATTAGGTATCAATTTGAATCCCCAAATACAAATTGGGGTCAAGTCATTGCACCAAAAAAGAAGAAGCTAGAGAGATTTCCTGAAGTCTTGTAGGCTCTAACAAAATATTGACGTCTCCATATCATTCCACAAGACTCTACTAGAATCATTTTATTACAATGAGATCAACAAACCTAGGGATATGGTATAATGTTTCTCACGATCCTGACCTCCACGAATATGACCCACCCTAACCTTCCGGTAGGAAAACAACTACTACCACCCGAGTAAGAAACATAAAGAATACTAAACAATTTAAAGTTACAAATAAAATTTAAATGACAAAATAAATAAGTAGTTCCATTAAACTCAAAATGTCTAACAAAAAACTATCATAAAAATTAAACTCCTACAACTTAAAGTCCTTTTAGCAAAACTCTACTAGTTAACAAGTCTTAAAAAAAAGGGTCCAACACTTAATAAAAGCATAAACAAAGTTTTAATATATAGACGGATGGACTAAACTAATAATGGATCCATTTTGTCTTGAAAGAACTAGATCATCCTTAAATTTGTTCTCAGTCAATGGTCTCCTAACGAAGGTATGTGAATAGCTGCCTTAGGATGCATGTACTCAACAAAGACAGAGAAATTGCAATATAAGTACATGAAGCCACTTTATATTGGTAGGATCATGCGGTTGCTCCGGTAAGCGCAATATAAGAAAGTAATTACAACACAAGAAACAAACATATAAAAAATATATAATTCAACTATCCTTTAAAGATCAACATACAGTTTCCCAACATCAATGACTGGTAAATATAAATGTAAGAATCACATGCGGTTCTCTCACTGAACTCACACAAAAAAATTTACTATGTCGGAGTGTGACACTCGGTCCGATATATATGTGTATGAATGTTTCACCCGGTCAAATATAGTCAGAACGTGACACCCAATACTATACACGTGTAAAACTATGATACCTGATCTAGTTAAAACAATCACAATCATGGTCACACCCATAATGAACACTAAACATAGTCACACAATCTAGTAAGAAGTTCATGCCATGTAATTGTTCATACTCAATAATTTTATCATGCTTGATTCATGTTTCCTACCTAACATACATTAATTCATATAATGAAGCAATTAAAAAGCATATATAATGCAACAGGAAGACAAACAATCACCTACCTCGAAACAAAGCACGAATACTCGTCGTACACTTTAGACTTCCCATTCCGCAATCTTTCTTTTTCTTCTTGGAATAAAAAAAGTAATTATATCGAAATATCAACCCAAGGCAAAGAAAATGATCCTAATGTTCAACTATGGCTTCTCCACTATATTACTTTAGCAAAAACCGTCCTCCAATAATAATTACAAGGATTTTAAGTTCTAAGAATCAAAATACATATTAGCAGAGCAAATAACTTACTTTTAGTGAGAGAATTTGTGGGAATCAGATAGGAAACTGCCATGGGTTGCCACATAGATTTTAAAAATAGATTTTGCAGAAAATAATATTATTGACGTGCCCAAATTTATGTAGCGACTGACCAATAAAGGAGGGCCCCATCCTACAATAACTGCTCCAAAGCAGCGGGATAAATCACGCCTCAACGGCATGGACAGATAAAAAAGCTCCGAATTTTATTTCCATGAACCAATATATTACAACAGGTCATCAAACCTAGACGTTCTAAAAATATCTTTTCATGCCAAGATTAGTTTCATGAGGTCTACTTGCCTGAATTTAATTCGGTAAAGCCGTAAATGCCCTTTATTGTCTTGGATATGTAATCACATGATCAAACTCATAATTAAATCCCTCATCCACTGCCGGATCGCCGTAGACCTCACCTGACTCAAAATTCATCCATATCAGGCTTAGCAAAGAAATTACCAAGTTACTACTTAGAACTTTTATGGCCCAAATTTCTTTACATAATGACGGAAACAGGTCCTTACACAATATATATCTTTCATTGTCATTTGAAGTTACTTTTTTATTTCATTATTATTGTTAATATTCTTTTTAGAATTTATTGGTTTTAACTATGCAGGAAAATAGGCCTTGTTTTTTTTTAATAAAAAAAAATATATTGATATAAAATGAGAAAAACAGTTGGACTTATTTATTGCTACTTGTCATGCATGATTACAACATTGGACTCAAATCCTTTTGATATAAGATGTCCAAAATGGAGAGCCACTTTGTGTTGTGGGTTCTACAATGATAATGAGGAATATACCCCTCTTGCCAAGACTGATTAAAGATAGTTTGGGAGACTCATATAGGACTGAGAGTCTCTAAGAAAAAAGTGATCTCTAAGATCATGGCTCGTAACTGGACAAACTAAATTCAAGGTTATTGAGTAGTTTACTTTGCCATTTTTATTGGGGGAAAAGTTAACACGATTTAATTAAAATATTGATATATTCAATATTAGTTTTTGAGATGGTCACAAATACATGAGGATACATTATCAAAGTTACTTTTTTAAGAGTATAATGTCATAAAAATATTTTCTTTATTTTTTCTAGGCATATTTTTTCCCATCAAGCCGTTATAGTTATTGATTGCTTCATTTTCCAAGGAGATTGAGTTGGGATAGGAATCCTGGATTACAAATTAATCCCTTTTACATATTTTCTCCTTTTATTCTTCATCATCCTCTTCTTGATCAATGCCATTACGACTCAATAATTGTTCACCCGCCCTCTCATCTTTGGTAACTCATTCCTTTTTCACCCAACTTGTTTACCTTCCACTAAGAAAATACCTTTGCTCTTATAAGCAAAGTTTAGGTAGATAGGAAGAAATAAATTGAAGTGGTTTTTAATCCTTTTTAGTATGTAAGCTCTAGTCTCCATGATCGTTACTCACTTCATTGCTCGCTAGATCACAACATTGAGTACATTGAGGTTGACTTACCTCTAAAGTCTCTGGTAAAATGTTGTCAAAGGTGTTCTTAAAGACCCAACGAATTTTGAAGCCGCAAGAGTTGAGTTGCGAAATTTGGAATGATTGTTCTTTTGGCCTGTCCCAATGCGAGTAAAAATAATAACGAGAGATAAAACAAATAAGATTTTTTGTGTATGTTGAAATTGCACCTAACCTTTTATTTCTTTGATCTTAGTTGCATTGTTTCATTGTTTGACTGAGTAATGAGTCATTTGACTCTTTCGTGAAGTTATGCGATGTAGAACAAGGGAATCTTCACAACTTCAACAGTGACATAGGTGATGAATGTGACCTCATTATCTCTACTTGAAATGATATATTAAGGAACTGCCAATGAAATTAGATTTTCAACTGTTAGTCTGCGCCACCTTGTAAGTTACTAAATAATAACATCTGAATGCACATTTAAATTAATAATTAATATTTTTGTTCATGTGTGTAAATACATGATATTATGCTACTACTTTACAGAGACATTATTGTCAGAGATTTAAAAACATATAGGAATAAAAATGGCAACCCAAACAAATGCCTAACATCATATTAATTATAACTAGTTCTTAATGTTATAGATAATAATATTACGTGAAATTCTTAGTGTATTTGAAAATATAAACAGCAAAAAAGTAGTATATAAAAATAAAAAAAGCAACTCTAAATTGAACTATCTCTATCCTAGTTTATATGAATTACTTCCGTTTTTAGTAAGTCTAAAAAAGAATTACATATTACTATATAAAGTAATAATTTTAAATTTAAAATGTTCATTTTACCCTTAATTAAATTATTTATGGCCACAAAAATTGTTGTCACTAATTTTAGATCACATGTTTTAGAAGTATTCCTTCCTTTTAGGGGGAGTAATAATTTTTTTCACGTATATAAATTTTTAATGCCTCTTGTTATAATTTTGTTTAAGGCTACTAATTTCATTGATATATGCTTTGAAATTTCAAAAATCATATAAACATAATAAAGACAATACAAACAAATGTCTAACCTTATAAACAAGAACATGTTCTTAGTTTTATATATAACTAGTCTTACGTCATATGCGTTGCACATGCATATAATATTATATAGTATAAATTATTTTAAAATAGAATCAATATTACAAAATTAATGTTGTTAAGTAAATAATTATAAATTTGAAGAATAGTATTCAAGTGCTTTAAAATGATTAATACAGATTGTCATAGAGTTAATGATATTTTTTTAAAAAAATGACCATATTTCAATGATTTGAAAATACATTGAAAATATTATTATAAGGATAAAATGAGATTTCTTTAGTACATTTTTTGTTTACTTTACTCAATTTAGTAAATAAACTTAACCAACCAAATAGAAAAATTATCAATAAATAAAGTTCACCAATTGTCGTTTCTCTTTTAAGTTATTACTATATATGATGAACACAATTGAAGTACAATTTTTCTCTTATATACTAGTAATACTTTGAATTTGATAGGTGCATGAGAATACTAACGGATATCATAAGTTTTGTGATATTTTATATTTACACATACTATATCTTCTACAAATGTTAGTGCTACTCAATACTAAATTAAGGTTATATTACCCACTGAACTCATTTTATATATTATACTGTACACCTTTTGGCTTATGACACCACGTGACTCAAAAACTTGAGGCGTGTGGGAGATATTTGGATGCTAGGTAATTTGACCTAAGTTTAAGTAGGTATGTTTTCGAGATTTTTTTCATAGTCTATGGAGGTAGTTCTACCTTTTCTCGAAATGTTATTACTAAATAATATTAGAATAATGCTATTATAGAGAGGTAATTTTACAAAAAGTTAACTTGTTTAAATAAATTCAGCACAGTTACAAGTACAGTGTTATAGAGAGCAAAAAATATAATGTCAAAAATTAGTTCAATAGAAAATGAGGATGTTACAATGATATATATATATATATATATATATATGTATAGATATGTGTATATATATATATATATTACCACCACACTATTTTTTAAAATAATGTAATAATTATTAGATAAATAATTAGCAACCCTTAATATTTCTTAGTTAAACCTCTTAAAAATACTTTCTCTTCCCTTCTCCATAAATTATACATTTGCAGAAACTGCTCTTTTAATAGTCAACAAAGGATAGTGTATGAGACACTTTGGTTTGTGCCTAATAGAAAAGAAATCAAAAAAATCCTTTATAAAAGTCACAACTATTCAAAAAGGTTATAACTCATCGAAAAAGTTATAACTCTTCGGTGAAGTCCCCACCCTTCAGAAAAGTCAAAACTCTTTGGAGAAGTTGCAACTTTTTGGAAAATTCATAGCCAAAAGGTCATAATTCATCAAAAAGTCTGAATGATTTAAAAATTTCACAACTCTTTAATATGAATAGATGATTGCGTTTAATATAATATTATATAATATAATACACATAAATAAATATGATACAATATAAAATATAGAAGATCTACTACATTTGCAGTTTTAAGATTGGTGTATTATAATAATTTAACATTTAACTTAAGTAATTCATTATTTTAAGGTAGTATAGAAGGTATATCGAAAAAAAGATAGATATACATTGGTATAATTTTATTTTGACATTAATTTTTTTAAAAAAGAAGACCTCCTACACACCCAACGTGGTTGATACTCGAGAATCATTGTTTTATCCAAGAGAACCCTTGTCTTTTCTCAACTCGTGAATAACTTAACTCAATATAAAGCAATAAAACATATGAAATAAATGTAAAACTTGCAAACAATGGAAAACAACTTAGTTCCTTAAAGAAAATGCAATAAAAAAAAACTCAAATTCCCTTATATAATAAAGCAATATAGTTTATTTGGGAGATTATCTTGCAGACAACCATCACTATGAGCCTAAGTGGTAATACAATGTGTTGCCCATGTCGTCATATAAAATGTATTATATAAGTGGATGCACTATTCTATACTAAAATCCACACTTAAGGATTCATCTAAAAAGTATGATTTTGTACTACCCTTGATGGCTACATCGATTATGGAGACCAAGTTAATATTAACTCGTATCCACATATTAGTGATCTATACTAATACCAGTATATAATTAGCTCATGTGTGTTTGATACAAACATCTTTAATTGGATTGAGATAATTACTGAAAATATAGCGTAAAAGCTCTCTTAAAATAATTGTTCCCTCTCTTGATCAAATTTGAAAACATTTATAAACTCTTTGGGAATACATAGTCCCCATATACCTCATTAAAGAAAAAAATTAAATCTTTACTCTTTACTCTTTATTATAATTGAACGTTATGTCTTAAAATAAAGTTAAAATATTTGAAATAGACTTTTGGAAAATTGTTAGAACTCTTCTTGACTTGATTGTTACTTCACGTGACATTGATATTAACTTTCCTTGAATATGATTATGGATTAAAATATCATTATCTCATGTTTATGGATGATTTCATTATGTTTAGATGTACCTTAGAGTGTTTGAATCAACAAGAAAACATAGGTACGATGTCGAGGAACTAGTACGAAATGATGGGAAACAAATGGGAAGAACTGACATCCGAGGCACTTTGAGAGGCACCAGCCCTTGAAAATAAGAAAATGACTTAGGGCTCTCTGGATGGCGTGACACCCTTGAGTTAAAAATTGAGGGATCCCTTCTTGGTGCTCTAAGAGTGGCTATGCCCCAGGATCCTCCTTAAGTGCTCCCTGAATTTTTTACCTTCGTTTTTCATCTCTTATACCTTTAATTTGACTTGGTTCTTTCCCAAAACCCTTAAAATCAATTAAATGTTCAATGTATTAAATATTCAACTTGACATCACACCTAAATACATTAATTGAGATAAAAAAACTCTCAATGAATTAACGAATCAAGATCTCAAAGGAACTTCAACAAACCCATCAATAATTCTATTACTCTAACAACTTAAATTCTCTTAAATAAGTCATGATTGGTGTGTTGGTTAACTAACCAAAACATGTGTTATCTGAATTAACTCTTATGGATCATCCTTTCACCAAAGCCACATGGAATTCTCCCAGAAATCAAAGAATCTTGAACTTTATTCTCTTTTCTCCTTTTTTTCCCTCTTTTCGCCAAGCCCCAACGTGAACTTAATCTTTTTTTAAGTTGACTAAAATTTCATTTTACCTCTATTAAACTCCTATAAACGAATTAAAACAATTTGGTAAGTAAAAGACTAAAATACCCTTCAAAAATCCGGATTGGATTTTCCATATTCGAACAATCAAATTTCTAAAGGGCATATTTTACTCATACAAACTCGGAATCCTGCAAACTCAAAGGCATTGGGAAGAATATTATAAGAGATTTCTGATTTTTATAATCACCAATGACAATAACCTACGTATGAGTGTCTACAAGCATTGATTATTTAGCAACCCAACCAAGGGTTGGGGTCGTATCCCAAGGTAGCGGTTTCTAGAAGATGTAGTCAATAAGAATTTCATTCTAATTAGTCTTAGATAAATATATTAAAAATTAAAACATTATAAATATAAGGGGTTTAGACCAAAGTATATAATATCGATGGGGGTTTGTCACAAGTATAATAGAAACGGTAAAAATTAAGAAAAGTCAAGTATGTGAAGAAGTTCTTGGGGTGTGAGTCCAATACAAATTGATATAAATCATTGGTACATATTATCAATAGGAACTTTTCAAGATACTATTGACTAGGATAACCTTTAGGTGGAAATAAGTTTTGTCTCGACTCACTCTTTAGGCCATCAGTCTACCAGTCTTGGTTTCACGACCTCCCCCTCAGGCAAGACGAAAACACATGGAGAAGTTTGTATTTGCAATTACAAACTCATTTAATGGGTGTAAAAACATGTGAATGGAGAATGAAAAGTTGTGACTTTTATGAAAAGTGACGACTTAAATGTCAAATTGCTACTTTTAATAAAAGTAATACATTACGACTATTATGAAAAGTTATGAATTTAATGAAAGGTTATTATTTTTGAGAAAGACTGTGATTTTTTCAAAGGTATTGATATTTTGGGTAAGGAACAATAAAATGTTTTCACACTACTCTTTCTTTTCTATAAATTGAGGGATTTCCTCTCATTTTAAAAGAAAATATTTGGACTTCTTCTAGTATTTTAAGTGTACTTTACTACCGTTGAATGAATCATTGACACCACTATTTTGGGTATCAGTTTTTTGGTTATTGATATCATTCTATACTAGGAGGAAATTTTCCAAATGAAACCTTGGATTCTAGAGGGGAATAATTTCTTTTGGAGACACTGTGCATTAATTGGTCTTGATCTTCTTTCTCTTTTTCTAGATTATAGTATGTGTTACGGATTTTAGATTTGTGAATTAATTTCTGATCTTCTGTTGTTCAATTTTCATTAAAATTTGGTAACTCTGTGCTTCTGCAAAGTTTGTTGGAATTAGTTAGATTCTTCAATAGAGGTTTGTTATACTTACAATAACCTATATTTATAAGGTTAATAAATCGAAATAGAAATAAGATGAAGCAGAAAAAAAAATACAAGAAATAATCCGAGTCCACGGAAACTACTGTGTGTCCTTAAGAAATTTAATCCCCTCACTGTACCCAAGGTTATGGATTAATTTCTCCCAAGATAAAACGGATTAAACCTGTTAAAGAAATAGCGGTACCTCAAATTTCTTTAACTTCAACGAACTTAAGAACAGCAAGAAATTACACAGACTCAGTCGATCGACACTTTGATTTTTATTTGAGAGAAAAACAAATGTAGAGAAGAAAAAATTTTCAGTGTTTGAAAAATCAAAAATTGACTTCCTTTTATATCCATTTTCAGCAAGGAACATGTCTGTTAGGTGAAATCTGTTCAGACCCATTTTATCCAGAAAGTTGTATCTTTTGGAAAAAATAACAACTTTTCGAAAAAATGTGTCTGTTAGGAAAATAACTACTTTTTGGAAAGTAACGACGTTTCAGAAAAGTAACAACTTTTCGGAATGTTACCGTTACCCGCAAATTTATAAGAGATAATATTAACAGGATTTATTTGATTTAACAAAAACTGATTAAAAAATTTTGTCCAAAAAATTTATCAATCAATCACATCATTTGCAAAATCCAAATTCAAAGCCAAAGCAAAAGTTAAAGCCGAGCCGAGCGACGACGACGACGACGGCGCGAGGGGGCATCTTCTTCTTATCTCTTTTAAGAAGTAATCGAAGTGTTTCCTTCTATAAGGACAACAATTTCCATTTCTTTTGCCGATATGGGAGAAATGACTTTTCATTTGCATTTTGCAAATGACTTTTCATTTTCATTTTGCAAATGACTTTTCATTTTCCCTCCAAAGTAGTTCTCTCACTTTTCATATTGTCTCTTTTCTTTTCCCATTCACACTTGCTAAAACCCAACAATCCCTTACATGAATGGGGAAGGCTATTGTTAAAACATATGCATGGAAAAAAAACTTGTGTGTCTTGTAGGTAAAGGTTAATCGCATCTGGATAAGTAGGTTTCCCTTTAAACTTTCCGTAGTGAACATATATCGGATATACTCGGTCAATCGGTAGATTTTATATCTTTGAACCGTCTAGCTTTGGTGTATACCTAGACAACACATGTCACACAATCAACCCTTGAACTATTCTCAGTTCTCATTGTTTTGTTCGTTTCAGCCATGAACACATCTTGGATAGTAAGTGCTTAAAGAACTGGCCTTACCGTATTCTCCTTGAAGCGACTTACACTTCACACTTACATAGGTGATTTCTAAATGTGTTATCCCATAGATACACCATTTGATGTTCGCTGTATCAAACATAGAAACAATTAAAAAGTTCTTATGTCTTTATCCTGGTTACTAAACATTGTCTCATCATGAGAATGGACCATAAAATAATAATAATAATTTTTTTTCTATTTGACAATGTTGAACCGTCATCAATGACTTTGTTTTATCTCCTTGATCCTAGATCTTGGGATCTCCAGTCTTCTAGGTAGAGTTACCGCCACGATGACTTGTTCTTGGCCATAGTCCCATTCCCGCCGATGATTTCTCAACTCCCTCTCTATTTAGGCCTTCTGTATGTGGATCCGACACATTATCTTTTGACTTCACATAGTCAATTGTGATAATTCAACTAGAGAGTAGTTGTCTCACAGAGTTATGTCTTCATCTTATGTGACGAGACTTGCCGTTATACATAATGCTTCCAACCCTTCCTATGGCAGCTTTTGACTATCACAATGTATGCATATAGGGGCCATTGGTTTGGGCCAAAATGGAATATCTTCTAAGAAATTCTGGAGCCATTCAGTTTCTTCACCTGCCTTGTCTAAAGCAATGAATTCAGACTCCATTGTAGAGCGAGCTATGCATGTTTGTTTGGATGATTTCCCAGATATTTCTCCTCCACTAATAGTAAAAACGTATCCACTTGTGGATTTTGTTTCAGTTGACCCAGTTATCCAATTTGCATCACTATATCCTTCAAGAACGGCTGGATATCTGTTGTAATGTAAAGCATAGTATTAAGTGTCTTTTTAGTATCCCAAAACTCTCTTCATTGCCAACCAATGATTATGAATAGGATTACTTGTGTGTCGACTCAGTTTACTGATAGCGCAAGCTATGTCTGGTCTTGTACAATTCATGACATACATTAAGCTTCCCAATACGCTAGCATAGTCCAATTGAGACTGACTTTCGCCTTTATTCTTTGCAAGATGAAGATTTACATCAATTGGAGTCTTTGGCCCTTTTAAAATTCAAAATTTGAATTTAATTCCTAATATCCCATCAGCAACTCCTAAATCTTTCATATCAAACTTACTAGAAAGCATATGCTTTGTAGCTTTTATATGAGCAATGTCTTTGGTCATTATAAGCATATCATCTACATATAGGCATAAAATAACTTCCTGATTTGGAGTATCTTTAATGTAAACACATTTATCACATTCATTGATGTTATATCCATTCGACAACATGGTTTGATCAATCATTGCATGCCATTGTTTTGGTGCTTGTTTTAGCCCATAAAGTGACTTAATAAGTTTGCACACTTTCTTTTCTTTACCAGGAACTACAAAGCCTCAGGTTGTTCTATGTAAATTTCCTCTTCAAGCTCTCCATTTAAGAAGGCTATTTTCACATCCATTTGATAAATTTCAAGACCGTATACTGCAGCTAGTGCAATTAACATCCGAATTGATGTAATCCTAGTCACTGGCGAATATGTCTCAAAATAATCAAGACCTTCTTATTGTCTAAAACCTTTGACAACAAGTCTTGCTTTATATTTGTCAATAGTTCCATCATGTTTTATCTTTCTTTTAAAGATCCATTTTGAACCCAAGGGTTTGTTCCCTGGAGGAAGATCAACCAACTCCCAAGTATGATTGCTTAAAATTGATTCAATTTCACTATTAACAACCTCCTTCCAAGAGGTTGAGTCTCTAGACAACATTGCTTCCTTGAATGTTTGAGGCTCACTTTCAAGAAGAAATGTTAAAAAATCTGATCCAAATGAAGTAGATGTCTTTTGACGTTTACTGCGTCATGGACTTTCTTCATTTTGTTCATTCTCTTTTGGTTCTTCTCTGGGTTGTTTAGATCCCCCACTAGATGACTCAAGTCTAGTTTTATACGGATAGATATGTTCAAAAAATTCGGCACTATCTGATTCCATTACCATATTATCATGAATATCCGGATGTTTAGACTTATGATCCAAAAATCGACATGCCTTACTATTTGTGGCATATCCAATGAATACACAATCCACAGTCTTAGGTCTTATTTTTACCCTCTTAGGTATAGGAACTTGGACTTTGGCTAGGCACCCCCACACTTTAAAATATTTCAAATTTGGTTTTCTACCTTTCCATTTCTCATATGGAATTACATTTGTCTTTGAGTGAGGCACTCTGTTAAGTATCTGATTTGCTGTAAGGATAACTTCCCCCACATGTTCTGTGGTAAACCTGAACTTATAAGTAATGCATTCATCATTTCTTTTAAAGTTCGATTTTTTCTTTCTGCAATTCCATTAGACTGAGGAGTGTAGGGAGAAGTAGTTTGATGGATTATTCCATTTTCTAAACATATTTCTGCAAATAGAGATTCATATTCTCCACCTCTATCACTTCTGATCATTTTTATCTTTTTATCTAACTAATTTTCAACTTCAGTTTTATATTGCCTAAATGCATCTATTGTTTCATCCTTACTATTTAGCAAATAGACATAACAATATCTAGTGCAATCGTCAATAAGAGTTATGAAATACCTTTTCCCACCAGTTATGGTGTTGACTTCATGTCACAAATATCAGTGTGAATCAATTCTAAAGGATTTGAATTCCTTTCAACAGATTTATAAGAATGCTTAGCATACTTAGATTCAACACAAATTTAACATTTTGATTTATTGCACTCAAATTTTGGCAAAATATTTATGTTAATCAGTTTTCGCAAGGTTTTGTTATTAACCTATCCCAAACAGTCATGACATAAACATTTAGACTCAAGCAAGTAAGAAGAAGAAAAATCATTATTCATATCAATTGCAATTACATTGAGTTTGAAAAGGCCATCACTAAGGTAGCCTTTTCCTACATACATATCATTTTTTCTTGCTACTACTTTATCAGAAAAAAATACACATTTAAATGCATTCTTGGTCAGAACTGGAATTGAAACTAAATTCTTTCTCAATTCTGGAACATATGAGACCCTATTCAAAGTCACCACCTTGCCTGATTTCATCTTTAATAGGACTTTGCCAGTTCCTTCCACCTTTGCAATAGCGGAGTTTGCCATAAACAATTTTTCATCTGTAAGTGCTGGAGAATATGATGAAAATAATTCTTTTTTGGCACAAACATGACATGAGGCAGCAGAATCTATCCACCATTCTCTTGGATTTCCAACCAAGTTACATTCTGAAAGAATTGCACAGAGATCATCCATTTCTCCTTTGGATTCAGCAAAGTTTGCTTGATTTTTCTTTTTCTTGTCCTTCTTAGGACCCCGGCATTCATTAGCCCTATGACAATGTTTACCACAATTAAAGCAGTTTCCATTGAATTTCTTCTTAGGAGGATTGCTTTTTGGACTAGATGCTTTCTTTCTTTTCTTTAATTTTGTGGAATCTTCTTCAACAAAATTTACTCCAGATATTGCTGAATTACCACGTGACCTCTTTTCTGCAGCCTTATTATCCTCTTCGATTCTCAACCTTACTATGAGATATTCAACAGTCATCTCATTGCGTTTGTGTTTCAAGTAGTTTTTAAAGTCCTTCCACAATGGAGGTAACTTTTCAATAATTGCAGCCACTTGAAAAACATCATTCAGAATCAATCCTACATTAAAGGTTATATGAGTATTAAGGGAGAACTTAATATTTCTAACATAGACATTAAGTAAATTTATACCTTCAGCAAGGAGATCATGGATTATGACCTGCAACTCTTGAACTTGGGTGACGACAGTCTTACTATCTATCATCTTATAGTCCAGAAATTTTGCCATAATGAATTTCTTTATTCCGGCATCTTCTGTTTTGTACTTCTTTTCTAAAGCATCCCAGAGTTCTTTTGAGGTTTTGGCATTGTTGTACACATTGTACAGATCATCTTGCAGAACACTCAAAATATAATTTTTACCCAAAAAATCTGAGTGTGTCCATGCTTATGTTACCAAGAATCGTTCATCAGCCGTAGTTTCATCTGACATAACAGGAACATTCTCATTGATGAACTTCTGCAGACACAACGTAGTGAGATAGGAGAACATCTTTTGCTGCCATCTCTTAAAGTCGACTCCAGAAAACTTTGCAAGTTTCTCAGCCGGTGCTAAGGCAGCATTTGAACGATTATGTGCAACCGTTGTTGCTGCAGCATTTACTGTTCAAGCATTTGTTTGACTTGAATTAGTCATTTTTTTCTGTCACAAATGGCAGATAAATTAAGTGTTTAAAATACTAACAGTAAAGAACAAATCTTTACACAAACCGTTTCTGATTTAACGATAAAGTTTTTATGTTTTTTTAATCGTTAATCGAATGAATTTTAAAAATTCAAGCAGAGTACAAAACCATAAATGTTTTAATCTCCAGAAACCTCAAATACAGAAACTATTTAAATTTCTTAAGATTATTATACTTATAATAACCTGTATTTATAAGGTTAATAAATAGAAATAGAAATAAGATGAAGCAGAAAAAAAATATAAAATAGAAGAAATAATCCGAGTCCACAGAAACTACTGTGTGTCCTTAAGAAATTTAATCCCCTCACTGTACCCAATGTTATGGATTAATTTCTCCCAAGATAAAACGGATTAAACCTGTTAAAGAAATAGCGGTACCTCAAATTTCTTTAACTTCAACGAACTTAAGAACAGCAAGAAATCACACAGACTCAGTTGATCGACACTTTGATTTTTATTTGAGAGAAAAATAAATAAAGAGAAGAAAAAATTTTCAGTGTTTGAAAAATAAAAATTTGACTTCCTTTTATAGCGATTTTCAGCAAGGAACATGTCTGTTCAGTGAAATCTTTTCAGACCCATTTTATCCAGAAAGTTGTGTCTTTTGGAAAATATAACAACTTTTCGAAAAAATGTGTCTGTTAGGAAAATAACTACTTTTTTGTCAAGTAACGACTTTTCGGAAAAGTAACAACTTTTCGGAATGTTACCGTTACCCGCAAATTTATAAGTGATAATATTAACAGGATTTATTTGATTTAACAAAAACATATTAAATAAATTTTGTCCAAAAAATTTATCAATCAATCACATCATTTGCCAAATACAAATCCAAATCCAAATCCAAATCCAAATCTAAAGCCAAAGCCAAATCAAAAGCCAAAGCCGAGCGAGCGACGAAGACGACGATGCGAGGGGGCATCATCTTCTTATCTCTTTTAAGACGTAGTGGAAGTGTTTCCTTCTATAAGGACAACAATTTCCATTTCTTTTGCCGATATGGGAGAAATGACTTTTCATTTGCATTTTGCAAATGACTTTTCATTTTCCCTCCAAAGTACATCCCTCACTTTTCATATTCTCTCTTTTCTTTTCCCATTCACACTTTCTAAAACCCAACAAGGTTAACAACAATTCTCATTTATGAAAAATATTTCGTATTTATTAATCTGTTTCTGAATGTAGTTTCTCTATTAGTTTTAATTTTCTAGTTATGAAAATGTTCTTAAACTTTGTTGTGTCGTACCAAGTTCTTCAATTTTTTGTTCTAAGTATGCTAGGAATACAAGATGAATAACATTCTTAAGGAAATTATTATTCTGTTATTATTTGTTGTATTCTACTATTTGAGATAATCTGCTCATAAAAGTAAAAGATAAATACATTACTTCTCCTTAATTCGTTGCTTTGTTCAGCAAGGTCGAAATGAGAATGTAACAGAAATATTGGTGGTAATTATGTTAAAGATTACACCAGGTAACTTTCATATTATTAATATAAGGATGAAAATAGTTTCTAAGGGTTAACAATTCATGTGTTTCTCTGGAAAAAGTTGTGAAAATCATATGTTTTTCAATGAATTTTAGTTCGTAAATAGTGTTTCCTTTAAAAGTCACTAATTAGTAGAATGAGATATGCATACTTTTATGTGATAAAATAGAATGTCATAAATGTTATAATTTGAAGACAATTAAAAAAGAAAAAAAAATCTACGTGATAATCTAAGAATATGTTTTATTTTGTCTGGAGAATTTTTGTTTTATACTTTTGTACTCCTTGTGAATTTGACTGTCTATTTGTTGTTGACTTTGTAGTTTTCTACGCTGAATAAATTATGCTATCCAATTGATTTGAAGAATATGAAAACTTCATATACTAAGTCTGTGTTGTATTTTGATTTTCTATAAATTTCATTGTTATATTGAAACAATCTAAATACTAAGTGGCATGTTTATTTGTTATTGAATAGAAAGATCAGTGACTTGGAGTTTGTAAGTTTTTGTCTGTATGGAATGATCTTTAACATTGAAGCTTATAATATTTTTAAAAAGAGATTTCATAATGTCAATGACATTTTTATAGTCTGGTAAAATATGTGGAAAAACAAATTTCAAATACGTGAAAAAATATTTTTGAGATCATATTTAATATGTGGGGTTAATTGCTTATGATTAAGATAAAACTATACATGGTGTCTAATTTAATTTTGGAGAAAAAGGTGTGAAACTCGTTGTTACCTTTGTATTATGTTGGACCAATAAAACTCTTTGGAGTATTTTTGATATTGTGGTTGTTGAGTTTTTCTATTATTAGTATATGGGTTGAGTAGTATGAAACTACCAAATAGTATATATACTTGTTCAAAACTAATTGTGTTGTTTTATAAAAAATTGTCACTAAAAATGTTGTGCTTTTTCATGAAAACGTATGCCTATTATAATAAAAGTATTTGCATAGACATGAACATTGGTGAATATTCATTTGTTATGTTTTTAAAAAGAAACATTTAGACTACATTGTTTTTATTAGACTTAAAGAAACATTGTTCACGGGTAGTTCTATAACAATCAAATTGAAAGTTATGGAATGGTCCTTCTGAAAAGATAATCTAGTGAGGTGATAAATCTATAGAATGTTCTCATTACACTAAATTTTAAGAATAAATAACTAAACATTTGTAAGCAAAATGCTATTTCTCAAAGTGATTTGAACTCAAATTTTTATTTGTTCTTACTTGCTTGAGTTAGAATTTGTGACATTAACACTTGGAGCATGTCAATTACAAAATCTTGTAAGTAAAATTGCAACTTAGAAGTTTGTCCATCTTTGAGTGCAATAAATAAAAATGTCATGTTTGTGTGGAATCTAAGTATGATCAGCATTCTTATAAATCTTTAGAAAGAATTCTAATCCCTTAGAGTTGATTTACAGTGATATTTGTGGTATGAAGTCAACACCATCTCGTGATGGAAAAAAGTATCTCAAAACATTCATTGACAATTGCATTAGAAATGACTGTCTATTTGATGAATAGTTAGGATAAAAAAAACAGAAAATATCTAGAAAATACAATATAAAAGTTAAAAAAAAGTACGCA
The DNA here is from genome assembly GCF_036512215.1 of Solanum lycopersicum. Lineage (NCBI taxonomy): Eukaryota > Viridiplantae > Streptophyta > Magnoliopsida > Solanales > Solanaceae > Solanum > Solanum lycopersicum. The sequence goes on along the minus strand of NC_090811.1, from coordinate 19,315,497 downwards.
AAAGGATAAGAATTTATAAGATTGGAATGTCTAACCCTCCTTGTGAAAAAATATGATTGGAAAGTAGAATTATCCGTCAAACTGCTTTCCTATTCAGCTCAATCTAATGAAAAAGCGAATGTTGAAAGTAATGATGGATGCATTATTTATAAATTCGGATTTACCATAAAACTTGTGTAAAGGAACAATCCATAATGCAAAAGGGAAAAACAAAGTTTTTTCTTTTTAGAAAGAAAGAAATTTTGTTTGTTCAGGACACAATCTATTCCACATGAGAATTGGAAAGGAAGGAAATTGAACGTGAAATATTTCAAAGTATGTGTATGTGGGGGGGGGGGGAGGAGGGGGTGTCTATCGAAAGTCCAAGTTCCTATTTGTAAAATGATTAAAATAAAACCTAAGATTGTGGACTCTAAACTTACACTTGAATAGTCTAGTGAAAGGTGTAAACGATCTTTGTAAGAACAAGAGGAGAATACATTTAATAAAAAGATTCAGAGGTGTAGTAAATTCTAACGTATATGTACATTCATCGAATATGATTTTGTCACATTTCTTGTGTCTTCTGTAGAGTCATCCTTTTTGACATATGGTATTAATAGTGAGGTTATTTAAATCTTCAACAATCTTATTTGATGTTGGTTGATCTTCCTCCAGGAAATAAATCTTTGGGTTGAAAGTGAATCCTCCGAAGGAAAATGAATGCAATGGAACTATTTAGAAATATAAGTAAAGACTTCTTCAAAGGCTTTAGACAAAAACAAGGTCTTTATTTGCACACTCGTCTGTATCTAGAATTACATTCATTTGGATGTTAGTTGTGTTAGCTATATATGTTATATGATCTTTAAATTCATACAATGAATGTAAAAATAACTCTCCTTAATGGAGAATTAGAGGAATAAATATAGATGGAACAACCCAAGGGTTTTGTGGTTCCTCGTATATAAAATAAAGTGTACGAACTTGTAAAGTCACATTATGGAATAAAACAAACACCGAAACAATGACATAAAAATTTGACCAAACCATGTTAGCAAAGGGATTCAGGAATGATGGAAGTGATAATTGTGTTCACATTAAAATCACAAGGTCATTGTTTGTGTGTATATTGGTTATCTGTTGATCATCTATAGAGATACTAATGACATAAATGCTACTAAACATATGGTAGAAAGCAAGTTTGGAATAAAAAGAAATATTAGAGTTGCCGATGCGATCTTAGGTATAATAATCCTTAAAAACTCAGTAATTTTTAGCATTTTCGAGGACTCGTTGCACTTAAAGGTACTTGAATAGTTACAATATTTGAATTTCAACATTGTAAAGTCTCCAATAAATGTGAGCGTTACATTTCAAAAGAGTGAAGACAATAGTGACTCACAATTGGATTCTGCTAGAGTATTACGAAGTATGATGTATATAAAAAAGAGTGTGCTACCAGATATAACATTTTTTAATTAATGAACCTATTTGGTTCATGAGGGATACCAATCAAACTCATTAGATGACAATAAATAAAGTTTTTGAGTATTTGAAAATTTCTTAAAACTATGTCTTGCATTACAACAATATCCAGCAGTATTGAAACGATATAGTGATGCCAACTGAATAACCAGACAAATGAAGTAAAATCGACAAGTGGATATGTATTTACTCTTGGTAGAGGAGCATACTCATGGAAATATTTCAAAAGACACATGTATCTCTAATTCTACAATGATCATTGACGTAGGTGCTCTAGATAAGATCGGTGAATCTGTTGAAAGACTCTGTCATTTCTTGATAGATATTCTTTTTTGTCCCATTAATTTGGCATCATTATACATGCACTTTGATAATAAAGATTTAATAGGTAAGGCATGGAGCATGATGTATAACGAAAAGTCTCGCAGTATATAACATGTAACACCCTAAAATGAACTAAGGTGAACTAGAGATTCGTAAATATTTAATTAGTAAATTTTATTGTTAAAATGAGTTATATTTGATGTAATTAGTCATTTTGTGAAGTTTTGAGGTTAACCTTCCATGAACGTCCATGACGTTTGGAAGATATGCCTTAGATTGTGCTTGTGTGACTTCATGCGTTTTAGAGAGTTTTACGTGTTCGTTTTATTCGAAATTGGTGTGGGATGTTGCTAAGACCTAGAAGACTATGTTTAGGGGTTTAATTTCTGGGTATTATCCTACTTAGTACCCACGAGGGGCCCTAGAGAAGGGCCCAAGACATAGATCCAAAACATACTAGTCAATGTCCATAAACAGAACCTGTCAACGGCCAGTTGACCAATCGATGGCTCATCGACTTGGTCCTTAAATTTAACCTGAAGGAATGCATGTTTTGAAGGTTGCAAAACCAACCAACGAACCACCACCAATGGGGCGTCGATGGAAAACAGTCTGTTGGTTGGAGTCGTTGGTGCTACTACCAAAAGCTATCAAAATTCTATTTTGGCTTGGGGTGTTTGGTAATTTCACCCCAAGTCTTTTAGGGACCTTTGAAGATATTTTTAGGTTATTTTAGGTATATTAAGGTGTTTCAAAGCCTAATACGTGATTTTAGAATTCATTTCCTAAAACCCAAAACCCTTCCCTCAAGAATACTCTCTCAAACCTCAATAGAAGCTATGTCAAGAAAGAGCTAGGAGGGCTATTGTTGGTGGTTTGATTCATCAAAGATTAGTGGGGTTTCTTCTATTTTAGTTATTGTATTAATCCATGATCTACATTCCATTCAAGGAGTCCTTTCTAATAGATTTTCAAAATGGGTTTCTAACCCTAACTTCTTCTATCTTTAACTCTAAATATGGGTCTTGCCTGAAAACGTTTTAAATGATTCAAATTTTATGTTTATAATATTTTTTGGTGATTTAAATGCTAAAACTTCAATAAAAACATGTTAAGGCTTTATATCAAATTTTGTCTTAAGGAATGTGTTAAATGAGCATGGTTTTTGTGGTCTTTGAGCTTTCATTTCCTTGTGTGATATTGTTTTTTAGATACTTCTATAAGGAAAATACTATGATGAATTGTAAAAATAAATTGTACATAGGTGTGAAAGCTTCTTAAGAATGGTAAGTTTGTCTTATTTTAAACTCTCTTTATAAAATGCTATTGAGTGGTATGATCTACCTTCTTAGTGGGGGTGTTTATTTGATGAATTTGGATATAATTTGTTTGTATTGTAAGTGTGAATTTTAAATCCTAATGTTTGAAATGAAGTGACCATGAAGATGGTTCTTGTAATGTGTATTATGAAGCTTTAATTGTATCTCTTACTCAGAGTATGCCTAAATGAAGTAAGTGTACACGTTGAGCATGCTAGTGTGTACGACATAATGAATGAAGTTCTAAGAATGTATAGAATTTAATGGAAATGAAATTATTCTTATGTGCAAGGTGTGTTCACATGTACACACACACACACTTGAATAAATGAATGAAGCTAAGTTAAGTCAAAAGGAGAGTTTTGCTGAACACTTTTTGTGAGATGAGATGAAGTGTTTAGTAGAAACCTCACTATATCCTAAGAGCTTTCTAATATAGGTCGGGGGATGAATCCCCTTTATCAGTTGATATATGGTGTTCACTAGTTATCCTAACTTATAGTATATAATGTTTAGAATCCGTGGGGAATTATGCTTAGCACCCGGAGGATATAAAGAAGGGGTGGTTATATTTTTGTGAGTTGAGATGTTGTATTCCACTGTACCTCTTGATATGAGTAATCCTCGTTACTAATGAATGATTTACTTGGTAGCAATCTCCTTATCCCTTAACTATGAGCCCACATAGGTATTACTATTGGGAAAACCATGAGAAAATAGGGATCAATTCTAGATATCATGTTCTATGTTGGTTAATCTAACCCCTATATATGTAATGAAAGTATTAAATCTTCCAAAAGAGTGCACTACTTAGGGTAGGTGGAAGAATGGGACGATATCTATCCATTGCACTAGGTAGGCATTCCGAAAGGGATTTCTTTGTTTGTATTGTATGAATTTAATGAACTAAGTCTTCTTAAAGAGTGTACTACTTAGGGTATGTGGTATAATGGGACACCATCTACTCATTGCACTAATTAGGCAATCCGAAAGTGAAGTCTTGGTGTGTCATATGTGAAGTGTTTGATTGTTCTTCTAATGTCTTGTCATTTGGTGGGAACCTGTTCTCATGAGTTGAGTAAGCCAAGAATAGGTAGTCTTGGGGATCACCTAGGTGTGTATTGAAGGAGGTGTATGGGCATTTTCATTTAGATCTTACCTTGGTGAGTCATAGGATAATCTTAGCTAGGGAAACTCCTACGGAAATGAGTTCACTTCCTCTTGGCTTCACTTTGGGGGTTCACTTTTTTGGGATTAAAATTATTCACTGTACTACTAAAACTGTAATATTTGGGTACTTTACTATAAAATGATCTTTTTTTGTTAAAATTATGGAAATAATTCTCGAAGTGTTATTAGATGATTCTTATGTTTTTTTACTCCCATATTCATGAAGGTTTTACTTATTTTGCATGAAAGTGTATTTATACTAAAATATTCCTTTTTTACAAGTTCTTGGATATGCCATACTTAGTACACTAGTTTTAATAATCCCATACTTTTTTATACTTAATAACTATAGGTTTGGAAGCAAGGAGAATTAGAGAGGGCAAAGGTTGGGATTACTCTCTCAAGACTTGGTATGTTCTCATATATTAGAGGACATAGTCTATGTTCTTAGTTTGTTTAATTCGTACTTATTATGTACTTCTTTTAATGTTAAGGGCAATTTTCCTAAGATATTATGACGTGTCTTTAAGTTGACTTATGACGATGTGATTTTCTTAGTATTTATGAATGAATTACTTTTTATATTAAATATCATGAAATTTTTTAATCTGCACTACTTTTAATGTCTTATGGAATGAATGAAAGTTAAAAGGCTTGTAGAAGACCCCAAAGGGTTAAGTACACCTTATGACGATGCAGGGGTTCTCCCTAACTTCTAGGGGTACTCTCGGGTTGTTACTGTAACGACCTGTTTAGTCGTTTTGAACAGCAGATTTTATTACTGGAAAAACAGGCTGAGGCGACGGACCCCACGACAGACCGTCATGGGCACGACGGACCGTCGCAGGGTCTCGTTTCAAAACACTTAGAAAAATCTGAAATTGGGTACTGAAAATTGACTCTTTGAACTTCGTGACGGAATGGCAGGACGGACCGTCACAGGCGTGACGGACCGTCACAGAGTCTTTAGTGAAAATCCAGTCTCTGAACCTTGCGACGACCTGCAGGACGGACCGTCGCAGGCACGACGGGCCGTCGTAGGCACGACGGGCCGTCGCAGGTTGCGTAATCCCAGTCTGGGTCGGATTTCTTATACGTTTTAAGGGACGTATTTGACTATTCCTGCTTTAGTTATAAATTTAGCGGGTTAATGTTAATAAGTCTAATTACTTTGGGGTTAAAAGAGGTAACCTTAAGTTAATTAGTGGGTTATTATTGCCACCTTTTATTCTTAATTATATGCTAATTAGGGTAAAAGAAAGAGGGTTGGAATAAAGAAAATAGAAAGAACAGAACGAGAGAGAAGTAGGATCGATAGAGAGAGACGAACGAAGAGGAAAAACACAAGGATTTTGGAAATTCTTGCTTGATCACTAGTCTTCGGTGGAGGTAGGTTATGGTTTTTATGCTATTCGTAGTAAACTCTTAATAGCGAATGATATGTATGGGTAGTATTGTAAGCCCTTCTATATGCTTAATCGTATGTTTGCATGAATGTGATTATATGATTGTGATAAAATAAGAATGATGAAGCTATTGAATCCTAAATCATCAAAGATAACCCTAATCTACTTTGTTAATGATGATGCCTTGGTATAAAAGAAGGCTTGATGAACGAAAGTAGTGAGATTAGGGGATCGGGTGCCACGTTCCGGTACCAGTATAGTATATAAGGATCGGAGTGTCACGTTCCGACACCAGGATAGTATATGGATCGGGTGCCACGTTCCGGTACCAGGATAGTATATGAGGATCGGAGTGTCACGTTCTGACACCTGGATAGTATATGGATCAGGTGCCACGTTCCGGTACCAGGATAGAATATAAGGATTATAGTGTCACGTTCTGACACCAGGATAGTATATGGATCAGGTGCCACGTTCTGGTACCAGGATAGAATATGGATCGGGTGTCACGTTCCGACACCAGGATAGAATGAGGATCGGAGTGTCACGTTCCGACACCAGGATAGTATATGAGGAGCGGAGTGTCACGTACCGAAACGAGGGGAATAAAGATAATGAATCTTGAAAGATGATAATATATTAAAATCTAATGAACCTAATTTCCAAATGAGTATGATGAGGAGGCGTGAGTCCTCATTGATGTGCTTGGTGTTGTAACCAAGGGTTATGGTAACTGTAAATGCTGCATGCTAAGGGTATTAGTTGATTTTATGATATTGCTTAATATATACTCTTTTCTATTTTGAGTTGGCCGATGATATCTACTCAGTACCCGTGTTTTGTACTGACCCCTACTTTTATTGTTTTCTTCTTTGTTATTTGTGGAGTGCAGCAAACGTGCCATCGTCTTCAACTCAACCCCAACTCTAGCCAGTCTTCATTGTGAGCTAAAGCTTCTATCTTGGACTGGATCTTCTTCTTCATGTCTTGATGCCTTGAAGTTCCGGCATGGACTAGCTTTTTATGTATTTTTAGCTTCTTAGAAACTCTTAGATTTAGTAATTTGATCATAGATGTTCTTGTGATGATGACTTCAAGATTTTGGGGAAAATAATAGTTATTGAATTGGTTTTGATTAATAAGTTTAAGTCTTCCGCAATACTTTATGTTGATATTACAGTGAAATGTTAAGGTTTAGATTGGTTGGTTCGCTCACATAGGAGGGTAAGTGTGGGTGCAAGTCGTGGCCCGGTATGGGGTCGTGACAGTTACAAACTTGGTATCCGAGGATAAGTTTATGGGAAATTGTTTAGGGTCTAAATTGTCACAAGTCACAGCTAGTAGAGTCTTGGTCATTGGTGTGAGTCGCGACACATCCATGGACAAGAGGCTATAAGATGATAGAAGTTTCACTTTCTTCATTATTCTAACGTCGCTCCTTAGAGTGGAGTTCTATAAGATGTCTCTCTCTAGCTCTTCTCTTTGTGTTTATAGGACATGAATACACGGAGATCAACCACTAGAAGGGAGGAAGGAGGTGTCACATCTGGGGAGCACCTCCTAGAAGTAACATGGCGTACTTGACATCATTTATCGCATTTTAGTACATAAATTTAGCGGAAAAATTTAAAACTTTCTTAACACATCATATGCTAAAAACTTTACTTTCATTATATATAAAATATCATAATGCATAGTAAAAGACTCTAGTCTGTTTTTACCATCCTAGATTCAACATCATAAGAGTGCATTAGGGATTCGACCCTTTTAACATAATACATAAGTACAATAATAAAAGACTTTACAATAAACCATTAGCAGGGAATCCTTGTAACTTAAGGACCCTTTTCCTTGAGCTTGGGAATCACATATGAAGCTCCTCATCATTTAAAGACATCTTTTAAGCAATCATAATATACACATCATGTAAAAAGTAAAGAAGAATAGAGTTAGTACAAGAATGCACTAAGTATGACAACCACACATTAAAAAGGTGCATTTTTCTTTAAAACATACTTCATGCCTTTTTTAGAAAACTTCATAAAACCTTGATACAACAACACTTATATTATTCACATACTTCATATAGACATTTTAAAAGACAAACATCACATAAAATCACACATAGGATTTAAGCCACATTTGGGCTCATTTTATAGTGAGCAATTTCCACCTTACAGTGACTAATTCCCTTTTACAATGAACATCTTTTCTTTAACTCCTTAACCTCCTATGTAATCTTATAGTGACACTTGGGGCAATGCATCATTTGAAGACCAAGAGGAATCATTCATGCAACCTACATAAGACATCACATACCATCATAGAAGTATAGTACAACATAGACGCATTTAAGTCAAAAACATAAAGACATTACAGTGAACAACAATTTACTTGCACATATGTTAACTTCATTCACATAGATTAATGATAAGAACTTCGTCACAATTCCAATCTAAGTCCACTAGTGCAATGTACATTTGAAACCCCATATCCTCACACATACTTAGTAAACCTTTGAGGATACCACAAGCCTCAACACTCTATTTCATATATCAACAAGGCCATATCGACAACTTCTTTTATGAAAACAAGGCCTTCATCATATAGAGTCATTAAATATAACTTATGAACACATGGATAAGACCACTTCATATACACTCATACCATGCACATCTTAATACAATTAGAAAAATTCAACAAAATCATGCATAAGGAATATATCGATAGACACATGCATTAAAACACCTTCCTAGGACATCCCTCAAGAGTCCCTTGTGCAATGCATAAGCGAAGTCTCATACCCTCACCTACACTAAGAAACTACCCTTAGGTTATCTTACTTAGCATCCTTGGTTTACTTCGATTGTCTATTTTACATTAGGGACACTATATCCTTAACCGACACTAAGAACATGGGGTGTTACATGGACTTTGGTGTTGTAGAGCCTTACAAGAAGGGATGGTATTCTTACCTAGCAAAGGTAGAACATTATCACATGCTAGCATACTAGTGAAGTCACTTGCTAGATCCTATGTGGCAAAAATAGTTATTAAACTAAGATATGTACATGAACCTCTAGGTGCTCATTTGCATAGGAGTCTCATCTCATGAGAAACCATGGGTGAATCTTCCTCAAGGAAAGTCAAAACCTCAGGTTGGACCATAGGTGAATTTTCCTCCTAGGAAAGTCAACACCTGATGAACAACAAATGGTGAATCTTCCTCCTAGGGAAGCCAACACCTGTCACTTTCAATCTCACTCGGTGCTAAACTAAGTTCCCTTACTTAAAAATCCTTCTGTAACATTACTTATAAAAATATAGGATTAGGATTTTTACTCCTTATATGCTTATAGCATATTCAAGCACCTATCTAGTTTTAGGGTGCACTTGAGCATACAATTCAATGGCCATCTATTGACTAGATTTTCATACATGAGCGTGTATATACTTATATTTGAGCAAACCTTTCACATAAGACATAAATGTCACACATGTTCATATATCAATGCATTAGTCTATAAGTATAACTATATGAGCAATCCCTTCATATCAACACACCAAGACACTATGCAAAATCATACTTCATCATATCATATGCATAACATCATAGCATATAATTCATATTCATTACATATTTATACAATCCTATGTATGTACATAGAAGAACAACCTAGGAACTATCCTATCAAGGCACACATGTACAATGCATAGAAAAGGTTCTATAACCCATCCCATACTAGCACTACTATCAAGTCATCCTATTGAATGATACAATACAGAATATCATAGGATATATAGCATAACACAAGTCTCATATATTCAAGACTTACAACATCTTACAGTAAGATCTAGTCATTATGCAATTATAAAAAGTTTACCTCACATATAGCATTATAGAAACTCATCATTGAAAGCACATATATATAAATTTAACATAACCATTTACATGCTCATGACATTAGAAAAACAATCTACATCATAGCTAGAATAGGAAACTAGTCATAGACTTCACCATATAGGGTGATCATCACCAACACATATTTTTAGTATAATTGCCTTCAAGGCCATGTTCACGACATATATATTTGAAATAAAGTAAATACTGCCACCATTGGTGGACCATACCACATAATGACGGACAAGTCTAATTTTATTAACAATACTATAGAGAAGTAGAGAAGAAAAAAACTAGAGCAATTCTTACCAATCCTTTAACCTTAGTTCATCATTGATCAATACAAGTATTTCATATACAATTCAAGTATGGGACGGTATCTAAATATAAATTGAAATAAATGAAATCATACTTAAATCCCTACAATACCATGATACCAACATATACACCAAACCACAAATTTAAGAGAGAGTAGAAGAATGTGGATCACTCACTAATTTCTCTTGCTTTGATATTAAATAACAATTTATCAACAATATAAATGTAGGAAAGTAGCTAAAGAATTCATTACTTAAACGAAATTATGCTTCATTTGCCCTAGCAATGAGATCACATCATATACATAACATTAGCAATATATAGGCTAGAAGAACTTTGATCAATTCATACAAAACATCTATTACTTTTGTAGTCCAGGATTCATACCCACTATACATCAAGAATATCTACCCAATGAAGTAGAAACAATTATCTTTGCATAATGGAAATCCTACCACAATTGTTATAAAGTCGAGCTAACAATGAACACATAGAAAAACATAGGCTACTCTTGTTCAAACATTCTTATATTTATCCACATGTATCATTCATCGATAATTCATAATCAATATACATAATAAATACTATATATAATCAATTCAACATAATTGAATCACAACTCCATCAATAGAAGTTCACGAACACAATGCCATTCATAGTCTAAATGTAGAGTTGAAGCGAACATGGGTTGATAATGCATTGGATTGTAATGCACGTTAAAAACAATACATTATCATCAATTAATAATGAGAAATACTTTGAATACATTTAGAGAAAGAACCCATACAAATTGAAATGTTGAAGAGATTTGATCATATTTTCTCTTTTGAAAACTTTGAGATTAACTCTCCAGATGGATGGATACCTAGAGATTAAGGATCACCATACCTTAATGTCGAAGAAAACCTGTAAAGGTAGGTGAAGAAACCATTGAAATCCAAGATCCAAGCTGTTCTTGAGCTTTACCTTCAATGGAGGTTCTAGTGAGAATATTCATATAGGGAAAGTCTAATTTGTGAAGAATGGATTGGGAATGGGGTTTTCACGTTTTTGATCACTTATATATACCAAAAAATAACCAAATAGAGCATCTAGGGTCAGGTTAGCACGTGTGGTGAATTTCTCATTCACCCCGTAAATAAAACAGTTGCAGGGATGAAACTAGGGATGTAGTGGCAGGCAATTATCGACGGGCAACATCGACTGGACGTGGACTGGGCGACGGGGCATCCTGGTTCTCCATCGTTGGTTAATGAAGATCCCTCTAAGACAAAATTTTCACCAAGAAAAGTGTTGATCTATTCTTCCCATCGATGGGGCGTCTATTGGGAAACGAGGTGTCAACTTGGATCGTCGATTGACACTACCAAGGTAGTTTCTCGACAGCCTTCGAGTCCTTCTTGAGTGCCTCTTGAGGGGTCTTTGGGAAGTCGTACTCAAACGTTTCAAATGTGATTATACACAATAACATGTTTAATACTTTCTATGAATGTTTAACCAAAAATGAACATGTAAAACACATCCAAGCATGCAAGGCACACTTAAGACACAGATGAACGTCCCAAGTCTAACTTTTGAATTTCTTAGCCGTTATTGGATGTTTGACATCCAAACATCATAAAACTCAACAAAATGACTATAAACATCAATAAAACTAATATAGTAACCTCATAATCTCATGAAACACACATAAGCACAGAAAAACGCATAAGGCTCTTTAGGTGAGTAATCGTCGAATGTCTAGGTCATCCTTTGACGTTTGAACTCCAAAAGACTTCAAGTCACCCAATCATACTTTAAAACAATTAATTAACATGTTTATAAGATTATAGACACATGTGAGGATCTAGACACCATAACTCATTTTGGGGGTCTTACAATACCCCCCACTAGTGAACATTCGTCCTCGAATGACAATTAGAACACTTTAATCACAAGAAGGACTTCAATGAATCATACAACAGCTAACAAAATTCATAACATCATCATATAGAAGTTAATGAACCAAACCTACACGAATTTTGTTGTGATATAGTGTTCTATTCACTCACACTGTAATGCATCAAAGAAATAGGTCTAATCATGTTTACAAGAGGAACATCCTTCTCCTAATCAAAATAATTAAACATCATTTTAGTAAGAGATAATCATTTAAGATTACACATAGGCAGCTTCCAACAACCCTCAAGAAATAATTAGGCACCCATACTTCAATACACATAGACTTGAGTCAATTGAATTAACAAGGATCTTTCTTAGTTAGACCTATTTCCCTCAGGGTCCTGCTCTACCATAAAAAACATAGTTGTGTCCATGGAGGAATATCCTTCTCCTCAACACACTTAAATGTCTCATGAGTTCACACCCAAGCAAGGCACAAAAGTCAATTTTACTGTATCATGAGAATTTCTCAAATTTTAATCATGGCATGACTAAACATCCTTCCTAGTGAAGTCAAAATGGTAAATAACACCACACACATCACAATAATAGGAAGCTATTTCACATAATTTTAAATTATAGCCTAACACTAGCTTCCATAACCATGCATCATTTAGGGAAAGTCTTACATTTTATATGCACACACAAAGATAATAGCTAATCATTCCTTCTTTTTTAAAAAGTTGAGCCTACAATCATACTTTAAAAATCATAAAAGTCATATAGTTTTAAGGGGACTCATCATTTTCATTTCAAATAGACTCAAACTTTTTTTTAATGGCTTAAACACCACACATTATAAATAACTTCAAACATGCTTCTTACCTTATGTTATGAAGTTAGATGCAGAACTATCGTATCAAGATGCACAATCAACATGAGAAAACCATGAATTTAATAAAAATGTCTTTTTATGTACTTTAGAATCTATAAAATACTCTTAAGATAATGTCAATCAAGACTTACCAAATATATATAGGTCATGCAATTCATACTTTAGACAAGTCTCCTATCATGAACAAGCTTCCTAAGAATTCATTAATTTAAAACAAAAGTAAGAATAGAAGGATAAGATGTAAATATCTACAACATTACTACTCACGTCACCATCCCCCACTTAGGGTAAAGTTAATTAAGAGCAACTTAACCAAATCTCAAGAGTATCTCTACTTAACAACCTTCAATTTCATCACTTAAAAATTAGTACCACTTTATAAGAAATTACAGTAACTCAACCAAGGCATTTTAAACTGTATCTTCTAGGCAATTTATCCCCAATCATCAAGTTAGGTCATAACATTCGACCACATATGGTTTTATACAATACAATTGACACCAAGGTAAAACAACATTAGGGGAAACAATAGAGGAGACTTAGCCATAAGGCCACTTTCTTTTCTTTCAACATTAGAGTAAGGTAAATTCTAGGTGAATCATACCCATATGTTCACCCTACAAGGACAACCATGCTACCCTTACTTCTAGGACCAAGCCTATACAAAAGACACGAATCGATATAAAACAATCATGAAGTTTCACACATATTAACAGAGGCAATATTTGAACTATTATACATATACTTAGGCAACATGCTTCCATAGGTAGTCACTAACAATTTAAAGCTCAATTTATAACTTTAGGCTACCATCATGCAATAAAATATATAAATACAACATTACATAAGAGACTCATTTTATCATACTGACTTCCAACATGCTTTAACCATATCATGACATATAATTCTCAACAAAATATGCTATCTCACATAGGTCTCATATATAGCCAAAAAGGACATCATATCAACATAACATATCATTTCTCATATTTCACATACATAGCCACAATTGGCATCACAAAATCAAAGCATGACAAATTCACCTTCACACATACTCATCAAACCATAAAACCTACATTAGCATAGAGAACAATTTTATCCAGGCAATAACATCTAATAGACCATCGGACAAAAAAATATAAAAGAGAGATCATATGGATTTAAGTTCTATGGAAAGACATAAGAATGATAAAGAAGGGAAATTCTATCGTCTTATAGCTTCTCGCTCATAGATGTGTCGCGACAGACTCCCGATGATCGAGACTCTACTAGACGTGTCAATATGAGACTTTTCGTACCTAAAACCACTTTCATAAATCGCGTGCTCTGAAACAACGTTTGTCACATTCGGGGAGCACCTCCTAGAAGTAACACAAGTACTTGGCCGATCGGATGTATTATACAAGCCCATAGTTATAATTCATCGCATTCTCATAGGAAAATTTTGTGGAAAATTTAAAACTTTCTTAGCACATCATATGCTAAAAATTTAACTTTCATTATATATAAAATATCATAATACATAGCTAATGACTCTAGTCTATGGTCTATTTTTTCCATCCTACACTCAACATCGTAAGATAACATTAGGGACTCAGCCCTTGTAACATAATCCATAAGTACAATAACAAAAGACTCTACAGTAAACCATAAGTAGGGAATCCTTGGAACTTAAGGACCCCTTTCTTTGAGCTTGGAAATCACATATCGAGCTCCTCGTCATTTAAAGATATTCTTTAAGCATTCTTTACCTACACTTCATGTAAAAAGTACACAAGAATGGAGTTAGTACAAGAATGAACTAAGTATGAAAACCATGCAAAAAGATGCATTAAAAAGTTACATTTTTCTTTATATCATTCTTCATGCCATTTTGAAAAAAACATCATAAAACCTTGATACAATAACACTTTTATCAGTCACATACTTTCATAAAGACATTTTTAAAGGCCAAATATCATATAAATGTCACATAGGATTCAATCCACATTTACACTCATTTTACAGTGAGCTATTTCCACCTTACAATGACTAATTTCCTTTTATAGTAAACATCTTTTCTTTTACTCCGTAACCTCCCAAGTAACATTCTTGTGACACTTGGGGCAATGCATCACCTTAAGGCCACAAGGAATTATTCATACATCAGACATAAGCCATCACATACAATCATAGAAGTATGGTACAACATTGACACATTAAAGTCAAACCTATAAAAAAGACACTAAAGTGAACTATAGCTTAGTTGCACGTATGTTCATTTCATTCACATAAAACAATTATAAGATCCTACTCACAATCCAAATCAAAGTCCACTACTACAATGTACATGTGAAGCCCCATAACCTCACACATACTTAGTAAACCTTTCATGAGACCACAAGCCTTAACACTCTATTTCACATATCAACAAGGCCATATCGACAACTTCTTTTATTTCAACAAGGCCTTCATCATATAGTCATTAAGAACAACTTTTGCATATAAGGATAAGACCACATCGTACACACTCATACCATGAACATCTTTATAACAAGTAGACAAATACAACAAAATCATGCATAAGGAACATATAGATAGACAAATGCATTAGAAAACCTTCCTAGGACTTCCCTTAAGATCCACTTGTTCAATGCATATGAGAAGTCGCATACCCCCACCTACACTAAGCAACTACTCTTAGGTTATGTTAGTTAGGATACTTACTTTACTACCATTGTCCATTTTACTTTAAGGAAACTATAACGTTAACCGACACTAAGACCATGCGTTGTACATGGAGTTTGGTGTTGTAGAGCCTTACAACAAGGGAAGGTATTCTTACCTAGCAAGGGTAGAACATTAGCACATGCTAGCATACTAGTGAAGTCACTTGCTAGATCCTATGTGGCAATCATAGTTATGGAACTAAGAGATATACATGACCCTCTACATGCTCATTAGAATTGAAGTCTCATCTCATGAGAAAACGTGGTAGAATCTTCCTCAAGGAAACTCAACACCTTATGTGGAACGATAGGTGAATTTTTCTCCAAGGGAAGTCAACAACTTATGAAGACCAAATGGTGTATCTTCCTCCAAAGGAATCCAACACATCTCACTGTCAATCTCACTCAGTGCTAAACTAAGTTCACTTCACTAAAACGTCTTTTATTAACATTACTATAAAAATATAGGCTTATGATATTGACTCCTTATATGCGTATATTATATTCAAGCACCTATCTTTTTTTAGGGTTACACATGGGAACACCTTTGACTAGATCTTCATAAATGAGTGTGTATATACTTTTATGTGAGCAAACCTTTTACTTAACACATGAATGTATCACATGTTCATATATCAATGCATAAGTCTATAGGTATAACTATATGAGCAATCCATTCATATAAACACTCCAAGAAACTATGTACATTCATACTTCATCATATCATATACTTAACATCATAGCATATAAGTCATATTCATAACACGTTCATACAATCCTATGCATGTACTTAGAAGACCAACCTACGAAGAATCCTATCAAGGCACACATCTGCAATGAATAGAAAAGGTTCCATACCCCTGCCATACAAGAACACCTATCAAGTAATCCCAGTGAATGATACATCACAAGACGTTATAGTATAAATAGTATAGAACAAGAGGAATTTATTCAAGACATACAATTTCTTACACTAAGCTCTAGTAATTATGCACTTATATTAACTTTACTTCACATATAGCATTATAGGCAGAACATATATAAAGTTAACATAGCCTTTTACATGCTCATGACATTAGTAACACAACCTTGATCTTAGCTAGAATAGGAAACTAGGCATAGGCTTCATATACTATGATCATCAACGACACTCATTCATAGTATAATTGCCTTTAAGTCCATGTTAATGTCACATATATATTTACAATAATTTAAACACTGCCACGATAAGTGGACCATACCACACAATGTTATACAAGGTCAATTCTATCAACAATTTTATAGAAAAGTAGATAAGAACATAAATAGAGCAATTCATACCAATCCTTTAACCTTAGATCATCATTGATAAAAGAAAGTATTTTATCCATAATGAAAGAATCGGTCAGTATATAAATATATATTAACATAAATGAAATCATACTTATATCCCTACAAGACCATGATACCAATGTATACACCAAACCACCAATTCAATAGAGTAGAGGAATGTAGATCACTCATTAATTTCACTTGCTTCGATCATATATAAAAATTTATCAACAATATAAATTTATAGCATTATCAAAATAGATTATTACTCAAAAGAAATAATTATTCATCTACCATAGCATTGAGATAATATCATATACATTACATTATCAATCTGTAGGCTACAAGAACCTAGATCAATACATACCAAGACTCTATTAACTTGATCATCAAGGATTCATACCCATAATTCATCCATAATATAAACCTATTTATGAATCTACAATTATTTTTGCATAATCGAAATCCTACCACAATCGTCATAAAACTTAGCTTACAGTGAACACATAGAAGAACATAGGCTAGTCTTGTTCAAACATTCATATATTGATCCACATAAATCTTTAATCAATAATTCATCCACAATACACATAATAAATACTAGACAAAATAAATTCAACGTAATAGAGTCACAATTCCATCAATACAAATTCACGTTCACAATGCTCGTGCATAGGCTAAATCGAGAATTGAAGAGAACATGGGTTCATACTGCAATTAGATTGTAATTCACTTTAAAACTAATACAATATAATCAATTAATAATGATTAATCCTTTGAAAATATTTTGAGAAAGAACCCATGACTACATTGAGAGGTTGAAGTGATTTGATCATATTCTCTTTTGAAAACATTGAGATTAACTCTCTAGATGGAAGGATAACTAGAGATAAAAATTTAATGTAGATGAAAACATCAAAAACTTAATGAAAAACCCATATAAATCCAAGATACAATCTGTTCTTGAGCTTCACCTTCAATGGAGGTTCTAAAGAATATTTTTAAAGGTAAAGTGTAATTTGTGAAGAAAGGATCAGGAATGGGGTTTTCACGTTTTTGATCACTTATATACAAAGACAAATGAACAAATAAATCATGTAGGGTAAGTTTAGCACATGGGGTGAATTTCCTATTCACCCCTTAAATAAAACATTTGCAGGCATGCAGTTGCAGGCAACCATTGACAAATAACATCTACTAGGCGTCGACTAGATGATGTGGCATCCTACTACTGCGTCATTGGAGACTGCAGCTCTTTATTTGAAAAACAAGTCTCACTAAACCATGTTTTTGAGATAATCCTCCCATCAACTAGGTTTGTCGATTAACACTGCCAAAGCAATGTCTTGACAGCCTTCGCGTCCTTCTTAAGGGCCTCTTGCGGGGCCCTTTGGAGTCGTAACCAAACATTTCCAATGTGAATATACAACTTAGCATTTTGAATGCCTTCCATATAATTTCAACCCAAAATAAACACGTAAAACAGATCCAAACATTAAAGGCACATGAACGTCTTAAGGGCTAACTTTCGAATGTCTTAGATGTTATTGGACGTTTGACCTCCAAACATCATAAAACCCAACATACTGACTATGAACATCATTATAAATCATATAATTACCTCATAAGATCATGACACACACATAAGCACATAAAACACATAAGGCCCCTTAGGTGACTAGTCCTCGAACGTCTTAGTCGTTTCTTAAAGTTTGAATTTCAAAAGACCTCAAATCATCCAAGGATAATTTAAAACACTTAATTAACATGTTACTAATATTATAGTAACATGTGAGTATATATATACCCAAATTAATTTTGGGGGTCTTCTAAGAGATGTAACTAATGAGTGGATCCCTTCTCATGATGACCAAGTTCGTATAGTCATCCTAGAGGGAAAGAATGAGGAGGTTACCCTTCAGGAAAATCATGTTCTACCAGAATCTCAAGATTCTAAAGTGCCCCAAGTTTCTCCTATGACCCAAGGTCCTCAAGTTCCCTTTGTTGAAGGGGATATGAATAATGCGTAGTTTAGGGCAGCCCTAATGAATTTGACCCAACTAAGGACGGGTCAAGATCATGTCATCAACAATCATTTTTTTGATCAAGCTAACCAAAGAGGTGGACCTAAAGTTAATGCTTGTACTCCATGCTTCTATGATTTGGGACTTCTAGAGAATGAACCCTCCTATTTTTTATGGCAGTAATGTGGATGAAGATCTACAAGGTTTCATAGATGAGGTGTTCAAAGTGGTGGATGCTATGCGTGTGCCTCCTAGGGAGAAAACGGAGCTATCCTCTTACCAACTCGAGGATCTAGCTCAAGTGTGGTTTGAACAATGGAGCGATGAGAGACCGTGATAGATGGTCCAGTTGATTGGGAGATGTTAAAAAAGGGTTTCCTAGAGAGGTTATTTCCCTTAGAGTATAGGGAGAAAAAGATGGTTAAATTCATGAACCTTCATCAAGGGGAAATGTGTGTGAAAGAGTAATCTCTCAAATTCACCCAACTCTCGAAGTATGCAACAACCATGGTAGCTAACCATAGGGCTAGGATGAACAAATTTGTGATGGGAATGTCTAGCTTGCTGGAGAAAGACTGTTGTATGGCAATTTTTATTAATGACATAGATAGATCTAGGCTTATTGTGTATCATCAACAAATTGAGGAGTCCAATATTAGGGAGAAAAGGAAAGAGGGTAAGAGATCTAGGTCTGACGATTCTAGTCACCAAAAACCTAAGAAGAGATTCTTTCACCAAGAGTTTTCCATGGGGAACAAGGATAGAACTCCAAACCAAAATTCCCAAGGAGGTGGCCATACTTTTGAGGGGACTAGGTGTGCTTCCTGTGGAAAGCAACATTTGGGTAAGTATCTTGCAAGAACATATGTCTTTTTGTTGTTGTGGTAGTAAGGTCCACAGGATGAGGGACTGCCCTAGAATCAAGGCAAAGGGTAAAGAGTTAAATCATGCTTATCAAAGTGGTGTAGATCCTCATGTTGCAAGGAAGAATTATCCCTATGGGATGGGAGCTAGGAAAGAGAACTAGTCCAGATTTGAAAGTTCCGGTAAGTATTAACTCTATATGGTTATTGTGGTTATAATATGAGATGAGTTTATATGGTTTTATTTTTCATATTATCATGATTTCTTGATGAATTGCTTAAAGGATGAATTTTTGGACTTTCTAGCATGCTTAACTATGTTGACAATGATGCTCACTATAAAAATTTTACTTTTTGAAAAATAATGCATTATCTTGAATTGTGGTTTCAATGTGTGTAAATTTTTTTATATATGAGAATTTTTAATTTTGGAGAAGGTAGTTCCTCCCTAAATTAAGAATAAAGATGAATTTTGAAATGTGAAAGTTGTTACAAAGTTGCCAGTATGGTGAAGTGTTTGAAAATGTGAAATTGTGCTCCTTGTTAGCTGGTTCCTTGACTATAAAAGTTTTTCTCATTATTTTAATAGGTTATGTGCTTATAATTTATTCCTTGATGGTCTTAAAATTTTTAGTGTCATTCGAGGATGAATGTTATTCTAAGTGGGGGAGAATGTAACACCCTAAAAAAACGAAGGTGAACTAGAACTTCGTGAATAATTACTGATTTAATTTTGTGTTAAAATGAGTTATATTTATGTTCTTAGGAAGTGTGTAAAGTTTGTTTAAGTTTGGAGGTCAAATGTCTGAGAACGTCCATGACGTTCGGAAGATATGCCTTAGCTTGTATTTGTGTGCTTCCATGTGTTTTAGTGAGTTTCATGTGTTTGTTTTAATCGAAATTAGTGTGGGACAATACTAAGACCTATACAACTGTGATTATGGGTTTAAGTTTGGGTATAAACCCACCTAGTACCCACGAGGGGCTCTTGAGAAGGGCCCAAGATACAGACCTAAAACTACCTAGACAGTGTCGACCAATGAAACTAGTCGATATCAAGTTGACCAATTGATGGATCGTCGACATGGTCCGCTGATTAAATGTGCTGGAATGGAAGTTTTGAAGGTTGCATACCCAACCAACGAACCACCACAAACGGGGCGTCGATGGACCAATCGTCCGTTGGTTAGAATTATTGATGTTGTAGCCAAATATTGTCAAACTCTGTTTGGCTTGGGGTGTTTGGTAAATTCACCCCATGTATTTTCGGGAACTTAGAAAATATTTTAGGGTGTTCTAGGTATATTATGGTGTTTCGAAACCTAAGACCTAACTTTAGACTTCATTTCCAAACCCAAAACCCTTTCCTCTAGAAAACTCTCTCAAAGCTCCATAGAAGCTAGAAGTAGAGAAAGAGCTAGGAGGGCTGTTAGTGGTCGATTTCATCATAAAAGATCAGTGGGGTTTCTTACATTTTAGTTATGGTAGTCATCCTTGAACTCTCTTCCATTGAAGGAGTCCTTTCTAAAAGATTTTCAAAAAGGGTTTCCAACCCTTACTTCTTCTATCGTTAACTCTAAATATGGGTCTTGCATGAAAACGTTTTAAATGATTTAAATATGGTGCTTCTAATTTTAGTTGGTAGTTTTAATACTAAAACATAAATGAAAACATGTTAAACTTTCTTTTTATCAAATTTTTGATGAAGGAATGTGTTAAATAAGCATGGTTTTTATAGTCGTTGATCTTTGGTTTCCGTGTGTTGATATTGGTTTTTACCTACTTCTCTAAAGGCTATTTTATGATTAATTGTTGATTAAATTGTACATAGGTGTTAAATCTTTAAAAGATGGTAAGTTGGTCTCCTTGTTAACATTCTTTATGAAATGCTCTTGAGTGGTATGGCCCACTTTCAAGGTTGCGGTGTTTACCTAATGAATTTGGATATAATTGGTATGTATTGGAAGTGTTTATTTGAAGTCTTAATGTGTGAAATAAAGTGATGATTAATATGGTTCTTGTAATGTATATTATGATGCTTGAATTGTATGTCATGCTTAGATTATGCCTAAATGAACAAAGTCTATATGTTGAGCGTAATAATGTATATGATATGATGAATGAAGGTCTAAGCATGAACAAAAGTTAACGTAAATGAAATGATTCTTATGTTCAAGGTGTGTTTACATGTATGCACACACACTTGAACGAATGAATGAAGCTAAGTTAAGTCCAAAGGGGAGTTTTTGGGTGAACACTTTTCATGAGTTGAGATGAAATGTTTATTATCAACCTCACTATATCCTAATATCTTTCTAAGTTAGGTAGGATGATGAATTCCCTTTGTGAGTTTAGATGTGGTGTTAACTAGTTATCCTTAACTTATAGTATATAATGTTAAGAATTTGTATGTAATTATGCTTAGCACCGAGAGGATATGATGAAGGGGTTGTTACACTTTGTGAGTTGAGATGTTGTATTCCAATGTACCTCTTGAGATGAGTACTCCTTATTAGTAGAGAATGAGTTACATAGTAGTAATCTTCTTATCCCTTAACTATGTGCTCGTATCGGTGTACCTATTGGGAAAGCCATTAAAAGCTAAGAGAATGACCTTATTCTAGGTAAGTGAGGACACCTATTCTGATAAAGGATAATATTAGGATTCCATGTCTAGGTATTATGGTATATGTCGGTTAATCAAACCCCCAAAAAAGTAGTAAAAGTACTAAGTCTTATGAAAGAGTGTACTACTTAGGGTGGGTTGTAGAATGGGACACTATCTATCCATTACACTAGGTAGGCATTCGGAAAGGGAAGTCTTGGTGTGTCTTACATGAATTTAATGAGCTAAGTTTTCTAAAAGAGTTTACTACTTAGGGTAGGTGGTGGTCTGGGACACCGTCTACTCATTGCACTAAGTAGGCATTCCGAAAGAGAATTCTTGGTATGTATTATGTGAAGTGTTTCAGTATTCATGTAATGCCTTTTCATGGAGTGGGAACTTGTTTTCCTGAGCTGAGTAAGTCTTGAATGGGTAGTCTTGGGGATCACCTAGGTGTGTATTGAAGGAGGTGTATGGGCGTTTCCTTCATGTCTTACCTTTGTGAGTCTTAGGATAACCTTAGGTAGGGAAACTCCTACGGAAATGAGTTCACTTCCTCATGGCTTGACTTTGGGAGTTCACTATATTGGTATTAAAAATAGTTCAGTGTAATACTAAAATAAATTTTGTTAAATGCTAAAGGGTTCACTGTAATTTGGGTACTTCATTGTGAAATGGTCCTTTTTGTTAAAATTATGGAAATCCTTCTGTATGTTTTAAATGATGAATTTTATGTTTTTTACTCCTATATTCATTAATGTCTTACTTATTTGGCATGAAGTGTATTTATACTAAAAATTTCCTTTTTAGATGTTTTTGTGTATGTCATACTTAGTACTTTATTTTTACTAAATTCATACTTTTCCATACTTAATAAGTATAGTTTTGGAAGCAAGGAGAAGTCTAGAAGGCAAAGCTTGGGAATCACTCTCTCAAGACTTGGTATGTCCTCATATATTTGAGGACATAGTCAATGTTTCTTTGTTTCTTTATATATGAATTATTATGTACTGGTGTTAATGTAAAGGGTCGTGTCTCTCAGATATCATGCCGTGTCTTTAAGTTTTCTTGTGACGATGATATTTTCTTAGTTTTTATGAAAAAAATTCCTTTTTATATTAAATGTGGTGAAAAGTTTTAAGTCCACACTACTTTTCATGTCTTATGCAATGAATGATGGTTAAAGGGCTTGTACAAGATCCCAATGGTCAAGTACACCTTGTGATGATCCAAGGGTTATCCATAACTTCTAGGGGGTACTCTTGGGTTGTTACAGGACATATAAATGATACCTTTAGAAAACAACTCTCTAGTGGAATTATCAGAAATGACTATGTAAAGTCAAAGGATAATGTGTCGAATCCACTTACAAAAAAGCCTAACTAGAGAGTAAATTTAAAGACCATCTAAAGGAATGAGTTTACAGCTAAGGACAAGTCATCATGGCGCTAACTCTTCTAGCAGACTAGAGAAACCAAGAGCTAGAAATGTTGTGTCATACGGTTTGCGATTGTCAAAAAATTCAATCCATTCTAATGATGAAGACAATGCTCAGGAACAAGGATACAACATTAAGACTTGTTAATGAGTTAATAAAGCTTAATATTTTTAATGATTTTCTAAGTTTGAAAAATTTGACCAAATCGTGTATGTACACGATAACATAGTTAGAAATCACTATGTGAGTGTGAAGTGTAAGCCGGTTCAAAGAGAATCATTTTCAGAAGCCTATTCTCTATACACTAATAAATCTAGAAGGTGTTCATGATTGAAAATAACACAACTCTAAGTACCATAAATAGGTAATGGGTTAATTGCGTGACATATGGTTGTCAAGGTATATACCAAAGTTAAACGGTGCAAAGATATCGCATGAACCTCTTAACTGAGTATATCCGACATATGGTCACTACAGAAAGTCCAAGCGGAAATTTACTTATTCAGATGCAATAAATTCTTGCTTGTATACTCGTACGTTTGTTTGTCTTTGAGTCATTCCCCATTCATGCAGTTAATTTTTTGGTGTTAAAAGGTGTGATTTAAAAATGAAGAGTTTAGTCTTTTATGAAAAGTTGTGACTTTTATTAAAAGTTGAGACTTTTATGATAAGTTGCAACTTTTATTAAAAGGTGTGACATTTATGAAAGATTGTGATCTTTTCAAAAGAGTGACTTTTCCAAAGGTTTGTGATCTTTTCGGTAAGGCACAATAAGAAACTTTTCACACTACTCTTTGTTTTATATAAATTGAGAGATTTCCTCTCATTTTAAAAAAGAAATTCTGGACTTCTTCTACTACTACTAAATCTAGTACTCTATGTGTGCTTTTGTGTTGTTGAGTGGATCGCTGACATCAGCGTTTTGGGTATCAATACACTAGTGATTGAGGTCATTCTAGCTTTAGAAGACATATTCCAAATAAATCCTCTTATACTATAGGGGAATAATTTCCTTCTGGGATTGATCTTTTTTCTATTTTTTCCAGATTCTTCTATGTGTTACGAATTTTAGATTTGTGAATTAATTTTTATTTCTTTGTTCTTCACTAGTTAATTATACATTCATAACTTGATGTTTCTGCAAAGATTAGTGGAATCAGTCAGATTGTTTAAATAAAGATTGAAAACAATTCTTCTTTAAGAAAAACAAGTTCACATATTTTTAGAATCTGTTTCGGATTCTTGTTCCACTACTAGTTTTAATTTTCTAGTTGTAAAAATGTTCTTTAACATTGTTATGTATTACAAAATTCTTCAAATTTTTGTTCTATGATTATTATAAATATAAGATTAACAACACCATTATCAATATGTTAAACCACAATCACTAGGTTAAATTACAATCTAAATACATCTAACCTATAAAAAATAAAGACCCAACAATAATATAAACTCATATTTTCTAAATAACACCCCATGAATGAGGGTTTTAAGCCACACATCAAGCAATAACAAGATACACCTAAAATGATTGTAAAATCAAATGGGTATAAGAAATTAAACCTTGATTTAAGCAATGGAAGAAGAAGAATGCCCACTTCAAACTTGGTGATGATGAAAACCTTCTTTCTTGAATTCACCGAAAAACTTCTCCAAACATGAGAGAGAATCCAAGGAAATAATTTTAGAAAGTCTAAATTTTTCAAAATGTTTGGATCTTTTTAAAATAATAACTTAGGCTAGCAATTATAATTTTCAGATTAAGTGTTGTGGCATACCACTCTTCGAGAATAGTCGAGATTCTAGATCAAGACGATTTTTAATAGGAAATAGTCAAAAATGACTATTTCCAAATATTAACTTCTTCCTAGTTATTTTGAATTGCGAGATCCTACAAAATCTTCCACCTAGGAACATTCGTCCTCGAGTGAGATTACTCTTACTAGGCAAAGGGCCTGTTTGGATTGGATTTTAACATATGAATTGAAAGCACAAAGGCATAAATTAGCTTTTGGATTATTTGGTTATTTTGGTTTTCAAATAAGTGCTTATAATAACTTTTTAACGTTATCCAAACACTTCAAAAACGGCTTGAAAGCATATTATATAAGTCAATCCTAACGGGCATTAAGGGTGTAATATTCAGCATTCTGTTCAATCACCCATAAGCAAATTCAAAATAACATGCCAACTTATAAATAAATACCAATTAAGGCTTAGTACCATAATTAAAAACTTCTTCCTATTCGAAGAGATGTGTATATCTCTTCTTCATATCCTCATAATCTTCCCAAGTAGCTTCCTCAATAAATTGGTTCCTCCAAAGGACTTTGACTGATGCTGCCTCTTCAGTTTTAACATATGAACTTGGTGATATAAAATTTGAAAAGGAATATTCCAATAAGAAAACCTATCCTTGATCCCAATAACTTCAGCTAGTATGATCAATTAAGGGTTTCCCTTTCATTTCTTCATGATGGATATGTGAAATACCATATGAACCTGTGCGAACTCTTGTGGTATCTCAATTTGATAGGTTACTTTGCCAATCCTTTTGGATATTCAATAAGGTCATATATAATGGGGACTAAGCTTCCCTTTCTTACCAATGCCCGTCACGGTTTAAACTTCTTAGTACACCCAGCCATCGAATTCAAATACTAAAAATCATCTCCTAACATCAGTGTAGGATTTTTAACGACTTTATGCTATTTTAAACCTCTCTTGAATCAATTTTACCTTTTCTATATATTGATGCACTAAATCTGGTTCTATCAACCAATTTTCTGCAACTTTAAACGGTTCTGTAGCAGATATACATCTTCTCTCATGAAGAGCCTCATAAAGAGCAATTTGGATGCTAAACTATTAACTATTGTCTTATGCAAACTCAATGATACATAGGTGATCATCCCAATTACCTTTTATATCATAAGGCATGCCCTCAACATATCCTCTAGGTTATGAATAGTGTTCTCTTCCTGCCCATCTGTCTAAGGACGAAAGGCAGTACTTAATTTCACCTTTGAACCAAAGCCTATTTAAAATGACTTCCAAAATTGTGTAGTATATTGCACATATCTATTTGAAATAATGGAAAGCAGAACCCCATGAAGTTTAACTACTTCTTGAAGATAAAAAATTGCATAATCTTTTGCTGAGTGGGTAGTCTTTACTTGTAAAAAAGTAGGCTGATTTTGTCATTTTATCGACTATCACCTTAATAGAATCATGCTATTTGCGAGACCTTATTAAACATGTGATGAAATCAATATTAATTATCTCCCATTTACATTATGAATGTGTTATATTATGAGTCAAACCATCGAAATTTTTGTTCTATATTTTATCTTTTTGAAATTTGACAGTTAACAACAAACTCTACAATGATGTTCTTCTTACTACTCTACCAATACACTTCTGTCAAGTCATGATATATCTTTGTGAAATCCGTATGAATGGAAAATTTGTATATATGAGATTCCTCGATGATCCTATCTTTGAGTCTATCAATCATTGGTACAAACAACCTATTATGATACCTCAATACGCCATCTCGAAAATGTTCAAAAGAAATTATTTTTTGGTTATAAACATTTTCCTTCAATTCATGCAAAATTGGGTCTTGGTCTTGCTTTTCTTTCACTTCTTACATTAAGGATGATTCAGTCCCATTCATCACCACTACTCCTACTTCTGTGGAATCCTTAGTTGGACTACTAAGTGTTAACGTCTATGCATATGTTTTGCTAACTCTCTTGTTTCTTCCTTAACATATGAGGTACAACCCATAGACAACCTACTTCAAGTATTAACAATAATATTACCCTTACTTGGGATATAAAGAATAGTCATTTGATAATCCTTTAGTAATCGTAACAACATGTTTTGAGTGAGATTAAGCTTTTTCGGAGTAAATACATATTGAAGATTTTTGTGTTGAGTGAATTCATCAACATGAACATCATAAAAGTAATGATGTCATATCTTCAAAGAGAATACTACAGCAACAAACGATATGTCAGGGTTGGAAATTCTTCTAATGAACATTCTACTATGTGGAGGAATAATCTATAACATTGCCATTCTACATTATTACACAAACTAGACAACCACTAGATGTATCAAAATACACCACAAAACCTTGAGTATCTTCGCGTGAGGTAAAAACTAGGACAATAGTCAACCTCTTTTTAAATTCCTAAAAGCTTTTCTCACAAGATTTAAACCATTGAACCTTTACTATTTTCTGAGTCAACTTGGTCAAAGGAGAGGAAATAAATGAGAACCCCTTACGGACCTTCTTTAGTAGCCACCTAAACCAAAGAAGTTCCTAATATCTGTTTGAGATGTTGGTCTAGGCAAATTCTGCACTGCATATGTATTTTGGGTATCAACTCTAAATAAGGTTTGAATACTCTATTCATAAGGTCAATGAATGTTGCAAGTTCATTAGTTAAACTGAATGACATGACTAGAAACTCATAATGACCATAACGGGCCTAGAATGTTTTCTTTGGAGTATCACATTCCCTTACTCTTAATTTATGGTAGCCACATCTGAGATGTATCTTAAAGAAGATGGTGTCACCGTAAAGATGAACGAAAGGACCATTAATACTTTGGAGAGAATACATATTCTTGATGGTAACCTTGTTCAACTAACGGTAACCTATACACATCCTAAGGGAACTATCTTTCTTTCTTACAAATAGGACTGAAGCTTACAAATGTGAGACACTTGGTTTAATAAAACCCTTATCAAGTACATCTTTCAATTGTTCTTTTATCTCTTTCAAGTATGTTGATGACATTCTATATGGCGGAATAGAATCGGGACAAGTATCTCAAAGAATGTATATGTTGATGTCTATTTCTCTCTCAAAATCAACTCCATGAAGATAATCAGGAAACACTTCATGAAACTCTTTTACTATTGGAGCTGTTTAGATAGGATATATATCAACACTAAAGTCATTAAATCAGACTAGGTGACAGAACCCTTAGAAACTAACTACCTTGCCTTAAGGTACTAAAGAAAACGACCCTTAGGCACTGTTGAACTACTTTTGCTCTCTAAGACTGGCTCATTTGGAAATTGAAACTTGACAACTCGAGTCCTACAATCGACTATGGCATAACAAGAATGAAGCCAATACATACTAAGAATTATATCAAAATGTACCATGCCTAACTCAATAATATCAGCAGTGGTACTCTTGTGAATTAAAATGGGACAATCATGGTAGACTATCTTTAGTAGAAAGGATGCACCAATAGTTATAGAAACACAAAATGATTCACTAAGTACCTCAAAAATAGCATAATAACTCTTAACAACATATGGAGTTACAAAAGATAAACTTGCTTCTAGGTCTAGCAAAGCATAAACATTAAAGTCATAAGATTTAAATCATATTAGTACAAAATTTTGATGAATCCTTTTACTCTTGGTGATTGGTCATAGTATAAACGTGGTTTGTTCCTCCGCCAGTTAAGAAAGTAGACCCTCTATGTGTAGATCTGTCTAGTAGAGAAACTGAAGAAGACAGGGCTATATTGCGCACAGTTCAACTACTTTTCGGTTGTTAGGACACTCTTTAAGGAAGTGTCCCTCTTGTACACACTTCAAAAAATTGGACTACCAATCACAACACTTACCAGGATGGGTTCTACCACACTTAGCTCATGCATGAACTCAATTACCTCCTTGTGCCACACTACCTTGAGACTGTATAGGTTTAGCTCTAAAATTTTTGGAGTTATGGCTATTATAGTGACCTTTGTTTTGGTTACTGGTGCACTAGCATATGACGGAGTGAGTTACTTTTCCTTTTGCTGAAAGGATGAACGGGTAGCATTATTTTTCATCTTCCCGAATTAACTCCCTTTCGTAGCCTTGTAGTTTCTAAATTTTTTCCTATACCTCAGCTTCTCTTTCTCAACCTACTATACATAAATAAGCAAGCTCAATATATATATGTCCCCAATAAGCATCACTGTCCTACCCTCTTTGCTTGATAGATGATACAACCCAGCAATAAAGAGATTGATTCTACGCCTCATATCAGGGACAACCTTTGGAGCATAGAGGTACACTTATATGAACTTCAACTCATATTCATGAAAGCATAGCAACTCCTGTTTAAGGGTATAAAATTCTTCTACCTTAGCCTATTTCATTTATCGGCGGAAGAAACACACCAAAAAGGCCTTTTTAAAACAAGCCCAAGTCGCAAGTGGTGCATACTAAACTCTACCCTCTTTCCATTGATTAAATTAAGTCTTAGAAACATCCTTTAGTTGATATTCAACTAGTTCAACTCGCTCATATTGGCAACATGCATAATCTCAAATATCTTCTTCAATTCTTCACTAAAATTCTCCTGATCCTCATTAACTCTTAAACCTTTTTAACTTGGACAATTCATTATTACTAAATCTTGGATCCGAAAAGGATCAGCCACTTCTTAGGTAGCTCCTCTTTGTTGCCCATCTTTTTTGGTCACCACTTGGTTCAACATCCAGATAGACTGACATAACTCAGTAATGGTAACTTCTACTAAGAGTTGTATTTCACGTGCATTAGGAACCCCTTATTTTTCAAAATTATGATTGTTCAAATGACCTCTCACATTTGTTCGTGGAGGCAAGATTCTTTCAAAACACATGCAAGTAGGAATTAGAAAAGATCTTTTATAGAGAAAACTCTAACGCATAAAATGAATGTGAAACAAGTGAGAATTTTTGTTAATGTTGCTGCCTCTTAATTATAGATGTGACACACTGTCACGACCAGAATCTTGACCCCAGACAAGACCAGCGTCGTTGACTTCTCAGACGTCGCAGACAAGCCTACATACGTCATCTTTACTTTATCTAGGTTAATTTTTGCGTAATATTTGAACTTTTTGGTATTTAACATTGATATAAAGCATTCTACTTAAACTCATAAATGTTCACAATCAACCATCTAACATTATGATTATCAAAAGAAAGAAATAGTTCGTAGTTGTATTAAATGTGTACTTGCAAAAACGACACTAATACAGAATCATAAATGAACTGCGAAATGAAACACTAGTGGAACATGATCCACTAGCTAAGGCCTATATCTAAACTAGATAATTATATTAGAAAACCTCAAAAGCATGAGAGCGTACCAAGTCCGTATGAAAGTTCCATGTTCGGATATTTATAACTTTGTACCATACGATCTAACGTCCACCTGTGCCTGTACCTAAAAATAGATAATTGTATTGAATTAATACTTACATGTAATAAGTATGGGTATATGCAAGCACACAACAAGGACATGCATGAGAAATAATAGCTTTTTCCTAAAAATATGATTTATTGAAAGTCAAGTCATTGGACTTGCCAAATTTTGAATAGGAAAGTCAATGGACCTGCCAAATTTGGATTTGGAAAGTCATGCCATGAGTGTAACATGCATCATCAAACTTATCATTTTGCAAACATGAAATAACATATTTCACATATCATATCACGTAGTTCATATCATTCTTTCATATCCCATTAGATCTTTGGATCATGGACTTGACGTTAGGACTTCCCAAAATAAGGGCTCAACATATGGGACCTCAACTAGGGAGCATTCTTCAGAAAACACAGAGTCTGCCTCATTCATTAATACGTACTTCATTATTCAATCTTTCATATACTAGTGCAATCACCTGTCATATCTAGGATGTAGTTTAAGACTCTCATCAGGTTTGCTATGCAATGACAAAGAATAAGCTAGCGTCATTACTTAAGTCTAGTGACCTCTTGATTATCCTATCACGACACCTTTGGTATCGTTCATTTCATTATGTGCATCATTTGAGGTTGGTCTAATTCATTCTTTCTGAACTTTAACTCTAACTGACATAGATCATCTGAGCATCATGAAATCAAGTGTCTCCCCCACACCAAAAACAGGTGGAATCACCGGCAAAAGTTACCCAAAAGATGCTAGCCTACATGCGAATTGAACCTCGCTAGATCCGTATATTGATAGTATAGGTTTAAAAACTAGGAGATATAAAGAGACCCATACCCGGCATGCCGGATAATCTCATCTACTGAGAGTTATGTGAACCTCCGCCCTTTTTTGAAAGAAGGCGTGCTCAGTATAAAGTTCCATTACATTCATCTAATAAATCATGGAAATTGCTTCTAGCATGAGCACACATT
The DNA here is from genome assembly GCF_036512215.1 of Solanum lycopersicum. Taxonomy (NCBI): domain Eukaryota; kingdom Viridiplantae; phylum Streptophyta; class Magnoliopsida; order Solanales; family Solanaceae; genus Solanum; species Solanum lycopersicum. The sequence continues at coordinate 19,283,668 of NC_090811.1, read as the reverse complement.
ATAGATCCTTAGATTATTTCTAATCTCATCATTATTATTAAGTATGCATTAACTTAAATACTTTTATTAGAGTGTTCATAGAGACTGGTTTCTTCATTAACTTTACACTCTCATAGGTGAGTATGTTTTCGTAACATTTACTTAAGCTCATTTTAGATTGCTATCATCTTTCACATTAGCCTCTTATCATGTCGTCCCCACATTCATTAACTTTAGCACATTTGGTTTCCATAATTACTCACCCATTTACATGAATGTTCATTTAATCATGTGCCAATGCACTTAGCCATTTAGTGTGTTTCACACTCGTACGTAACCCCTTCAAGTTTTTACATCATTTCATCACATACATATTAGGTTCACTTACTTTTAAACTTATGCTAGACTTATGATTCAACACATACAAGCCATGAGTCTTCATTCATAGTTTATTTAAGTGAGTAATGTTTATCCAAGATTATGTGTTACAAGACTTATGTATCTTGTAGATATGCCAAGATATTGATTTTTTTATTTGGAGGTAGCATTCATCGAGTATTTACTAACATATGACTTATATGTCAATACGAAATTGGGAAAGGGAACTCGACTTTGAATCCCTTGGACAACACTTAGTTAATTTTCTTTCACATAATTTTGGATTTACAATTCGGCTTGGGGAACCCAATTTCGAATTCCCTCACTAACATTATTTTTCCTTTCTTTTTCCCTCTCCTCACTTCACCTTTGGCTTTTTAAGCATTAGGGGTTCAGGGATCCAACCCCTATATCAACATTGATTTATTTCTCTTTTTGCTATGTTTTCCCCATGTTGTCCCAGAGGAGGTGGGTTCGAATCTGACTCCTCTCATTATTATTATTATTTTTTTATTATTTCAATCCTTGTCTCCTCCTTCATCCAAGAGGTGTTGGGTTCGAATCCCGGTCCTCCCATTATTTTTATTAAATTAAAATTTCCCTTTTACTCTCATGTTTGTCCGACAGGTTGTTTGTTTTGAATCCCACACTTCTCTTTTTTTTCTTTCATGTATTGAGGTCTTGGGTTAAATACCCACAGACCTTACATGTTCTAAATTTATTTTCGAACTTCTCAAACTTCAAGTATTCTTGTCTAAAACTCCAGCACCAAGTGCTAGAAATTTTAATAAATTTTCTAGCTTTTATATAAAAACATTCATACGTTCGTTCTTGTGGTATTTTCACAATTTGTTTAACGCATTTTTTGGTGTAGATTCATTGTTGTTTTATCTTAGATTTTTTCACTTAAGATCAGCTACCTTACACTTCATTTACACATCACAATTTACACGCATTATGCAGAATAATTCAAATCATCAAACAAGCCATTTTAAGAGTTCAAAACGGATAACAACAACAAACATTTTACACATTGCACCTTATCATTTTCGGTATCGTGCAATCTAATTCCAAACACAAAATCACAAAGAACATCATATTTCACACATATCTACCAGAAACCATAGAAACAACATGATTTCTTACCTAATTTAGATTGAAATTAGAAGGAGACTAGGGACAAGGAATTTGACAATAAAGGGGACATCCCTAGTTTCACACGTTTAATTTTGTAGAAAGAAACTTCTCTAGGAGAAAGGATTCGAAGAGAGAAAACCCATACCTGGTTGTAGATTTCGACACTTCAAAGTTCTACCTAAATCCTCCACTAAGCCATTAACAAGATACCGTCTAGAAAATGATGTAAAATTTTCGCTTCTTAAGTTAGCTTGCTTGTTTGTATATTTTTTTTTGTAAGTTATTTGAGTTTAGAGAACTTTTGATTGTTTTCCAATGTTTTTTTTCTGTTTTTTCAGCAAAGAAATCAAAATGGATGACAGAGAGAGAGAGAGAGAGGTTAAGGTGTGTAAGAGAGTTTGTGTGAGATAGTGCCCATTAAAACTAGGATAGTTGGCAAGACTTATTCAATTTAATTTAATAATTAATAACTAAAAATCTGATTTCCTTTTTTTAATCAGCCTTTAATAAATAATATTAATTAAATACATTAATTTAACCACTTAAATAAAAACAATTTAAATTCATTGCTTCCACCTATGTTCGAACCCGGGTGGAGAAGGACTTTACTCTTAGAGCCCTTTTTCGGCACTCTCTCCCCAAAATACCCCTCCACCTTATTAATTAAATAATTAAATATCTATTAAGGGTTATTACCCTTGGCCTGGTAAAAGACCATTTTACCCCTAGACCGTCAAAACTTAAGATTTTCCATTTTTAAGTCTGATAAAGACTCAACCGGATAAATCTTCATATTCGGGAGCCCTACATGGCTGGACCCAGACCTTCCTAGCTCAACTAAGTCCCAAAGATAGTTGTATTGGTTTTTTCAAGGGCTAAGAAACATGGTTCTATGCGCATAAATCTTTGTGATCCCGGTCTATTCGAAGGCATTCTAGACACATCAAGCGCTACTTATCTTGTACATTTTTAGGGTCGTTACACACGCATCACCCCGATAATTAGGGCTTTACCACATGAATTCATAGACTCCGTAGGACTCTTGAAGTCTAAGCTATGATACCAAGTTTTTTTAGCCTCGAGCCTATACCCCTGACGTGGCTAATACTCGAGAACCATTAGTGGCCCCAAGAGAACCGTTAGCTTGGCTTACTTACTCATCTGAAGACTTACAAGAATAAATATGATGATTCATGCAAATGTACTCACCTATTTAATAAAATACATTTTGCATTTCAAGGTAAAACATTCAACTTTGCCAAAATGGCAACTCAATCTTAACATAAGAAATTATAATGAAAAGATAACTAACTGCTAACTGTCCATGAAGCCTCGAATATAAAAGAGGGTTGTCAGGACATGACCGCCAATCATCGCAATAATAAAAAACTTAAAGCTAAGAAAAAAAGTCATTGAGAATGCATAGAGGCTCACCAACTGACTCTGAGTGCTCAATTGGATCAACAAGGCACCCTGTGATCATCAGTGCTACCTGCGTCTGCATCATAAAATGATGCGGGACAATTTTCATCCATACATCGAATGTAAGAGTATGCCAATTAAAATTCTAAACATACATAGATTTGAAAAGAATTTGAAGGAAGTACCTACCTTGTCTCTAATCAACTCATGAACAATTTAACTCAACATAAAGCAATAAAACACATGCAATATATGTAAAACTTGTAAAATTGTGGAAGAAAATTAAGTTCGTTAAAGAAAATACAATAACAAATCCATGTAAAGGAGTTGCTAAAGTGTTTCAGTAACGACAGCTACCGCTATGAGCCTAACTGGTGATGCATCGTTTTTCCCACGCTTCACGAATTATCTTGTTTATTGTAGTAACATAGAAAGTTTTCAATAAGTTGATCCGCTTGTAAATGTTAAAAAACACATTTATGAATTCATATAAAAAGCATGATCCTTTTCTACCCATTATGGCTACATTGTTTGTGGAGGCTTGCGTTTATATGAAGTTTTACCCCTTATAGTTTCTCAATACTCCAATAATATACTTCACTCATGTGTGCTTATAAAGAATTATTCCTTCGATTTGAGATAATTAATTCAAACTTCTCTTAAAAGATCTCTTGGAATTGATTTTCCCTTTCTTGCTCAAATGTGAAACCTTTATAAACTCTTTAAGAATACATAGTCCTCATATACTTATATTAGGAAATTAATTTCAATGTTTACGCTTTATGATTTTCTAAATTTGAACTTTATGTCTTCAAACAAATTTAAAACATTCGGAAAAATCTTTGTGAAAATTCCAATAACTCTTCTCGACTTGACATTTACTTCTCTTGACTTTGATCTAAACTTTCCTTTAATTGGATTATGGATTAAATATTAATGATCCAATATATATATATATATGAATTATTTATGTAAGATTAGAAGTACCTTAGAGTGTTGAAAGAAATAATAAAAAATAGGTACATTGCTTAAGAACTAGTACAAAAAGTATGGGAATAATGGGAAGAATTGATGTCCCTGGCGCGGGGCACTATCCCTTAAAAATCAGAAAATGACTTGGGGTGCTCTTGCTGGTACGGCATCCCAGAGGTCAAATTACATGACCCCCTATTGCATCTTTGAGAGGGGCGACGCCGCAGGACCCTCCCTAGATGCTCCCCGATTTTTCTTCTTTGTTTTACAGCTCTCAACCCTTTCACTTCAGTCTGTTCTTTCCCCAAACACTTTCAATCAATTATATGATCAATGTATCCTTTATTCAACTCCTAATGACACCTAATTACATGAATCTGTACTAAAAAACTCCTCAACGATCTAAATGATTATAACCAATAAAAAATTCAGAGGAAATTCAAATAAACAATAAATAATTCAATTTCTAAAAATTCTAATATTTAAATTAGCTGAAATAGATAATGAGTGATGTGTGTGTGAACTAACTAAACGCTATGGGATCTCACATACCTCGTAGGGATAACTCTTTGACGAAATCCACGTGCAATTCTCCAAGAAATCCACGAATCTTTAACTTTCTTCTCTTTTCTTCTCTTTGTCTTTATTTCCAATCCCTAGCGTAAACTTCAACTTTTTAAAACGGGATAATGCACAAGTACCCCTCAACCTATGCCAAAAATCTCAGAAACACACTTATACTATACTAAGGTCCTATTACCTCATTGAACTTATTATTAATAATTTTATACCCCTTTTCGGCCTACGTGGTACTATCTTGTGGGTCCAACACTTATTGACTTTTTCTTTAAAACTGAATAAAATCTGACTTTACCCAGAGAACTAATAAAAATGATTTTAAACAGTTGGGTAAGGAAAATACTAAAATGGCCTTTCATAAGCAGAATTTGATTTTCCTTATTCGAACAACCCAACCTTAAAAGGGCATATCTAACTCATAAGAACTCAGAATCACGCATATTTTGCGTTGTTAAAAAGATTATTCCAAGATATTTCCTACGATACATTGAAGAACACCTAACTCATCATGGTCTAAGATTTTTGATCATTTCAAGTTGACCAAAAACTAAACTTTTCCTAAATTTCCAAATTTCTAGATTTTCATTCTTTCCAAAAAAATAATAATTCCAGTAATTAGCTTTTTCCAAGTTATTTAGAATTGAGAGATATTATATTTTCTTTTAAAGATAATAACTAGAATATATAAAATTATCTTTCATTTTTGTTTTGTTAAATATATGCCCACCCACAAGAAAGAATAACATTCTATATGAAACACCATTGCTGGTTCCCAAGTCAACCCCTAACTCAAAAATATGGAAGAATCAAATTGAAAGAAGCGTGGAAAATAGTTTAGTGAATCTTATAACCAAGTTAATATAGTGAGTATCAAATGTGAGTTTTAAATAAAGAATCATAAATTTAAAGAGTATCATTAATTGTCTATCTATAAAGTTTCTACTATGCGAAAACGAGTGTCGGGACAAGACTCAAGACTACTCAAAATGTTACTGATACTAATAACTCATAAAACTGGAGTCCTTGGATAGAAAAAAGGTCTTATTCCAAGGCACACGAGTGGATGAAGTGAACTAAAAAAACTCTTTTTCAGGATCCTAAGAACATGTGTCTAGGTCGAATGACACGAGTACATTGAGTGTACAAGTGTGTAATATAGTTGAATAAGAAATAACTTAAAGAAAGGACTTAAATAAATAGCAATGTATTAAAGATGAATTTAACGAAATAAAATTTTGTAAAATCATTTAAAGCTTTACAAAATACTTTCTCAACTCTAAACTCAACATAATAAGTGATTTATAAAAGTACACTTTAACTCTATTAGGAGATCCTATAACCCAAAAACATCACTATGAGATACATGATGATACATCATCTTTCCCACACTACAAAAATTTCCCTATACCTTGTGGGGTATAGAGCATCCTTAACTAATTGGATCTTCTAAGTAACAAGTATTCATACAAAAAGTACAATCCTATACCCATGTTGGCATAGACAGTTTATGGGGACTGTTTGTTGTCTTAACTCTATGTAATATCGGTAATCAATACTACTAGTAATAATATATATACTTATGTTCATTGTTTGAAGAAAACATATTATTCCTCTAGTTTGAGATAATTGCTTAAACTACCCTCTTACAAGAGGAAACTGCTTCTAAATTATCTTTTAAACTCATAACTCATTTAGAAATCTCGGTTTCTCTTTTGTAAATGTAAAAATTGATACCTCTAAAAATACATAACCCCCGAATACTCTTGCTCAATTTACACTTGAAAACTCTTTCTAAAATTCATATTAAAATCGTATTTTAATATGATCATTGATGACTGAGGCATTTATACTGAATAAACATTGATGGTATATCTAGACATAATACATCTCATACATTAGTGGCATATTAGATAATAATAATATTAATTTTATAGAATATCTTTTCTCGAAACTCATCTTTACTTTTACAAAAACAATGTTTAAAAATTAATTGTTGGCTTTAAAAAACATCTCAATATTAATAAATTAAATCATAGGGTTCATCTTAAATTATGTACATGAATGACTCAACTCACGGATTTTAATAGCAATATGGAAACTCAGTACTCAGGACTCAAAAACTCATAAATCAACAACAGTACTCATCCAAGGTCTATTCAACTTCTAAATTCCTTAAATATCCTAATCATGTGTCTATGTGTGAATTAAATATTAAAATTAGTTTACCTGAAAAGCCTAAAGACTCTATATCTAGAAAAATATAAGAATCTTCGTTGTTTATCATATCGAGCTTGGACTTGAAAAATACGTCCATATGAACACATTCAAATGTGAGTATGATATATGTTTTTGAAGAGTACTTCAGTAAAATACTAGTCCTTTTCTTTACAAAGGGTTATTCAATATTATTTATATTGAAAAGTACTATAGACTTCACAGACAGAGATAATTAGATGTTTACATTATTTCACTAGATGTTTGTTTAACTTCCCAACATATCATAATTATTTAAAGACAATGCTTTCAAAATTCTATAAATTCTCATAATTTAAGCTTCAATGTATTACATAATGTGTGTGAGTCATTGTAATATAGGCTAAGGGTTTGCTTGAGGTTTAGAAATTATTCTTGAGTGTCGGTTACGCCTAGGGTGTGGACTTTGGATGTGACAAACATGGTATCAAAGAACTATATGCAAGAGTCCTAGGGTGTCTATGAAGCTGCGACTGAAGAGTACTTCTTATCAGTGTAAATGGTGCAACATCTATAGTTAGGAGGCTATGACTTTAAGGAAATATTTAGCTTTATGTTGACTTTTTTTTTACGATAGAGTTAAACTTTATGAAAGTTCTTTCTAATTCATGCTTATGCATATCTTGTCAGATCATTCCTCCATGAAGAGTTGTTCTTCCAGCATGTCCTGCTAGAAGGAAAGTGAACCTTAAAGGTCAAGAAGCTCCCAATGCAACATAGGTGATAGCACCCCAACGAGAAGTAACTAATGCTACATTTAAGAATGTAATTCATATGTTGACCTAAGTTGTGAAGGTACATGTTTCCTCTAAAGAGCCGGTGATCAAAATTTGATTGATTCATCTAGAGTTTGAAATACTTTAAAATTAGTCCCCTAAATTTCAAAGGGTTAAAGCTCTATGAGGATCTAGAAAACTTTGTGGATTAACTTCACAAGGTGTTTGAGGTCATGTCTATTGGTGATGTTGAGCATGGAGTTGTGTTTTAAGATTGTTTCTTGGGGAAGGGGAAGAAAAAGTAACAGAGTTCCTTAATCTAAAGCACGAGACTATACATAAACAACAGTATAACCTCAATTTCACTCAAACTGAAGTTCTCTTATCGAGTAAAGAAGGTAAGGAGGCTAACTTTATAGGATAAATGTATATAACTAGGTTTATATTCATATTCAATATGTTGAGAAAGAGAAAGTGAATGACAGGGATAGTTCTTTTGTAAGAGGGATAGGATAACAAGTCATGAGTCAGACCAGTAGAAAATAAAAAATAATCGATCATCTTTTAGTAGAGGTCATCTAGACCTGCTTCATCATGATCTAGTGCACTTGTACCATGGAGATAAAATAACTACAGAAACCTAAACTCCTAGAATTTAAGAGGTCAAGGTTCTTAGTTGTAGGGAAGTGTAGCACAAGAATTTACTCACACGACACTCTTTGTTAAGTATATAGTAAGATTCATAATGGATAATGTTGTATTGTTACTGAAGGTTGCTGCAATGGTGGAAAATTGGTCATTTTTTGTATGGAATTCTTTGCAAACACGCTGCATTATGTGGAAATAAAGCCTAATCTTCTTCAGGAGCTTCAACAAATAGAAATACATAGTATGGAGCTACTATAGGAGAAAAGGGGTTACGAACCATTTTAATGCTATATTTAGTCTTTAGGATCAGCAAAACTCAACACATGTTGTCTTGAGTATGCTTAAAGTATATTACTTTTTATATTTATGCCTTGTTGATCCCGTTGAGAGTTTGTAATTTGTGACAACCTATATATCCATGAATTTAAAAAATCCCCCTTAACAACTTATTGAGTCTTTCCATGATTCCACTTTGGTTGGTGAATTTAATCTAGAAGAAAAAGCCAATTGTGATTTTACCATCTTCATCAATCATAAGGAAATCATGGCTGACTTAGTTGAGCTTAATGTTGTGGACTTTGATGTTACTCTAGGTATGGACTGGCTAAATTCTTGTTATGTCTCAATTGATTGTACAAATTGACTAGTCAAGTTTCAGTTTATTAATGAGCCACTTTTAGATAAGAGTTATCCTCGATAAGAGTTTCATCCGACAAAGTATCTCACATTAGAGAGCTCCAGTCTTATTTGTGACAAACAAATATGGTTCCTTTTTGGATGTATTTTGATTAATGCCAATTAAAAAAGGTCACCAATAAGAATAAGTATCCATTTTCGAGATTTGATAATCTTTTTTATCAACTTTAAGGTGCCAATTGATTCTTTATGATAGACCTCAGATCCGATGATCATGAAAGGAAAGTAAAGTGACACCCGATAGTATTCAAGACTTGTTATGGTCATTATGAGTTCCTTCTGATGATTTTTTTCTTGACCAATATATATCTTCATTGATATTACTAACATAGTATGTCAGCTTCATCAGGATATGTTTGTTATGATATAAATTGATTACACTTATTCAAGGACTGAGAAAAATCATTCTAATCTTTTAAGAATAGTCCTCAAGACAATAAAGGATCACGAGTTATATGCAAAGTTTTCTAACTGTGAGTTCCAACTTTAGTTCATGGTTTTCTTAGGCCATATTGTATCAGGAGAAATTATTCGAGTTGACTCTCAAAAGATTGAAGCGGTGCAAAATTGGCTTAGTCCCTCATCTTCACAAATATAAGGGGTTTCTTGGGGTTGGATTGTTACAATAGAATGTTCATCGATGTATTTTGATTTTTGTTCATCTCCATTGACTAAGTTAAGTTAGAAAAAACTAAGTTTTAACGCTCAAAATCTTTTTGTAAAAGAGTCTACTAAAATATTAATCCTACTAGAGGGCACCAAGAGTTTTATTTTCTATTATGATGTAAAGGGTTGGAATTGGTTATGTGTTGATACTGCATGGTAACGTTATGGCCTATGACTCTAGAGAACTTAAAATTCATGAGAGCAACTACTCTACTAATGTCTATGACTTAAAAGAATTAGTTTTTGCTCTCAAAATATGGCATCACGATCTCTATGTTGTTTATGGGGATGTGGTCACCTACCACAAGAGTCTCTAGTATGTTTTCAATCATTATGAGCTTAATCTCACACAAAGGATATGGTTAGAGTTTCTGAAGAATTATAAAATGAGTATCATAGATCGCTCAAGTTTGGATAATGTTATTGTTGATGCTTCGATAATGTTTGATATCGGATGTATTTCTCAATATGAGGAAGGCATAAAACAATTCGGTAAAGAAGGTCAGAAACCTTCACGTTTGGTAGTCTATTTGTTAGATTCAAGTGAAGACGGGTTGTGGTGATGAATTTAGCTTACTAATTATTAGTGTCTGAAATAAAGGAGAAACAAGAAAATTTCCCTCTCTTAATTGGTGTATTGGAAAAATATTCATAAGCAAAAGGTAATGGATTTCGAACAAGGTGGAGATGGAATGGTTAGATATCAAGGTAGATTGTGTGTATCTAAGGTAGAACAACTCCAATAAAGGATCATGAAAGAATCCCATAGTTCTAGATTTTTGATCCATCCCGGTTCCACTAAGATGTACCATTAATTGAGAGAAGTTTATTAGTGGATTAACATAAAGAAGTATACTATTGCAGATTTCATTCCTAAGTACCCAAATTGGCAATAAGTCAAGGTAATACACAAAGTACAGATGGTGTGGCTTAGAACATTGACTTTCTGGAATAGAAGTAGGAAATTACTAATATGGACTTAATTGCTTGTTACGTTCTCACATACAACATTATTCGATTTGTATGAATTTAGATTGGAGGAATAAATCAACCCATTTCTTGCAAAAAATTTAGAAACGTTTGGGTTAGAAGGCGACTCTTAATATTGCTTTTCATCCCCAAATGAATGGCTGAGCAGCGCCCACAATTCATACATTAGAGGATATGTAGAGGGAACATGTAATGTATTTGAAAGGTAATTGGGATTACCATTTTCTATCATACAGTTTGCACAGAATAACAGTTAACAATCCATTATCAAGATGCTACCTTATGAGGCTCTATATGGGTAAAGAATTATTACTCTTATTTATTGATTTTAGGTTGGTGAAACTTAGTTGATAGGTTCAAATTTGGTTCATCAAGTTGTGGAGAAAGTGAAAATTATTCATTGAAGGCTAAAAAAACGCAAATTATAATAAATCATAAGCATATGTTAGAAGAAGAGACTTAGAATTAGAGTATTAATGATTGGGTATGTTTGATGGCTTAACCTATGAATGGTTTAATGAGATTTTTGAAGAAATAAAAACTTATACCCCAATATGTTGGTCCTTACATGATATGCAAAAGAGTTGACAAAGTAGCTAATGAGTTTGAGTTGCTGTCATAGTTAGTAGCATTCCATATCCTTGTGCTAATGAAGTGTTTCGGTAATCCTTAACTTATTCCACCTACCAAAAATATTGGTATGAAGAACAACCTACTTTATGAAGAGACGCTCGTTAGATTCTTCATTGTTAGGTTCTTAAGTTGAGAAACAAACAAGCTGCATCAGTTAAAGTCTTATAGAGGAATCATTTTGTTGAGGAATCTACTTTGGAGGCCGAGGAGGATATAAATAAGAGATACCCTCATCTCTTTCCTTCGAAATCAAATCCAGACAAAGGTACTAACTCTTTGTAAAGTACTCGTTAAGTGAGAGGTTGAGTTTGTATTAAATGCATGTTGTGTTCTTAAATTGTATTTTTCGAAACTTCACACCTTTCTTGTGTTTAGTATTATCTCATTCGAAGAAGAATTATAACAAGGGAAACATATTGTAACACCTTTGGTTTTGAAAGAACTAAAGAAAATTAGTACAAGTCACCAATTATTTTTTAGTTTTGGGTCATCATCAAGCAGCAATATCTTTAAGTACATAAATAGTTAGGTAGCCCATGATCTACCAAATTGGAGGTCTTTGAGCTCTCTTTTTAATTCCATCAATTTTGCTTAATTTTGAGCTTTGAGTATAAGCTTATGCTAATTTAAAAGGAACGTCCCGGTTTAAGGCGTATAGTTAATTTTTAGTAGGCTATTTTAGTCTATTCTTGTTGGTACTATGCCCAAAATCCAGACCTATCTCTTAAAATCCAACTAATTCAACTGGGAATCAACCTTCTAAAAGACAACCATTCCACTCCTAAGGGAGATCGTACTGCATATGATAAATCCACATTGAGTCCTACTCCAAGGACCCACTCTAAGCAAAGGGACTTGTGAAACACGTACATGCAAAACACCCTATCCTAAGGGAAACCAAGTCGATGTTTACGTATAAAATAGTCAACTAGTCGATAAATGGCCAGACACAAACTCCCATCAATGAAATTCCTGATATACCAATCATGGTAAAAGAACAATTGTTATCCTCAATTAGAACCAAACATGGATCCCACGAAATTAATTTTACCCTATCCTAAACGTTATCCTTCTAATCAAATTTCCATTTTCAAGAAGAAGCTAAAGTCTCAAATGATTGATGAAAACCACTATTTTGATACTAAATCACAACCCAACCTCAAGATTTTTCAACACAACAACAGAGAACCAACAACAACAGAAAAAAGGCACAACAAGAAATCTCAAGAAGTCACACCTCCAAATTTAAGCTAGAGATAACCAAACATTGGGACAACAAGAAACCAAATGACGAATCAAAAAAGAGTTGAAAAAGAAAAAATACAACTCTACAATCTAGAAGAAACTAAGAATATAGGAGAAATAAACCAAAAATAACTACCATATATAAAGAAGTGCAACTAACCATCATCCAAACGTGGATGGACAGCACCACAAAAACAATCAGCAGGTGTCAAAAAGGGAAACCAAGAATCCCAATGCGACAACCACAAATAGATTATCAAAGCTAAGACACTTGAAGTTACTAAACAAATACACACAATTGAAGCAACACATTCTAATTTATTCACTGCTAAAAGAAATAAATTACAATATGCTGAACACATACACAAACTCAAATTAAGCGTCAATGATAGGCCAACGATAGATAATAAGCTAAATAACCCAAATGGGCCTGAAAACCATGTTAAAACAAAACAAAAACTAAAAGGATAAAGATACAAATGACATCCAAAGGAGAAATAGTTGGAGCTTCAACCTGTAGCCATCTTACTGAAAAAATAGAACGCATCATGTCTAACCTAAGCCTGAACACTTGTCTAATATATAACTAGCAACAGTAAATGCATCACATCTCACTGAATGTACTGACAACCCACGAGACTGATATAACTGAGTACCTCTAGTCATGTTTCCAAGTAGGGGAAATTTATACTTATGATCAAGCTATCCACATGTACATCCAATTTCATACATGATATCATGAAGTGTATTATATGTCTTCAACACAAAGAAAAGAAAATTCTACCCTGATCTCTCTCTAGTGCGATGGGAAAGCCCTCTCTAATCTATTCGAACTATATAGTCCGAAGCTCGGCATGAAGAATGTAGTGATATGCCCTGTCTACGTTTATCAAACTCAGAACCATTCGTAGTAAATTGTATTAGGGCCTTACAAAAATCTTTAAAATATTGGAGTATATTTCCACAAGAATACCAACCATAACCTTGAGCAACTAACTAGAAGGACCCAACTAGAGTAACGTGTGGCCCAACACCTTAAGGTCACGAATGATCACCGTTTGAAATCATTCTTAAAATCATCCATCTCCAACTGTAATAACTTACGTTAGAAACCGTTGGTACAAGAGATTCTACCGTCATAGATTTGATAGGATAGGAATAAATATTACCCTTGTCGAGTTGATGTTCATCTAAAAGTGGAATGTTTCAACACTTGTCATGATGGCAAGGACTTTTGCTGCTATCTTTGTATGTGTTAAGGCACACATGATCCACAATCCTCATATAACTCATCTCAAGGGAAATGTATACCCCACTGTAATCATATGCTCTAACCCTAACTAGAGCGGAAAGGAGAACCCTCTAATGGAACACTAACTTAACTCCTGATCTAAAGGGAACAATGTGGGGGTATGCTTAACCCACTCTACAAATCCCAACACAAAGTCAGAAATGGATAAAAAATTGTTCAAGAACTAGTCAACCAAATTTTCCTCTAAAGAGCACCTATTGCACCAGGAAATGCACCAACATGAACTATATCCAGAGAAGAGCTTATACCTCATAACAACGGACCTCAAGACACCGGGTAGCCAAAATCTCTACCAAAGGTTGGGCTGCCTCCTAACTCTCTCATGCGTAAAAGTGCCTCAAACGTCAAGGAATGTGTTTGTTTGAGGCCCTCTATCTTTATTAACTTTCTAAAACATCCGTGGAATGTGTTGATTTTCCATCCACAATCATCAAATAACTTCACTTTATCGATGGAGGAGAGAGTAGGTTAAAAAAAGTCGTTTTAGGGGTTCTCCGAAGAGGACGCACATGAGTAGGAGTTAAAAAATAGGATGCATACATCTCTATACCAATCTGCAAGACTCATCTAGATAATTTCCCTCACTGGTAAACCGAAATCTTTAATAACAAAGTGTCAGAACTTGATTTCTAAGGTCATGATGGAACCTACTATACCCCTCCAGAAGGTTAGCCAAACTCTTCCTAGAGCTATACGTAACAGATTACTAAGTGAAATCGAACCAAAAAACAATACATTTTAAAAAAAATATGTTAAAAGAAGATAGTAAAAAAATTGAAAGCATCTTAACACATTGAATCTTCCTTTAGTTGAGCAGCTAATTAAAAATAATAGTATAAGAGTTTTACAAGATTAAGCTAAGTACATGTTTTCCCTCAATATAATATTAAGACTATGCAAAAATAGATTGGAACCAGTAGATACAGATGTGAAAAATGGACCTTATAGTCTTTGAAACTCAATGCTTCTCCACATAAATCCAAATCAATGATGATACATCAAAATATATTGGAACCAGTAGATACATATTCGAAAATGGACCTTAGTCTTTGAAACTCAAAGCTACTCCAAATAAATCCAAATTAATGATGATACGTCAAATTGTGATCTACAGGGGATAAAAGTGTAGTTAGAGAGCCAAAAAGGGTAATTAGTAGGCATAAGCTGACTGAGTTCAACACATAAAAGAAATATAAAAAATGCAATGAGGATATAAAATCCCATGTAACTGAACAGGAGATACAAAAGTATGAAGGCAATAAAGAACAAAGATAAGATACAAGAGATAAGAGGTCGATCCAAATGTTTAATATGAAACACAAGCCAACATAAAATTTATAACGAACTAAGATATAAAATAAACTACCCACAATTAGGAGGACCCACTATTATAGTTCTAATGGAAAAGGCTATTATCTAAAAAGAATATGGAAATATAGAACATAAAATATTTTAAAACTAACCTCACCATGACAAGAAGATAAAGTCAACAAACAAAACGCAACCAACCTTGATAATCCAAATGATGCAACCAATAAACAAGTATACTGCTGACAAGTGATGCATATGATTGCATGATTAATATAAGAACTATTGGATATTAAGAAACCTTTACCCACAAGCAATCCCATAAAAGGGTCACCTTGCCAGACATTTCACTTCCAAGAGCACAAATTACTTGTCTAACAAGAGTAAACCTAGGGGCATAATTATAACAAATCGTCCTCCATCAAGATAATAAACTCCCATGGTCATAACCCACCCAAATAGTAAGAGAAAACATGGGACCATAAGTATAAAAATAACATAGAAAAAATGATATTGACGCGCTGAGTAGTCAAGTAGTACTTAGAGCATCTTAGAAGCCTCTAATATCTCATGTAGAAAAAAGCACATCTTGACACCCTATAATCTCAAAAAAATCTAAATCAAATGACCAAGGTTGCAAGAATCCTATTAAAACTACTTTAATGTCTTGTAAGACGGTATGTCACCATGAATGGTAACTATGCAAATGCATGACCCGCGATGTATGACTAATCAATTAGAGTGAACAAACAATGTAATGCATCTCTTTGAGAACATTCAAATAATATACCGAAGTCAGATAAAAGTATAACCAAGCAAAGTACAATAATAACTTGTGATCCACTAATCTTCGTACACGACCACAGACCCCACACTTTTATTAATTTGTGTGAAAATATAACACGACAAACACAAATAAACAAAGGAATAAGTAAAGTTCTTACAAATCAATAAAAAGAGAACCAAATCACGGGAGGAAACCCTATCCCAAAAATATTCCTAATCAATGACTGAGCATTACTATGATCAACTAAAATCTATGTTGAGTCACCACGGTCGCGAAAACAAGCACAAGAATAATAACCCAAGACAAGTCCTACAGGAACCAAATCATAAATACAAGGGAAAATAAACATAACTTAAATTATCAAAGGTCTAACGTAGTTTAAAGGTAAAAATTACAAAACCTACCAAAGATAAGAAAAAATATCTACACAATGAGCAAATCTAAAACACAAAACAAAGGATCACAACCCTAATAATAAGCTTAATGTTCCTATAAAGTTGTGTAAAGATTGAATGAACAAAGGGAAATCTAAATACACAATAAAAAATATTAATTACATGAAATCTATACTAAACATTACCTAAAAAGCTCAACCAATACAATAGTCCAAATCAATCCTCAAAGCAAATTTAAAACACAATGAAACCATCACAAAAGGGCTCTCCACTCAAAAAATTCCTTCAAACACCACCACGATATCTATACATCGTTCCCTTAATAATTAGGAAGGTTTTGACCATAAAATCACATTAAACAGAAATGGATAAAAAATTGACACAAAAGGAAATGTGAAACCTGTTCTAAGGATCTAAAAATTGGCTTCATTAGTAGGTCCAAAGTCCTAGTCTATGCTTTTATTCAGAAATGGAATAGAATTTCGAGTTCAGAAAAGTAATAAATCAACACATGGCATAACAAAACATATAATCTCAAATAAAAGGACAAGGTAGCACACTAAACATGGATTTTACCTCAATTAGAGTCTTACCAATCACATCTGGATGTCCCCCATGTTGCCACAATCCGACGGAGCAACCAAATGTTTAATAACCTTTACTGGAGCTAAATAAGGGAGAAATAACCTTTACAAGATATGAGAATAATTCTTATCGCGTCATTGGTCTAAATTTAAAAGGAGTAATTTGGCCATCGTCAAGAGGGATAAGCATCGCAACTGCATCGAACTGAGCTTCGAGGATCCATAAACATGGAATCCCTCACATGAATGGCACTTAGCCATCCTCATGGATTTGTGACCGTTTTTGGCATCCTGCGAATGAGTAGGGACAGCTTCCAAGGCATCACAAACGAGGCCCGGCCTCTATGAACGTTGAAGTATGGATGATAACCATTCACGAACACAATGTACGTGCACAAACATGAAGGCCTCAAATGGATGCATCAATAACAATGATACGTGCAAGGTAATTGGACTTAGAAAACTCAAACAAGGTCCCCGAGTTATATTTAGAACCCTTACGTGCTAAAAAATAAGCAACCCTAATAAACTAAACTTTCTAGTCTAAAAAAAATTGAAACTTCCATGCGAGGTAATCTCGACAAAAATTATGTCCCACCCCATATTTCATGTTTTCACAAATTCCATAAACAACTCAAAATAAGATTAAAAGCATAAGAAACAACATAAGGATTTATATGGAAAAAGCTCGACATTCTACAACTAACTATACCAACAGAATTCTCATCCGAGCATGTTTACCATGATTGTTGACCAAGGTAAAACATAAATCAAAGTTTAAAGTTCAAATAACCAATCACACAAACTCAAACATAAGACCTTGGGGAAAATGTCAACCATGCTAGTAGCCCTACATGACCCTTTAGGAGCTTCTAGAATCTTCGTAATAATATTCTAAGGTCATCTTCCTACATTTTTGGAAGAAAAATATCCTTCCAAGGTTTTATATTTCCAAAATATTGAAACTTAGACAAAACTCAAAATGAATGACCTTGCTAATGAAAAGTTAGTCTCAACAAGGAATAAGTGATTTAGGGTCACTACATGAAATATATAAATGTTAAACAGATAGGAAAAGACTGAAATAAAATGGAGGATAATTACATTATTTCACATTAACACATAAATTTTATAACTTAATTATTTTAATTTTGTATAAATATCACTAAAAATATAATTAATTGATTAAAGTTTAACTCAGCAGTTGATTTGAGTTAAATAGTTTAATTTTATTTTCCCACAAAAGTAGTAGCATTAAGGAAACACTATCTTATTATACATATATTCATACCACATCTACTGATTCTATTTATAATTTTGAATAATTATGTATCTTAACTCTAATTAAGAGTTTTCATCCATATATTAAGAAAGCTTCAAAGATTTTGGCTATCAAATATAATAAAAAGGGAGAGTGGCAAGCGAGATGGGGAGGGAGGCAATCGAGATAGTCATGTATTACATACAGGTCTAATTAGATTAGATACATGTACATGTATGTATATAGTGGATTGATATTTTTATGTATTCAAAATACATGTGAATCTACTCCATATAGAATATCTATTAAGAATTACACCTAATTTTGACCTCGTGTATGTTGAGATACATGAATATAGACATATCAAGAGGTATTTAGACGCACTAAAATTTTGTCCATTCATAGTTTTGCAAACTTAAATGTATACAAGTAATTAACTCCTAAAATGGAGATATTTATGTAAGTTTTTGGAGAATAAATATTTAATTTGGAATTTAGTAAATTAATTATGTTGTAATAGATTCTCAAATTTCAATTCTAAATGTTAATTGATCTTGGGATAATATATAAGTATCACCAACCCAAGACATTAAATGAAATCTCAGTTACACATCTTAACTTTTCTAGTATAACAACCCAAACTATCCTAATTAGCACCAACACTAAGACTCTGGTGGGAGAACTACTACTAAAATCCAAACTATGCAACTAAACTGAAACAAAGGCAATTAAGTTACACAAACAAATTTAATTAACTAAATAAATTATGCGGGATTAATACTTAGAACCTTAAAGTCATTGTACAAAAACTCTACTAAAACAAGACTACGAACAAGGGGTAAAACCCAAAAACTAAAAAAACACCATAAACAATTTGTGTAAGTCCGAAAAAAGTAGACATAAAAAAAAACTCAAGTCAGACCAATATAACAAGCTCACCCTTTAATTCAAAACGATCACTGATCTTGTAAACGAGTTATGTCAATAGCCGCTAGAAGATAACCTATACTCAAAATAAAAAAGAGCAATTATAGTATCAGTACATAATCAGAGTAAACTTGGAGGATCAGGCAGTTATTCCAATAAGCAAAACACATGTATGTAACGACCAAATTATAGAAAGACATGTACAAAACATAAACAATGTAATCATTATTCACATAAATGAATAGTTTCACAAATCTCATCTATATTCAATTAAATCATTTTAGACAAACAAATTCTCCTTCGACATCATTCATCATTAGAAATGAATGTAATCATCACAAGTGCATAACTAAAAAATTCAGTGGTCCTCCCACAAAACCCAATCAATCGGTCCTCTCACGGAACCCAATTCAATGTCCTCTCACGGAACCCACACCTAAAATATTAGCTTTATTGAACGTGGAACTCGATCCCATTTTTATGTCGAGAGGTGGCAATCGATCCTATAGTTCTATGGGAATGTTGTAACCCAATTTATGATGAAATATGGAAATCTAATCTAAGATATCTTTACGAAACATGGTAATCCGATCTCCATTCACACACCATAATCACAATCACAAGTACATCATCTAGATCATATACCAAGAGCTTACTCATGGCATACAATTAATCAATTGTCCTCACAGACAATTAGGGTGATCAATAATGCAATATTCACATATATACATGAATTATAACGAAGTAATTACAAAAATATATTACAAAAACATGAAATCACAAAAATCACCTACCTCAAATCCAAGCTTAATCATTTAAGGCACTAGAATATTTCATTTTCGGATTCTTTCCAGTTGTTATAGGTCTACAAAACTTCATATACGCAATCATCAACGGTTAAAGGTCTAATTACTTGATTTATAGCAAACCAAATGACTCTAGACCATATCGAAGATCCTAATACCCAAATTAGTGCTTTTCAACCACAATTCTCATATAAAACCCCTTCCCCATCAATAATAGCACAAGAAAATAGGTTCTACAGCTAGAAAAATGGATGAGAGGTATTAAAATCTTACCTTTAGCCTCAAGAATGGCGAAAAACAGACAAGAATTAGTCTAGGTAGTCTTCTTGGCTCTAAAAATCGAATGTGCCAAATAAGGTTTGGGTTTATTTGCAAATTGAAGTTGCATTGGACCTGCTACAGCTACAACTCCAAAAATCTCGCTAGAGAATCCTCAACGAAAACATAATGTACCCATTCATGCTAAGATTATCTTGAGGAGTTCAACTAACCAAAATTCAATTCTGTAAAGGCGTAGGGGTTATTTATCGTCTTAGCTATCAACTCACATAATAAAATTCATAATTAGTTCTCTAATTCATTATTATATTTCTTCACACCTTAATGGCTCCAGTTTTGTCATAATCCGGACTAGGCTAGCAATTCTATGTTACTACCAAAAAGTTTTCTTGCCCCAATTTTTTCTTAGTTATTTTTTAATAACGATGGAATTCAGTCGTTACAGCTCAATACCAATTTACCCATCAATCATCCCTGAGTGATCAGCTAGGAAATACTTTGATAAAATAGAGGTAGAGTATTATCTGAAACATCGAATTACAGGGATACTTGTGTAGAATACCCTTATTACTGAATCTCACTACCCCCCAAGGGTCTCACATCTCCAACCTGAAGCCAAACAATTGAATACCTACACCTACCTCCCTTAAAATGCCTTAATAAAGTTTTCTCAACACTCCATTGATAACATTGTTGTATGTAAACTCACTTAATCACAAAGAGAATCCCAAGAATCACCAAAGGTGATCGTACACACGTCTTCCCCATGTTTTCAAGGATCTTGACATAATCATATGGACTAAACCTTTATTACAAAAGCATGATAACATTAAAATTCAATACTTGCTACAAGTAAAACTAAATGAGCCAACTCATACTCATAATACCCAAACTAGGATAGTTCTTAACGACATCTCCAACCCCACAACATAAATTTCCATAAGCTGAAGTCAAAAAATTTTAAATCTTTAAACATTAGATACTTTTTGAGAGATACGTCCAAACATACAAACCAACAAACCATCCAACAACACTATCAAAATGCTAGACTTAGTAATTGTATATTACCTCTTAAGAATAGAAGATTTTAATTCTACTATCCCCACATTCGAGCACACACAATCAATGCATGACTTCACTGACTAGATTAATATTACGATTTTCGGACAACCATAATAATGCATGATGTCTCTTCTATAAAATCTCATAAGCAAGGTGATACATGTAAAACCACTTGAATACTTTACAACTCCAAAACCAAACCACATAAGTCATCTGAAATAACCGCGTCTTCCCAACTCATCCTACTCAACTCAGAGAACATAGTAAGATCGGTAAATCTTATCCACCATTAGATATTTAGCCACAAAATGAAAAACATGCATGACCATAGCTATTGCATCACATCACAACCATTTACAAAACAAAATAGATGGTAATATAAGAATTTATCAAATAACGTGAAAGGTTTTCCTTTGAAGAGTTGAAACTAACTCTTTTCATTCACTTGACTCAACATACTCTTAATATCCTTCGACTGAGGGTAACACTCTTAATTCTATCAACCATCACTACATTCCGATAATCAACCCTACACTTAGCCATCACTTTTAGAATGAAAATCTTCGTACGATACTTCAATAATCAAAACTAATAAACTTTGCAACTCAAACGAAGTGTAAGTCTTTTTAAATACTCAATACATGATACAAGGACCATTCCGCACCTTGCAAATTCATACCCGGAGAACATACAACACCATCAATTCTGATTTTCTGTTAAAAATCTTACTTGTAAATTCAACTATCTAACACAATCTCCTTATATATAAACATTATCTTATACCTCGAAGGTTTTTATTAATTAACGGATATTTTATTATCATGGACCGCATCTCTATCAACCCGACATTTGTTTTGCTCAAATTGAATAGTACCAATTAATTACTCAAAACAAAAACAAAGAAATAATCATCACACTTGAGATAATATTTGTACACTAATTTTAAGGTGTTTTTTTCATTAGTCTTAATTAATATAACAGAGTTGTGACCCTGTACCATAGTAAGAGAAAAACTAAAGAAATCACACATCTCTAACCCAATTATATACATTTGTGAAGATAATTTTTAGCCTTTGCAAGAAAAAAATATATGCTTACTCTCGCCTCTATCTAAATGTTTTACTACATACCACTATTTCTTCATCATGACTCTAGCTCTGTATTTTCTATTCGAATGGTATTCAATAATCTCTTAAAAAATTCCATACAATCATGTTACTAACTTAATATTGGAAAACAACAACTTTTGGTACTCACAAGTCGTAATTACTATACAAATTTTACTTAAACAATACTATCATTATGCATTTGTATCCCATCAGAATTCTTCACGAACTCTTCTTATCATTATGCTCAGTTAGCTCTGATTATCGCAAGAAGTCTACATTATCCATAGACAAAACACCTCAAACTCATGTATACTCATAAAATTCAAAGGACTAACCTCATTTTATGCACTTTCTTATGGCTTAGCTAAAATCAGTTGTCCTCATATTACCTTCTTTGCTCTTAACAAACAAGAAAGGAGCATCCCATTTTGAAACATTATGTCAGAGGACCCCTTTTTTAAAAAAGCACTTGAATTTGATCTTTAAGCTCTCCCAATTCTAATACCACAGGAATAGACTCAATAGAGGTAATTCGACCTCAACATCACGAATATGATCAAATTAAGCAAATCCTACCCTTCAAGTTTCCTAGCCTGAATGAAGGATATCATCATAGCTAGCTTAGGCTTGTATACCCCTTCCCACACTAATCATTTGCTGTCGTGGATCTCCATAGTTACTGACTTAGCATTACAATTACACCCGGTGTGATAGGAGGACAAAAAATTCATGCCTAAGAATATATAAAGTTAGTCATTTCCCAACCCGAAAGTACCCTCTACAATTCAGGGAAACCCTTTGGCCGGAAAATTGTGTACTTGAACTTTCGGAGGTGTCGTACTAGCCATTTTTCTATCATTCATTACAAAATACATCAAAAATAGTATGGAATTAAAAAATTTCACGACACTTATAATAATAATTAAATATGTTCTATAAATACTAAAGAGTGATCACGTTATCACAAGACATCTTTGATATACAACTTAAATATCTTAGAGAGACAGCCCTTTACATAAAATAAAAATACTTCATAAGTCTGAATACTACAAAACTAAGAAATAGAACTATGTCAACCAATATATGAGGACATAGTAAGTCTTGAGAGAGTCGATTCCCAAGCTTTAACTTCTAGACTTCTTCTTGCCTCCCGCCTATACTTATAGAATATCTAAAAGTATGGGGTTAGTACAACACAATATACTAAGTATGACATATGCAAAAAAATGCAAAAAGGGACATTTTAGTAAAAGCTTTCATGACAAGTAAGTAAAACCTTCATGAACATTGAACTAAAATAGTATAAGAATTATCACTTGTCACATAAAATTGATCTCTTATTATTTTAGAAGCAAGACATAACTTTGCAGCAAACTCAATAACATTACAGTGAGCACAATGATATTATAGTGAGCACCTTCAAACCAAACACAGTTAACTCATTTACTTTGAGGTTTCCCTAAAAAAAGTTATCCTAAGACTCACTAAGGTAAGACATGAAGGAACCACCCATACACAACATTCAATACACACTGAAGTCATCCTTAAGACTACCAACCATATTCATACCTCGCAGAGGAAACAAGTCCACACTCTAGACTAGACATTAAAAGAACATTCATACATTAAGGACTTTATGTAAGTACCGTACTCCAATGGGACATGTAAGTTACACTAAGTGCAATGTTAGAGTATCATCCCATACTATTACTCACACTTAGTGCTCCTTGAGGATTCCCTTAGATCAAGCACACTAAATTACTCGTTCATAACTTAATTATATAAAACTTAACTTTACATGCTTCCTTAATTTAGTATTTAAGTCAACTAACTTCATTTTAAAAACACGATATCTTATTCACACTTCATATAAAACACACCAAGACTCTCCTTTCGGAATGTCTACTTAGTGCAATGGATATATAGCGTCTCCTACCACCCCCTACCCTAAGTAGTACATTCTTTCAGGAGACATAGTTCATTCATTCTTTTGTGAGGGATAGCTTAACCGGCATAGACCATAAGATCTAGACATGCAATCCCGATATTAGCCCTTCTCAAATGAGGGATCCCCACCTTGCCTAGGGTAGGGGCATTCTCTTATCTTTTGCATGGCTTTCGCAGTAGCTACACTTATGCGGGCGCATAGTTAAAGGATTAGGAGAGTGCTACTACTTAACTCATTCTCTACTAACGAGGAGTACTCATCCCAAGAGTTATATTGGAATATAACATCTCAACTCATTAAGTGTAACAACCCCTTCTAAATATCCTCTCGGTGCTAAGCATAACTCCCCACGGAATCTCAACATTTTATACTATAGGTTAAAGATAACTAGTGGACACCACATCTCAACTCACAAAGTGTAACCACCCCTTCTTCATATCCTCTCGGGGCTAAGCATAACTCCCCACAGGATCTCAACATCTCATACTATAGGTGAAGGATAACTAGTGGACATTACATCTCAACTCACGAAGGGCTTACGTCCTCGAACCTATCTTACAAAGATGTTTGGAGATAGTGATATGGGTACTAAACACTTCATCTCAACCCACGAAGAAAGTTCAGCCCAAAACTCAGCTTAATCACATTTTCTAACTTCATTCATTCATTCAAATGTGAGTGTACACCTGAGTACACCTTTAACCTAACCACCATTTATCACATTGAATTTTAAACATACTTAAACCTTCATTCATCATATTAAACACTAAAACATGCTTCACATAATCATATAGTTCCTTTAGTCATTATCTCTAGTGTACTTCACATAACAAGATTCATAAAGAACATCACAAGAACAACACTATTATAATCATACATCACATAATATGCCTTCATGGACTTATTCAAATTACACTATAAGATTCAAATTTATATATTCCAAATAAACACCTCCATCAAAGATGGACAATGCTACTCAACATCATTTCATAATAAGAGTTAATGAATGAGAAAAACATACTATTCATCCAAGCTTTTAACACCTATTAACAATTTACCCAACAGTTCATCATAAAATACCCCTTAGGTAAGTAGATAAACTATAATAAAAACAAGAAGAAACCAAAGCTCAAACACTACACAATCATATTCATTTAGCCCATTTCTCAAGCTAGAAGTTTGAAATATGCATAATCATGGGATGATTAGAGTTTTGATGTTAAAATCAGAAACTAACACTAAAAACAAAAAAAAATGTAATCATTGGAACATTTTAATATAACGATCCACGCTTAGAGTCAAGCATAGAATTTAAAAACCCATTTTCAAATCTTTTAGAAATGATTCCTTGAATGGAACAAAGCTCAAGGATGACTAACATACCTCAATAAGAGGGAAATCCAATGATATTTTTATGAAGAAAACAACCACCACTAGCCCTCCACGCTCTTCCTTGAGTCCTAGATTCTTTGGGGTTTTAGGAGAGTTCTTCTATAGAGATATAGTTTGAATATTTTAAAAGAGGGGTCTTCTCTTGATCTAGGTCTTAAAACGAATTTTATATACTTTTAAAAACCCTAAAATAATCATACTAGGTTTATAAAATACTTGGGAAGAGTTTATAAAACACCCTAAGCTTGGTTGTATAACGTAACATCTTTTGCAGTGACCCATCGACTACTACTAGCTACGGGGCATCATCAAGTCGACGGCCCGTCCTGCTAGGGCGTCCTTTTGGTATGAGTCTTCTTCCTTGGGGGATAAGATACCACTAAGTGTAGGACTATGCCCCCCAAATGACGGGGAATCATTGTGACTACAGTCAGTAGACTTATGGGTTTCGATTGCCCAGTTTTGGTAGTCTGGTTGACAAGTCTTGGGTTCCTATTCTAGGACCCCTAGTCGTGCGTCTTAGATGGAGTCGTATCCGGATGTTGAACCCCTAAACATTTTGATATATGTCCTAGGAACATACAACCTTAGTTTCATTAAAATTAACACATAAAACTCGCTAAAACACATAAGGACACACAAGCACTTTCTAAGGTATACCTTCCGAACGTCATGGACATTCTTTGATGTTTGACCTCCAAACGTCACCAAACTTAATAAATTTCCTAAGGACATCAATATTAATCATTTTAACAAAAAAATTAAATCATGAAACATTTACGTATCTCTAGTTCACCTTTGTTCATTCTTAGGTATTACTAGTCATTCTATAATGAAAAATTAAGCCATGTCTAAAATTCCAAAAACCCAACAAGACAAACACGATATACATAGGGTTAAAACATAAATGGGGCATCAAGTATATCCCCAACAAAATCAAATCCCAAGTCAATTGAACTGATATGTATTAATAAGTAGAATCTAGATCAACAACACACTAGTCATCTCGTCACAAGCAAACATAGTACATACGACCCCTACATCAGACACCTCAACCTCGATCTTTCCCGAGATAACGTAAAACTTATCCCTGTCAAGATGACAGTCAACCTCGTCATATTCCCATGTTATCCAAAATTTAACACATTTCATACCTTATATTTGATTGTTGAACACTAAATAAGATTGCGGGAATTACTTTAGTTACAATTTGGAGCCCATAGTTATGACTAGAAAATAAGGAGATTCTATTTCGTTTATATCGCTCTAGCGGGATAAATCTCATTGTAGCGGCAATGCTCTGCGTGAATACAAAGGGAACCAGAATTCATGCAAGAATTTTTAGGTTCTATTTCATCCTTTTAGGGTTTTCCAGGGGTCTCATTTTTACCATTCAATCAATTTTCAATTTTTCCATGCTAGTATATATGATACTTGGTTCATATTATTATAAAAAAACTCATCATCACGGCACATACCTCCTAGGATATACCTAGATATCTCACGATTATTAACTATAATGTTTCGCAACGGATTTCACAATGTTCATGGAATTACTTTTGCATACCATCAACGACCACACAAACATATTAAATATATCAAAGTTTAGATGAACATTTATTGTGCACATAATCACCTCATAACATTCAAGCAATTTTAACTTCGCATTAGAAATTAATTTAGATAACCCGAGGCACACATTCAGAGTTTCCAAGATAGAATTTGCAGATAATTTCAAATTTTTAATTAGTTATTTCGCTTCATTGAAGAATGTTTGTGATGATTCATGTATTATATGATCCCTAAGACTAGTTACAAATTGCAGCCTTCTTCATATTAATTTTTTTGATGGTGTTCCTTGGAGTCCACTTAGTTGAGATACCAATTGGAATGGGGAGATACTAATTAGACTCAACTCATACCACAAGTGATAATCTTGGCCAGGAGCCTCATAAATGAAAACTGCTAATTTCAATCCCGAAACTTGACCAAATCCAATTCTTAACTACCTCATTCTTAAATGATGGTAACCATACCTTAAATCACTCCTAGAGAAATAATGCATCTTTCCATTGGAAAAAATTTCATCTATCCAAGGAAATGACTACTTCTTCCGAATGGTAACCCTATTAAGCTTTGAGTAATCTATAAACATCCTCTCTTCCTAGTGATAACAATAGCCTTTTTTTGTCTAGTTAAGCCCATAGAATGAATGCGGAAAGATAAAAATTCGATCACCTAGATACCAATTGGATTCAAATAAGAGCACGTAGAAGTAGAAATATAAGTTTTTTTAAAATGTCCTATAGCCTCTCAATGAAAAGTATGGACATCATTGTACCGTTCTGAAACAATCTAATAGACTCATTTTGGCACAATGAAATTAATTAATACCTAGGCTCGGGTACCAATATGTCACAACTTAAACCTTCATGATTGGCACCCACACTAACCATGTGGTGGGAGAACTACTACTACAATTCAAACTGAGAAGCTAAGCTAATACTATGCAATAAAGTTAGGGAAATAAGTTTAATTAACTAAACAAATGCATAGTTAAATACCTAGAATTTTAAAGTAATTGTTCCGAAACTCTACTAACGACAAGTAGAAGAACGAGTAGTATAATTCCGAAACTAAACAATAGCATAAAGAAATAGTCTGAGTCAAAGAAGAGTGGACTTAAATAAAAGAGAACTCAAGACATCCATAATAACTAGATCACCTTTAAATAAAAAATGACCACTGATCTTCTTAACAAGTTCTATCAATAACCACCGGAAGATGTTTGTACATCATCAAGATCATACAACAAGAGGTGAGTCATGACATACAATTATTCACTTATCCTCATCTATGTTTAGGGTGATTAGTAATGAAATATTTTCATATATACATGCATTATAACAAAGAAATTCCAAACATACATCACCCTAACATGAAATACCAACAATCACCTACCTCGAATCAAAGTTTCAAACCCCTATCCCCAATGGCACTTGAATCTTCTCTTTTCTGATTCTTTTGGCTTGTTCTGGGTCTACCACAACTAATATACACAAGGATAAACAATCAAAGGATTAATTGTTCGGATTATATTAAACCCAATAACCCTACACCATACCCAAGATCCTAATACCTAAATTAGGGCTATTTCCACCGTGATTCCCAAATAAAAATCATTCCCCAGAGATAAAAATAAATAAATTGGTTCTATGAATCAATAAATGGATTTGGGGTGTTAAATTTTTACATTTAGTCTCAAGAATGGTGAATAACTATTAAGAATTCATGTGGAATCATCTCCTTCGCTCTAAAAATTGAAAAAGTTCCAATTAAGGTTGTTAAGGGGTTTGTTTATGTACGACATTAAGTCGAATATGGCCCTCTACAATTGACCTATCCTGCTACAGAGGCCCCGTGACAACGTCCAAAACATCACTACAACAGCCTCAATAGAGAGAAATTGTACCCATTTACGCTATGATCATTTTCCGAAGTTCTACTTGCCCGAACTAGATCCCATAGAGTTGTACGGATCCTCTAGGATATCAACTCTTGCAATAAAATTTAGAGTTAGATCCCTAATTCATTATTAGATTTTCTCACACCTTAATAACTCAAATTTCATCTAAATCTGGAGAAGTCTAGGAATTCCGATTTACTACCAAAAAGTTTCCAGGCCCAATTTCATTCTTCATTAATTTTTCCATCACAACGGAAACAGGTCATTACATCTAGTATCCTATTATCCCCTAACTCATTTTTTTTTATTCTTGTGCACCTTTAGTGATTATGTGACACCTGAACAAGGTAAATGACTTCATTTGTACATCACATGACTCCATAAGTGTAATTATTTCATTTATTTTTAAATATTTTACATTTTTTTGGTTTAAATTTTTTTAAAACATTCTTGTTATGTTCTCTATCTTCTATTCGAATTAAGTTAAAACAAGACAATTTGTTTTAACTATCTTTTTACTTGTGTTAAAATAATTTTCTTCATTTCTTTTACCATTATTCATAATCATTTTCAATTTTTCAATTTTGTTTTATGATTTTATTTTCTATGTCTTCCCTTTTTGTTTATTTTTAAAATTAATTTGAAAACTGTATTTAAAATAAACTTATTTCGAATGGATATCAAAATAAAGAAAATAAAACATAATAAAAACAAAAAATTCAAAATGTAAGGAAAAATTTAACCAGTTATTTTGAATATAAAACACATAATTTGTAAAATAATTAAAAAATAAAAGATAAGAAATTAATGTAACGGAAAAAGTAAAACATTCAAAGTGTGGATGAAATTAAAATAAATATACTACGAAGAAAGGAATGGAAAAAATAAATTTACATAATTTTGAATGTAATCAATTACGTGCACTAACTAATTGTAAATAAGACACATGTCCAACTCTATAGGTCTTCGCATTCCTTCAAGAAAGTTCGCACAATATTTGACATGTCACTTTTGTGATGTGCTTATTAAATTTTATTTTATGTTAGAACACTAATTTGATCCTAGTTAACTATAAGTGTATTGAAAGAACTATGGTCATAGCTTGGGGGCTATTTGTGCATTATCCCATTGATTTTTCGATAGGATTATATAATTGGAAAATGGTCATTTATATCCTTGTACTATAAAAAATAATTTAAATATATTTCTTTTGTATACTTTCGATCAAATATATCCTTTTTAAAATATTCGATCAAAACATACTATATATCTATTACAATTTGGTAAAAGTTTTCCTTTAACTTTTCTAAGAAGCACGTGGCAAGATTAGAAATAAATGACCCAGCATAACTTATTTTCAAAGCCTATACATTTAATCAATCCCCATACATTTCGTCGACTTCAAGATTTTTTTATTTTCATCTTAAATTATATATGGAGGATCTCCACAATAATTAACACATATGTGATTGTTAATTATTGTTCCATTCCAACGAGTAGAAACTTGAATCGAATTGACTGATAGAATTGACATGTAAGAAAAAGGGTGTTCAAATTGAGTGGGTATTATTGAAAAAAAATGATAAAATACTTAAAAATCAAACTGGAAGAAATTAGTCTACATGGGGTAAATAGGTGGTTTTCTTAAAAAGTCATGAACATCTTAGATTCAAAAAAAGTATAAAGCAACATTCTCTATGATCTTGTGCGTGTTTTGATGGAGCCACCTACAACCCATGGACTAACACATGGAACGTTGGTCACCACCATGGTTCACCAACCAAATATCCCAAAATGTCAATTTTCAGTACTTTTTCAATGGTTCACCTAAATGGTGCACGGTTTAGTGTATTACTAGTGGGTAGGTTTAGTAAGTGAGTCCAAGACTTATAGAGATTCATAGATCAAAAGTCAATACCCACGCTCAAGAGATGCGGATCATCAAAGGAACTACGATCCATAGTCATCTTATAAGCCAATATCCAAGGATTATGGTCTCTGACGCCAAACAACAGTCAACCATTATGGTCTATGGTTCAACCAATTGAGCGTAGGTTGTGTCGCGAATGAGTGTCAACAATTGTTTCTTAGGGGCTTGTGGGTCTTTATCCAATTAATGTATCCTAATATTGTGTAATTTTACCATCTATCTAATATGTAAATACTTTTTTTACCCCCAATTACCCTAGTTAAAATGACTCTCTCAAATTCATTAAAAAAACAATAAGTTTTCCTCTCAATATATTTCACTCGCTAAAAATCTTGAAGCAAAAGGAGTCAACCAAGGGTATCATGTCATGCATCCTAATCCTCCATTGAAAGGCTTGATTTTTTCATTAAGGTATGATAATTTTCATATATGGATCCCTTTCCTCGATAGAGTTCCTATAATATTTAGTTTATAAAGTTAGGGATCTCCAACAGAGTTAATGTCTTCGTACATGTAAATGGTTGCATTCAATGTTGAATTGCTCCATTATTTTATGATGTATTCTAAATGAATTGAGATACATCCTCATGAACCCATTATTATATATGTTCTCCAAGTAATGATGATATAATGATGGCTTTGAAATATGAAATAAGATTTATAGAAATATGCGTGTTCTAATAAAATTGATGAATTGTGATGTAAGTTGCTGTGAGAGTAAAGCATATATGATGTTTTTTTAAGGATTTCTCATATACACATAAAAGCGTGAATGTGGGTAATTTTCTCACATAAAATATTTTAAAGTTGAAAAGTCTACTAAACCAAATATGAATCAAAGTTTGGGAGTTATTCTACTAAAACCTAACTTGGATTGGTAGTCTTAATTGTACCTTTACTTAGTTAACATATGACTTAGATTCTACTGGAAATATGTTGTGCCCTTCCATAAATAATAAAATAAAGTTAAGAAAATAACTATTTCGTAGGATTTACGCTTTGCATCGAGAGGATATTGAGGTGGAATCTTTCATGTTAGCTTAGGTCGAGTTTCTATTAGAAATATTGTTATCCCATATGTATGTGCTCCCATAGGATGATTGTATTAGATAGAAATTAATTAGTGGATCCACAATATTTCGAAGATAACGGTCTTACCTTGGAAAGTAGGATACCCCTTTTTGTGTAGGGTATATGCTGGATATTTGGTTGATATCTTACATGGTGTTATATGTTGGCTAAAGGTCAATCACCCACAACAATAATCTAGGATTACTTAAATATGTATGTCACAAATGTTTGAACGATATTAGCTTGTATTGACCACATTTTATGACTTATGCGTTCGAAATCTTTTACTCATGTTTTACATTGGTCATTGCATGTCATAATAACCTCTTTTAAGCATCTTTTATTAAGTTTTATGCTTGACTATTAAACTTAATGCATTTTTGTACTAATATATACTCTATCCTTTATATCTTAAAAAAGGTAGGGTCGGATTCTACAGATTCAAATATATGTGGCGATGGAGCAACTAGTAAAAGCTTGAAAATAAGTGAGCCATTCGGCATTTTGCCAAGTAATTACTTACTTCACCATGTTTTACAGAACTTCCCAGTAATTTTGGAAGTTTAAACGACATTAAAAATCATAATCGCTGACCTTGTTGGAGATTCGCCAGCAATTTCATAGGTTTGCCGAGTTTTACAGACTCCAATTTTGAGAATATCTTGAGTCAAATGGCAGATAAAGTAGAGTTTGTCAACCTTTTCGACGACATGCCGAGTGTCCTTGTTGCGTGCTACCAAACATTTTTTCTAAAGACTTTCTCACACTTCAACCTGTACAACCAGCATACAATTATTTTACCCACACATAAATATAAAATTCTAGGGAGTTTTGTGTTGCCTCCCAAGAAATGCCTTACTTAATGTCACGGCATGAAACAAATTAACAACTATTGTTCATCCTCGAAGGCAACCATCAACTTCCAATGAAAACTTTGATGATCATACCGTAGTATAGTAACCCAACCATGGATTGAATCATTTCTATATGGAGTGGTTATGCTAATTACTTGAAAAGTAAAATTAAGTTCTAACTAATCGTAGCTAAACATATTATTTTTAAAATTAATAGAAAACTAAAACTAAGTTCCTACTTATCTTAGCTAAAGATAGAGGAATAGGGGTAACGCAACCATCAATTATGTATTGAAGTTTTTTCACTATTAATTAAAAACAACTAAATTAGCAAAAAGTGCTATATCAAGAGAGGGGGATTTTTAGGATGTGATAGCAATACGGGACAAATTACATTATTGGGTTCATTATTTTGATAGGAAATTCATGGAGTAATTGTGACAAGGCTATACATTAAGGGGGGATTTGATCTCTCTTGAGAAATCTACCCAGTTTCAAAAGGGCATCTCTCGGACAACCACTTGCCGCATTAAAAATAGCATTTTCCTTCCCACTCCCTCTATTGAATTGAGTTTGAGGGTATGAGACAAGGGTTCACTCTCTCGAGCTAAACCTCACGTTGAGTTATCACACTGGCCATCATCTTAGTAGTCTTAGTTATACGACCTCTCTCTCGAGCAAGCAGAAAACACATACATGAGATTATATTTGCAACTACAATTTTATCATATTCATCCAGAACTAATAAATGAATTGACATTTAAAATATGAATAAAGTAATAGCAATGAAGACACAACAACTAATTTAACCCATATTTACAAAATCACACCCCAAAGCTAGACATGTATAAGAGATAGAAATGTATACCTGAGCTTACATTGAAATGGGTGAAGATTAAGGTCTTGTTATTGGCCAAGATTGAAAATAGAAAAGACCAAAGTAAAAATACTTGGAGATGAAAAACTTTTAATCTTCAAGATCTTCTATAACCCTCTCTAAATATAGAGGTAAAAAGTAATGGTTAAAAAAAATGAATGAACTGTCTAAAATTCAATACTAGTCTGATAAAATTAATTTTAATCTAAATAATTCAACAAGTATTTATAGATTTCAAAGATTAGTGCTACAACGGATCGGTCGACCGCAATTAATCCAAATCGCCGAGCAAATCAGGGATTCGCTCTTAGGTCACTTCATAACCGTCTTGCGCTCTCTCTAAGCATATTCTTTGTTTTGGATCATTTGAAAAAATGGTACTACTTCAGAAAATTTGCAGAGATTCTCCGAATGCTCCTTTTAACTGTTAATTTGATCATTTCCTTCAGTGTTCATCACACCAGAACAAAAAGAGATATTGAGACCTATCAGAGATTTGCCAATTAGATTCGACTATCCTCAGGCCTTCATTAATTCGTTCCTTTGTCGATTTATTTTTATAGCACACCACTCTAGGCAGTCTTACAAACGTCTGTAACACTCAGCCTACTTACACCCATGAAATTGACTAAGTATACAAACACTCAAACAACAAAGTCAAACAGCAAGCAGAATTTACAGAAACCTGTCCCAACCTTTATTAATCTTTAGTTAACACAAAGGAAGGCTTCACGAATTAGTCTAAGGCTAAAAACACTTTGTCTAAGCCTTAGACGAATTTCCTCCTTTAAACAAAAATTCTGCACAATGGCAGTTACATGCGGCAGTTACAAATGACACCTATCCGACACTTGTCATCATAGGGTTCAAAACTAACTTCTGAACAACTATATTTCTAACAGATAGAATCTAATTCAAATTATATTCTAATCTATACGAAATACTAATATTCTAACACTTAGAATATTTCAGGCTTCATTCCAAGACTTAGAATATTTCTGCCAGCTTCCAACACTTAGAATATTTTAGCAGTGTTCCAACACTTAGTTTTATTTCACTAATTTGGGTGAAATGCCTTTGTTCTTGACATTGTCAAGTCTTCACAGCCTTGCCTTATCAAGTCAACATGATGTCTTGCCAATTCCATTAGCCCGCACGTAATCCATGCACGTTCAAGCTGCTTTGCCAACACCCAAGCACCTTGAACTTGTGTGCACTATTTTTCCCTCATCCATGTCAAGACCAATGCCCAAGTCCGTGACATGTCTGCAAGTAGTTAGATAAAGTAGTTTGCAGGTGTAACATACCACCCGCAACACTTGAACTCGATGTCCTCATCGAAACTGTTTTAAGGTAGTCCTAGATTTGAGCATCAAAATGCCATAAGTCTTTTGCCTTCTCCCAAACTGCATCTGCTGCACTCTTTCCTATCCAGTGAACAAATAATTCTATCTTAGTATTCTTCTTACTTGTGCCCAAAACCTGGTGATCAAGGATCTTCTCAATTTCAACATCATACTGAGTAGGTACTGATGGAGGAGCCCTCTTTGACCTGTTTCTATCCAGATCATCTGCATCTGCAAAGTATGGTTTCAAGAAACTCACATGGAAAGTAGGATGGATTTTCAACCTTTATTGCAACTTCAACCTATAAGCAACTTCGCCTACTCGTTTCACCACTTCGAATGGACCATCGTACTTTGGAATTAAACCCCGATATCTGGTCTTACTTACAATCTGTTTCCAGCTTTCTGGGGTAAGTTTCAGTAACACCTTGTCACCTACATTGAACTCAACTGAGCGACGATGTTGATCAGCATACTTTTTCATGCGCCGCTGAGCCTTGCGTAAGCTATCTTGTGCCTCAGATAACATTTCAAGTCTGTCCCTTGCAACCTTGTATGTTGGTCGACATTTTCCCTGATTTCTAGATTTGGCAACATCTAGTGGCGTCATAGGTTTTCTGCCTAAGACGATTTCAAAAGGGCTCATTTCTGTTGCAGATGACTTGTGCAGATTATAGCAAAACTGCAGTGTCCAACAATGCTATCCAATTCCGTTGACTTGCTGTCACATAGTGCCTCAAGTATTCTTGCAACAAGTGATTAATCCTTTCAGTCTATCCATCTGTTTGTTAATTATTTGCAGTTGAAATTTTAATTCAGTTCCCATCATATTGAACGATGCAGTCCAAAATCTACCAGCGAACCTTGTATCTCTATCACTCACAATGTCAGCCGGAAAACCAAAATACTTAACCACATTTTTGTATAACAAATCAGCAGCAACTTCGGATGAGCATAATTCAGGAGCAGCAATAAAAACAAAATATTTTGAAAACCTGTCATCTACCACCATGATAGATGCTTTGCCATCTACTTTAGGTAATCCAGAAATGAAATTCATGCTTACTGATAGCCATGGCCTTTCAGGAACAGGCAAAGGTTGCAGCAAACCTTCTTCGTTCTTATGTTCAGTCTTGTCCACTTGACAAACATGACAAGTCTTGACGTATATCTCTATATCGTCTTCAATTTTTGGCCAAAAATAAACACGAGATAGTAAGGCTAACATCCTTTCAACACCAGGATATCCAGCCCAAGCAGAATCATGCACCTCTTCCATTAAGTCTTTGTGCAACCCACCCTGATTTGGTACAACGATTCTCCCCCCTTTAAAATAGAGCAGATCTTCCTCGATCCAATACCATCTCATTGTGCCATCTTGCACTTGAACCATCCATTTAACAGATAATGATTCATTTGCACCACACAACCTTATTCTATCATAGAAAACAGTTTCAAGTTTTGAAATTGAATATACTGCAACAAACACTTCGTTTCTACTTAACACATCAGCAACCTGGTTGTGTTTTCTTGGTTTATATTCCCACATGAAATCATATTCTGCCAGGAATTGTTGCCACCGTGCTTGTTTAGGATTCAACTTTTTCTGTCTTGAAAAATGTATTTGCCACATTATCAGTTCTTACTACAAATCGAGTACCCAAGAGATAAACTCTCGAAACCTGCAAACAGTGTACTACCACAACCATTTCTTTTCATGTGTTGAGTATCTTTTTTCAGCATCATACAATTTTCTACTTTCAAAGGCCACTGGATGAAGTTCCTTCACTAATACGCCACTAATTGCCTTGTCTGACGCATCAGTGTACAGTTCAAATGGTAACTCAAAATCAGGCAATTTGAGTATAGGTTCAGATGCAATAGCATTCTTCAAATTCTTAAATGCTTCATTACATCGTTCAGACCAAACCCACTTTGTATGTTTCTTCAACAAATCTGTCAAAGCTTCTGCCCTTTTTGAGTAACCAACAATAAACTTTCTGTAATAGTTAGCCAAGCCAAGAAACGACCTCAAATCCTTCACATTACGAGTTTCCTGCCAATCAAAAATGACTTGCACTTTCTTAGGATCCATTCGAACTTGGTTTTTACTAACAAGATGCCCCAAGAACTTTATCTCTTGTTGAGCAAACTCACACTTTCCATCTTGACATAAAGTGTATATTTTCTCAATTGAGACAAAACCAAACTTAGGTGATTAACATGTTCCTCCAATGTTCGACTATTAATGACAATATCATCTAGATAAACAACAACAAAGTCATCAAGATAGTCAAACAGTACATTATTCATTATGTTGCAAAACGTTGCCGGGGCATTAGTCAGCCCAAAAGGCATTATAAGGAATTTATATTAACCATATCTAGTTACACATGTTGTTTTTGGTTCATCACCCTCTGCTATCCTAACTTGCCAATAACCCGCCCTGAGATCAAGTTTTGTGAACCAGCATGCCTTACTTAACCTGTCTTTGGCTCAAAATCAAAGTGTCTGAAACTCAAGGTTAAGCATCAGTATTTGAGAAAAAATAATCATGTAACGACATTGTTTCTATCAAAACATAGCCCTTAATCAGTCTAATATATGGGTTGCTCCAATTTTGTTTGTTAAAAAGGAAGATAGTACACTGTATATGTATATTGACTATCAACAATTGAACAAGGTTATTGTTAAGAACAAACATCCTCTCCAAAGATAAATGGCTTATTTGACTATCTTCAAGGGGCAAGCTACTTTTGTAAGATAGACCTCCAGTCGATTTATCACCAAGTGAGTGTTAAGGAAGATGACATTGTTAAGAGAGCTTTTCAAACTTTATATGGTCATTTAGATTTTTTTTGTATTGTCATTTAGATTAGCTAATGCTTCGGCCACATTTATGGATTTGATGAATATGGTGCTTAGAAAACACCTTTAATGAGTTGTGGTTTGTTCATTGATGATATATTGATCTACACAAGAAGTGCAGACGAGCATACTTATCATTTGAGGATTCTGTTGCAAGTTCTCAACAACCAACAAGTCCTTGTTAAGCTTAGGAAGTATCATTTTTTGATAGGACACATGGCTTTTCTAGGTCACATTGTTTATTTTAAAAAGTTTGAGGCAGATCCTACCAAAATAGATACGGTTAATATTTTTCCTAGACATCTATTCCCTTAAAATATTAGAAGTTTCTTGCATTTATCTAGTTACTATAAAACATTTCCTATCCATCAATGCCACTAAACCACAAAACGTTATGTTTATATGGTATGGATCACATTAAAGTAGTTCACTATAAATTAAGAATAAAATTCATTCAGCTCTAGTATTCACTCTACGAGAGGGGGCCAATTTACCTGTTATTTACGTGATACCTCTAGGGCTGGGAGAGGATTTGTCCTTATGTACAATTGGATATTCAATTCCTAATTGATGAGTACAACATTTTGACTCATTTCGGGATATGTTTTAATACATTTAGTGCCTTCAAATGCATATTTTGTGTCAATAAAAGATGTAAATCCTTGAATTTCAGGTATTTGGATTGAGGAATAAAGAATGAATAATACTAAGCAAAAAGGAACAAGGAAATTCAAAGAATAAAGAAAAGAAGACCTGATGATCACCTAAACTATTAGGCGAGTCGCCAAATGACTATAATCTAGCCTAAATTTCCAGTGTACTAAGCTCTGGAGAAGAAAATCAACTCATCTATAGAAAGACGAAGTCGACATGTGACCAAATGGTTCCATGATGTAGTCTTAGATTGCCAAAAGTTACAAAACTTGAAGATGCCGAAGGCAAAAGCAAAAAGGCGACGAAATTGATCGAAGGGTGGATCGTCGAGTGATTCTGTGATCTCGACTTATTGCGCCAAATGAACCTGTGCATTACATTTTGTGTGATTATCAATACATGTTTGATTTTTTAATTTAAAAAGGATTTTGTGAAAATGAGATGCAATTAGACATTATTATTAATTTTCCTATTTTTGTAATGGAGAACATAGAATAGAGTCAAATTTTCCTTATCTATAAAGATGTGAAGATTTACTACTCCGAGAAATTGGAAGTGGGTGTTGAAGATTATTCATCTTAGACCTTTGTTAAGACAATATTAATCTAACACAGTTGATAGACACATAATTTTGTAATGGTTAATACTTTTTTATGATGTCTACCTAAAACCTTAATTATTTTCTCTATTGATGTGTTTATGGGTTGAATTAACTGTTGGGAATTGCTAATTGATAGTTTAAATGTTATTTAAAAGTCAATTCATTTCATCACTGTGGTTTATTATAAAGGGTTGTAGTTTCAAATGCAACATTTACTTCTTTTTTTCTCTTGTTCAGGAGAGAGGTTTTAAAACTAAGATTTCTAAATTGATGGTCTATAGGTATTTAGTTGTCATGCGTTCAACTCAACAGTGTGAATCCTAAACCTACTTCCACATATTCAACTTGAGAGAGTGAATGGACGAAAGCGTAGGTTGTTCTTACTTGCTACTTTTTGGTGTTTGAGAGAAACCAAATTGATTCAAGGTAAATTGTTCATGAGAAAGTTTATCCCCATGAATGTATAGCTTATTCATTTATTTACAACTATTTACTATTAATTTCAAATGTTTGTTTACCTTAACCCATAATCAAATCACATCCCAAGAACTCATCTCTACATTTTTTATTTTCGTGTTATTTGTTGTTGCATCTGAAAACTAAAATCAAAACCCTTTATCATTTGACACTTGTGTCACCCCAAACATCAATCATGCTATTATTTGTAAATGTTTTTACCTATGAATGATTTGAAAAATTTATGCTTTACTATTGATTCTCACATATAACCCCCACCTTGTGGGATTCCACCCTATGTCAATTAGTCGGGTTATATTACTAACTAACGATCATTGGACACTTAAAATTACATGAATCATCGTAATATGTTACATTAAAACTACTCCACTGCCAGGAATTCGTATTATTTTAGAATTCCTTGTTAAGATGAATTTTTTTCTTGTTTGTTATAGTTGAACTTAGATAATTTTAGTTTTGCTTTGCTTGTTTGTGTGTTTAAAAATGAAATATCAGTGTGAACGGAAGCAATGGTAGACAATTACGCCACTAAGATTACATCAGAACCTCAATGATGTAAATGAGCTTAATGTTATTGACACTTATATTATAAGAGCCATAGGTGAAATTAGCTTGTCTCTAGTCAAAGTGTAAAGACCCTAAAAATGAAATATACTATAGCCTAACGTGTGTTCATTTGAGTTTTGACTTAAGGCTAAAGGGGTTTAAGGTTGTTTTATGTTCTCTCTAGTCATGGTTACGGTTTTTATGGGTTAGACATCAAGGTATGACTTCCTAAGGACCACTCCAAGGGTCCTTGAGAAGTATCATAAGTTTAAATCGTAAGACCCCAATGATACAACAAAGTTGGAAAAAATATGGTGACCTATGGATGGGGTTCATGCCCCATAGGTCCATTCATGCCCCGTGGATGGCTTTCGTAGGTCAATAGACATAAAACAAAGTTGCAACCGCTAGACCATGGACCAAGTTCCTATGAACATATGGACGTTTGTTCTAAGTCATTTAAGTTATTTTATGAGTAATAAAACATTAAAAACCTATTCTCGATTTCATTATTTACTTTTTCCCAAAATAAAACCCTCTCTTTAAAAATATCTTTACTCTAGAACTAAATGGGAAATCAAAGTCAAATTAAAGGTAGGATTAATGATTTCAAGCTTTTTTATCTTAAATTTCGTTGGGTTATTAAAAATTAAGGCATTGCAATCCTTAATCCTTGAGTAATCTTACAGTCAAGGTCCCTGCCAAAAGAGATTTCAAAGTCTTTTAATGATAAAAATCCTATTTTCTAATCTAAGAATTGGTTCATTAATAAAACATTTTCCAAGAAGCTATATTGATGAATTAAGGTTTGTTTGATGATTATAGGTTTATTTTACATTTAAATCCATCAATAACCCACGATTTATTTAAATATATTTTATTATGCAATCTAATTGGGAATTTGTTCGTCATGAAAGTATAATATATAAAATTTTATTGCATGATGTTAGTTTGTGAATTCAAGACAATGGCTATGACTTCATATGGTAAATTATTGAAGTGTTGATGATGTGAATATTGTGGCCCTGAGAGTTTAATAATGAATAAGATCATAATGAATTGCTTATGAGGATGATGAATTGTCATGAAATTATGTCAAATACCTTATCTTTTGTAGTATGTTGGATTAATGTGTCGAGACTAATTCTTAGTCTTCTCCTTGATAAACGAGTGCTATATTGAATGTGATATCTTTAATTGATAGGCTTTGGCATCCTCTTCTTGATTACAAAATGTCTCTTCTTGATTACTAAATGTCTTAAGAGTCTTAATGTACACATATTGGTAGATATTAGGTTGGTAGCCTCTTTGTGAAAGAATGAATGTTAGAATTAGTAGACCTTATGTTGATCGACTCTTCTTAATTGAATGTCATTGTTTTATAGACATATAGTTAGTAGACTTATCCTCTATAACTTGATTCGGTGGACCTAATGTGGTGGTCGTTCTTGTGTATGTGTCTTGAGTCGGTAGGCCTTATATTGGAGGCCCTAAAGCACCCAAATATATTGTTAATGAAAGTAATAAATGGAATGTAGGGTAAGCACCAAGCAAATATGGCTTGATGGAGGTTCTCCTAAACTTTAGTCGAATCGCACTAAACATCTTTCATTTCTCATAACTATGGTACCACATATGATACAATCTAGACGATTCCATCCGAGCTAATGTTATTGGTCTACCTTAGGCAAGTAGAACAACTTTTTACGGTGTGGGAATAAAACAGTAGATTCCACAACTTAGATCTCATGGTCTATATCTGTTTAATGCTTATTACCGTCTTGTGGGCTTTGCACTGTAGCTACTTGCTAGGTACTATAATACTTAGGTTGTAGTATGATATTCTATCTACACATGGAACGAGTAGGATTTAATGTTCTTGAGTGATTTTCCTATGTCTTAATGTCTAAAGTGTGAATTGCTCTAAGTAAAAATGTCCTCTTGTATTAAAGTAAATTAGAATGATGACTTGAGTTCGAGTGAAGGAAAGGGATTTAAATGAAGTTATTGAATAATGTAGATTCTTATATGCTTAAATATAATGATGCATGCTATACATCAATCATGCCATTAAATTTTTCCTTGTCATGTATTAAAGTAGTTGAATTTGACTTTTTTATGGTGACTTCAAACGAGTACTTAATGTGACTAGTATTACGGTATGCTACATTCCCCTTGATTAAGTATGACCTAATGGTTTTCCTAGGTAATACCTCTAATGTTCCATGTTGGTTTATGTTATGTTTATGATTCTCTTATATTGATGAAATGAGTTACTTTGATTTCAATGTTTAAATGTAAAGGTTCTTGTCTATTGTAGCCTTGAGAAATACTTAGGTGCGGTATGAAGAGGTAGTTTGTGCTGCCACTTTATGTTTCACTTAAGCGTGTCTTAGGATAACTTTATATAAAGGCCCTAGAATGTTGAAATAATCTAATTAATCTATACATGTTTATGTAGTGCATTTTTGTACCAGTTTAAGTATGATCTCTTGATGTCAAGGTCAAAAAGTAAAGCTAATG
Source organism: Solanum lycopersicum (assembly GCF_036512215.1). Taxonomy (NCBI): domain Eukaryota; kingdom Viridiplantae; phylum Streptophyta; class Magnoliopsida; order Solanales; family Solanaceae; genus Solanum; species Solanum lycopersicum. The sequence goes on along the minus strand of NC_090811.1, from coordinate 19,240,971 downwards.
GTTTCCATGAGATAGTATGAGTTGCATGTTGGTTGTGACTTATATTATGCCTGTTTTACTCATATTCATGATATCTTATTATAATTGTACAAAAGCATGACTTTCAACTCAAATGTCTGTTTCATCATGTTTTTGCATTGTCATCGTACTTAATACTTAATTATGCTAACCCCATTCTTCTCACTTTTTACTAAAGTTTTGGGTATGGAGATATTGATATTCTACGCTTGAAGGATAACTTTCTAGTCTCTGAGACATGACGACCTGTTGAGTTGTCATACTTTGAGAACAAGACCCGTTGTGTTCCTTTATGTCTTTAAATTTAATTAAATATTTTGTATGGGCTTAATCCAAAGGTTGTATTGAATGTCTCAAAATGTTTCAGACAAAGTGTTCAATGTATAGAAAATCTTGTGCATCCTATTTAATGAAAAATATTTTAGATTGTAAAAGAAATTCTAAAATTCTTCTCTATTTTCAAGTATCTTATGCATTGAATAATCTATTACGCTTGTATAAGACCCCTTACGGGTCGAGTACGTCGTGTTATGACTTGTAAGTGCTCCCGTGTCATGAAAAACACGGTATTAGAGCACAAGGTTTTGTTAATGTTCTTAGGTTTTCTCTAACCAATTAGTAGAGTATTTTTCATAATATGAAACGTGCCGTATTATGAATAGGAGGCTATTAGTTTTAAAGAAAGTTTCACTTATTGATTCTTCAATCATGCCATATTGTTTAAGTCTATAATGTCTCTCTCTTGTTCCTTGTGAGTTGGTCTTTAGAGTATGAGCTCTTTAATGGAATATGTTATAAGGTATAGAAGAGGAAGGTTAGTTATGATACAAACTATGGCTTTGTGACTTGGAAGGTGTGAGATGGAAAATTGTGATTTTTGACATTATGTTTCGGTATCTTTGTTTTTTCCTTTGATTCTTGTTTAAGCTTGAGACCTAGAATTTTCTGGTAGATTGTTTCATTTTTTAGCGTCATGTGTGTTGATGAGTATTCCATGTCTTCCTTGTGATATATATGGTCTTGATGATATTTTGCTCAAATGAGAAAATGAACTTTATTATATGTGTTACTCATATTGATGTGCATCTAGCATGGTATGCCTAGTTTTTTTTATCATATTAAATTTTGAGCATGCTTCAAGTTGTTCTTGAAAGAATTGTATATCTTGCCTAATTTTTTTGAGGTGAGCATGGTGTTTTTTTTTTTTGAGAATGAAGGTCCTCGAATGAAATAAAGAATCACATTATTTGATGCATAATGAGTGTGTAGATGTAGTTCCTACCTCTTTATTGTATTTTCAGCCTATGAAAGGGGAGTTGATGTTTCCTCCTTGATTTTTGTAATGTTAATGATGTTGCATTCTTGATTTTCGGCTGTTTTTCTTGATTTGTTACCCCTTAGTGTGATTTAGTGTCATTCAAGGAGGAATGTTTCTATGTTAGGGATAATGTAAGGAACCTAAAAACGAACTAGTGAAACTAGAGCATAATTTGTTTGTGTTTGATTTTGTTGTTAAGTTTGAAGGTGTTTGAGGTTGTTTTATGTTATCCCGAGTTATGGTTGAGGTGATAAGGGGTTAGAAGTTAAGGTACGACTCCTAAAATACCACCCTAACGGTCCTTAAGGAGGACACTAAGTTTAGACCCCAATGCAACATGAATTTGTCAAAAAATTGGTGACCTACGGATGGGGTTCATGCCCCATAGGTTATCCACACCCCGTTGATGTCCTCCGTTGGAAAAGGGGCACAAAACCAAGTTATAGACCTAGAACACAGACCAGCAACACAGTCCGTCAATGGACTAACGGTCCGTGAGTCCCGGGCGTAATGGGAACTAGTTTGCTAATGCAATCTTGGCCAGTGTGGGGTGAATTGGTAAACTCACCCCAACTTCCTATAAATGTATGGAAATTTGTTTCAAGTAATCTATGGTACTTAAATAGTACTAATACACTAAAAACTATTTTTTATTTCATTATTCACTTTTCCCAGAAAAAAAAACCTCTCTTTTAAAATATCTTCGCTCTAGAACCCCATGGGAGATCAAGTTATAGTTCAAGCTAGGGTTGATGATTCAAGGATTTTATTCTTCAATTTTTTGGGATACTTAAATTTTAAGGTTTGGTGATCCTTCATCCTTGATTAAACCTATGTTGAAGGAGCCAAACAAAAAGAGATTTAAAAGTATTTTAATAATCAAAATCCTATTTTTATAATCTAAACATTGGTTCAATGATTAAACAAAATTCAAAATAAATTATATTGAAGTAGTAAGATTTTATTAATGAATATAAGTTGATTTTACATTGAATTGCTTAAAGAGCCCATGAATGAGATCATGTTAATTTGCTTATGAGGATGCTGAATTATTATGGAATTCTGTCAACCGTATTATCTCTAGTATTCTTTGATTTATAGGTCGAGATTAATGCTTAATGATATGGAATTTTAATTGATTGATGTGTGATCCACTTAGGTGGAGTTTTTTAATTACTTTTTACATTGTAATCATGGCCTTGAAGGCATAAAATGAGAAATTACAGTATTTTCATGATTTTATGAATACGATTATTATGTTAAGTTGATTCATGTTGTTGAAATGGTAGAATGAGGATCCTATATAGAATGTTAATGTATTTTGATGGAAAGTAAACTCTCTGTTAATTCTCATGAATGTTAGTGATGAAATAGGAACAATTTTCTATTATATTATATTGTATAATTGCTAGGTAGATGTAGGTGGCCTCTCCTTTATAAATGAATGTCATATTGAATGTGATCTCTTTACTTGGTAGGCTTCGGCATCCTCTTCGTGATCGATGACTTTATCTTGACTTAACTTTATAAATGAACACATTTTAGTAGACCTTAATTTGGTAGCCTCTTTGTATGAAATGATGAACGTAGCAACGGTAGACCCAAAGTTTGTGGCCCTTCATAAAGAAGATCAATGATATATCATCTATACCTTTACTCGGTAGACCTAATTGTGGTGGGCCTCTTTAATGAAACTACTCTATTGGAATGTAGGCTAAGCACTGTCCGGATATAGTTAGATAGAGGTTCTCCCAACATTAGGATGAATCTCTAAGAACGTCTTTCATATCTCATAGGATATTAGCCAGCGGATTTCATCTGAGCTAATGTTATTGATCTACCTTTAGTATGTAGACCACCTCTTTAAGGTGAGGGGATAAAACATTAAATTCCATGACTTATCTCTCATGGGATATGTTTGTTAAATACTCATTCCCATATTATGGGATTTTCACTCTAGGTACTTGATAAGTACTACAACATGTGGGTAATAGAATGAGATGTTATCTACAAATAGCACGAGTAGGCTTGAAGGTGCTTGAGTAAGTTCCATAAGTCTTAGTGACGAATGTGTGAAGTATTTTAAATGTATAAATGTCTTCTTGTATTAATGTTGATCAGAATGGTTCCTTGAGGTATAGCTAATGAAAGGGATTAAAATGAAGTGATTGAATAATGTCGACTTGTATGTGTTTAAGTATAAAGATGCATGCTATAGTTGAATAATGTCATGAAAGTTTTCCTTATTAGGTATTATAGTGTATAAATGCGTCTTGCTTATGGTCACTTCAAAGGAGTACTTTGTGTGATTAGTATTATGTAATGCTACTTGCACCGTGCACAAGTATAAATTTAGGTTTGTCGTACCTAACTCTTCTAATGTGACAATGTTGTTTATGTAATGATTATGTATCTCTTATATTGATGAAATGTGTCATAGCATGTTCTGTTGAAATGTAATTATTTTTGTCTATTGTATCCTTGAGGAATACTTTGGTGTGGTATGAAGAGGAAGTATTTGATTCCACTTTATGTGTTACTTAAGTTTGTCTTAGGGTAACTTTATATAAAGTCCCTAGAATGTGTAAATAACGTACATACTTTATACTTTTATGTATTGCATGTTGGTACTAGTTGATGTATGGTTTCTTGAGGTGAAGGTCAAACAGTAAAGGTAATGGAGTACATTACATACTGTAACTTGCATTTTGGTTTTGACATATTAATCCTCTTTTACTCATGAAGTTTTACTAAAATTTGATGAAATCATGACTTTCAACTTAAATTTCTATTTTTAGCATGTTTTGTAATGGTCATCATACTTAGTACTTAATATTTCTAACCTCATTTTCTCTATTTTAACTTAAGTGTAGGGTTCGGAGATATAGGTGTTCTATGATTCAAGTACAGTTTCCAAGATATTTGAAGATGAAGACTACGGGAGTGCTCCTAGTTTGAGGAAAGGTGCTTCAATATGAAGACTAGGTGAGTCCTCCTACTTCGAGGACAAGACTCGTTGTATTCCTTTATGTCTTCTGGTTTTGTTAATGTTTTTATATGGACTTATTCCTAATGTTGTATTCAAAGTCTATGATGGTTTGAGACAATATGTTTAATGTATATAAAGACTTCTGATTTCTATTTAATGAAATATGTTTTTGATTTTAAAAGAATTTTTAATACACGTCTCTATTCTCAAGTTTCTTATCCAATGAATGATCTATGAGATTTATATAAGACAACTTTGGGATCTACTTAACCATGTTATGACTTGGAGGTGCTCTCGGATCATGATATAAAGGGAAATCGGTGATTTGTATCACGAGTAATATGTTGCAACTCTTGCAATTGAGGGGATTTTCAGTTGTTTTGCTCAGAGGATCCGTATGAGCATAGTAGAAACTTCGTGTAAGTATGCAACAATTCTTTTTCAAGAATATATCCCAAGAGTTGGTTATGTTGAGAATGTTCTCGTTCTCTTTTATGAGAGAGGCATGTAAGTTGCTGGCTGAATTTCCATATGAATCAATCACTTCGTTGGAGGAGTTGTTCACCACATTTCAAGTGCGATTTTTACCTCCATCGAAGATGATAACTTTTCGGGACAACATCCGGAAATTTAAGTAGTTGGAGGGTGAGTAAATTCATGATACTTGGGTGCGATTCAACAAATTGTTGCTCTAATGCCCAACTCATGTCTTACCTTACAACGTGTTGCTTCTGCATATTTGCTAAATCCTAGAATCGACAAACAAGGGTGTTGCTCAATAACTCTCTCGTGGAGGTTTGATGCAATAACCTTATGTGATAATGAATCAGCTCTTGGATGGCGTGAATAAAATAAATTGGGCTTGGTTCACTAATCAATGTCAAACCAACTTCACGAAACCTCTTGACATTTTGTGTAAAAATTTCATTTGCTCTAATGCTCGAAGATTCAATGTTATGTGTGTCAGTTGTGCTAATCTTGAGAAGGCAAATTTTGAGGCTTTGTAGAATGAAGAGGTGATTTTGTTAACCAACCAAGGTTGTGGTTATCGTTAATCTACATGAGGTAGGGTGGTAACAAAGGTTTGAGTAGGGACAAAAGGTTGGAAAGATCGTTAAAGAAAACGGAGGGGTGAAAGAGAATGGAGGGACCGAAATCATAATTTGAAGGATGGGGAGAAGGATAGGTATGTGCTTCCACATGAGAACCAAAAGGCAAAGAATCAGGGAAGTGGCCAGTCTGAGGATATTCATTGTCGCATCCTCATCAATGTTGAGGGGTCGGACTAGATTTTATAAGAAATGAAAGAATATGTACCGACCGCTAGAGAGACTATGACCTCCCATTTCGTATCGATCAAGAAGTTGGTGACCCAAATGGATCATATCTCTTCTCATTTGAACTTGAGACATAAAGGGAGTTTTCATATAAATACTATAGCTAATCCTATGAATGAGGTTTATATGTGGACTTGCATTGTACCACGAATTTCACTAAGGAACTTCTTGAGAGGCGACCCAAGATTATTATTTATCTTCAATAAATGTTTTAACTAATGGTGTGTTTAATGTTCAGGTCAAAGTGTGGGAAGTGTTTGAAAAAGTTCAGGTTGGCAAGCAAATAGTCTCGTGTCCTCTTTCGAAAAGAGGTCAACGTGCCGAATCGTACAGACATTCGACTCAAAACAATATCAAATACGAGTCTATAAAACTTGGCGGGCCAAGGAGCTACTTGGATAATCATCAACCAGGTCGGTAAAAGGGATTCAATCAGCTATTTCGACCCCCACATTAATTCGAGGTTCTATAAAACTCAAGAGGTAACTGGCAACTTGGTATATCATTGAATGTGACGGCGAGCAAAACTAATATCTCCAAATGGCGAGAACCGGATAATTCTTAAAGGTTAAACATTTTAAAATTTCAAGTTTTTCATTTTCCCTTAATTTTTGACTTCCCAAACTCATTTCTTTTATATTTGAGTTGCTGATCGTGTGGTCGGAGTGGAATTCCTTGTAACCTAGTATTTTAATCTTATTTAATCGGCATCATAGGTTGGTTTTTCAAACCCCAAGTTTATTTTTTTGATTTTGTACTCATTTGCTATAATTTTATCTTCTTGATGTGTGTTGGCCTCTTTGATAGTATAGCATGCTTAAATGCCTTTTTTAATTTGGTAATTTAGCGTATAATGTTTATACTGTTGAATTCCCATGTGTTTGTCCTTAAAATTTCGTTCAAATTAGTGGGGTTGTCCTTTAATGTTCTTGGGTCTAGGTAGGTGAATTCTAAGTAGCATTTACTTATGCCAAATTATTAAGTAGATGACGTTATTCTTAAGGGGAAAAGTTGTCGAATAGCCAAATTCAGTAAAATCGGGAGAATCTAAGTATGCTGGGATAATGGGTGTGACACTGGTTGTTTTAATGTGAAGGTTTCATACGTTGAGTTTTTTGGAGGGTTATGGGATTGTATAATAGAAGTTGGGTTCAATGTACTCACTTTGGGTAATTTGGTGAGCTAGGTCGAGCCATCCGAACCACTCGCCAGTTCCCCAAAGTTCTTATCTCGTCTTCATTTTCTTGCTAATTGTGTAGCTTGATTCACTAACTTCCAGTGATAATCTTAAGGTCGCTGAAGTCACTCGCGGAAGGCACTTAATGACTCGGTGAAAGTCTACCTGATGGCCCTTTGTCTTCACCCCTGTAACATGAATTACAAATTAATTTTCTGTGAAATATCCATGCTTGCCTAATGTAGTCTCAAATTTTCCGAAATGCCTTTCCATTGCAAACTTGAAAAATATTTCTAAACTTTTAGAGCCAATCGGTTCGGCAAGACCTATCTAGCTCGTCAAAGTGATTTGGTGACTCTACGACTAACTCAGCGAGTTTGTCTATAACTATTTTGTGACTTTTTGCTTCAATTGTTTTAACTTTTTCCTGATGTGTTGCAGATATGGTAAGGAAAAAATTGACATGCCACCCCAAAAAATAGCTTGAGGTATCACGATTAATGAAGGGGGTGAAATCCTAAAAAGATGAAATGTCAAAAGCATCCACAGGGTGAAAAGGGAAAGGGCAAAAGGCTTATATATCACAGGGTAACTACTGGCTCCAAGGATGCTCTATTTGGCCCTCTAGATGAAAAACCCTTATAGTACCCGAGGGCTGAAATCCAATATAGATCTCTCCCTAACTCCGCTCGGGTCCCTCCAACTCCAACACTAGAAGACTTAGTGCAAGCTCAAGCACCTCATGTGGCTCCAATGGAACTAGCCATATCTCCCTTTTCTTCCTAATAGCTTGAAAGGCGATGGTTTGCGAAATATTCTCGAGGAGAAGATCCAATTGATTGAAGTCCTTGAGGGCATGTATGCCAATGTCAGAGTTGATACTACATTCGCACGAGTTTTGGATTTTGTCCGAAAACCCGAGGCCTCTATGTTTGTTTATCAGTCAATGAATTTTATGCTACATATGGTCAGTTAGTGCCAAAGAGTAAGAAGAAGGAAACCGTGTGTATACTAGTTAAGTCGGTCATGGTTTGAGGCATGGAAGTTGGGTGCTGCAACGTTATCATATATGATTTCCTTAGAGAACAACGGCTTCATGAATAATTAAGAGGGTTGTGTGATAGCCCAATCTCTGGATGAATTGAAGGGTTAGATTACCCCCTCCTGTCTAATGTCACCCCCAGATGGATTGATGCAAGGTTTACACCATGAAGAATGATTTAAATATAGTTGATCGGTACTGGTTTAGATTCATCAGCAGCTCCAAAATTCCTTAAAAGTATCAATCCATCATCTGATATGCGAGGAAAACTTTTCTAGCATTGATCTTATCAAGGAGGCGACTGAACTTGGGGCTCATTATTTAGTGGAATATGGATATGAGGTCCAAGAAGAACCAGACTTGTCTACCCTTTCTTTTACTGATCATGGAGTTTTCTCAACATGCTAGAGTCCCAAGGATATAACTAGTTATACTAAGGCAACCTCGTCTTCCTCTACAAACATCCGGTGGATTAGGTTGAGTACACGTGAGAATAGACTGATTGAAAGGGAGAATCTCTAATAGATACTTCTGTAAACAATAGTATTGACTCTATACCTAAAAAGGCATCTTCACCTACTTTGGCCTCCAGGCTTTTATGGATCTATGCTCCAACTTCCTCTACTTCACAATCTCCAAGGACCTCTACTTCCTCCCAGCCATCTATGATTACTAACACAATGATCCCAATAATGGGGCACATAGCCCATTCAACTTACATGAAGGTGACCCAACTTGAGAGATCCATCCCATGGATGATTGAGAGCAACAATTTTGTTGTACATACCCCTCTCCTGACTTTCATTGATACTTTCACGCAAAGAGTTGAGGCTTGCGAGAGAAAACATGGGGAGACATCCAAAGGTACATCTTTGAAAGTCGAATTTCGATATCAGGAAGGATGTAGACTATCTTAAGTCAACTAACTTCACTTCATTGCTTGAGACTGCACATTATGTTGATACTCTTGAGAGATCAAAGATTATTCCATCTACCACCAGAGATATATACAGAAATGAGTCGGTGGAGACAACGAGGAGGTGCAGATCGAGATATGAGGGAAGAACATATACAGAGACATGTCAAATCTTGAATACACGATTGTATAGATGATGATCTAGATATATCGTCTTGAGATATCCGTTATAACCTCTTCTGGAGCACGTCTTTTTGAGGTGACTCCGAGTACTAAGGCTGGTGATCTGACTGATGCACAAGGAACTAATGCTCTGACAAATGGAGTGAGTGTTTAAACTTGATCATTTTTAACTCCATTTCTGTCTACCTTTATTTTGACTTCTTGATATTATTGTATTTGAGAACACACGATTTTTATTTGTGGTGGGGTGAGTCCCACATATGTGACTTTTTATGACATTGGTTTTTCTTATTTAGGTTTTTTGAGCTATAATTGTTTCTTTCACTTTTTATGAGGATGATTGAGCTTATGAAAACCTTTTTTTTTATTTTAATGATTTTGGACAATTTCGAAAAATTTATACCCCCTTTTATGTATGTGGAAAATTGTTGTTCTTTTGCAAACTTAAGTCTCTGTCATGATCAATACCATTGACAATAATAGTGTTCATAATCGAACAAAAATTATTGTTCAACTATAATGAGGCCAAATAAAGTTTCAAAAATTTTATGTGAACTTTTTGCATTTTGTTTTGACTAGCAAAGTATTGAATTAATACGCTGTTGATAAACATTGCTCATTAGCAAAAGTGTGGATTCTTGTTTGACCTTGGTGTTGATGTCTTGTGTTATGATCTTACCATGAACCATATGTGATGACACCTACAGTTTTCCCCGTTTGTGCGGTTGACTAAGTGTTGCCATCTCATGATATAATCCTAGGCAACATTTAAGAATGTAAAACAATAATTACATTATTCCTCTTTTTTTGGCCTAACTTAGCGATTGTGTGGACCCTTCTTTAGCACCCTTTGAGCCTTAACCTTTACTTGGAAGAATCTCAATGAAAAATGTGACCTTTATTGATCCATTACATAGGTATAATCCTCATGATTTTTTGTTTTCTTGAGTAGCCAACTTATGACCAAAACATAAGTTGGGGGTGTGGTAAAAAGAGACGATAAATCAAGAAGTACATGGAAGTCCACGTTGAGTCTTGAGAAAAAATGGACCCCTCCACATAAAAAAGTGAAAAATAATAAAAGAATAAAAATGTTGTGGAATAAAGTTGTGAAAATGCAAAGAAAATTGGGGTTCGTAACTGTCCATTGAAGATGAATAAAAGGGTGATTTTTAAGCACGAATGAGAATGATGAAGAAAAGGAAATAAATTTTTGTTCACACCACATTTCATGAGGATATAAATAACAGAGCCATGACCATACCTTTCAATTCAACCCCGTTACAAGCCTTATAAAGATCTTTTTTTTTATCTTGATTGAACTAAAACAATTGTTGATTGGAAAATACGGGAAAACCTATAAATGAAATTATGGATTGCGTTCATCTTTATGAGTGTGAGTGTTGATCTTAATTCCAGTGCTCGAAATTATTGAACAATTGTGTGTAAATACTAGATTGTTCTTTGTGTGAGTGCATTTTGAAAACTTTTGTTGAGCTTGAACATGCATTTGAAGCAAGTAGTGTGAACTTGAGAATCTTTTTTAGCGGTGCATGATAACTTTTTTGTTTAATTGTACAGTTGATTTTTGCATGATTAAGTTGAGTCTTTTTGTTTGCATTCATGATTGAGTTGTGTAGGAATGCATGAGGCATCCTTTTTAAATTATTAAACTTGAGTTGCTCTTGAGGAGAAGGAAAATTTTAAGTTGGGGGTGTTGATAAGTCCACGATTTGCACTTATTTAGGGTATAATAAATTTATTTTAAGGTATTTACATTGAGTAACAAAGAATGTATAATAATGAGAAAATAGGAATAAGGCTGCTGAAACAAAAAGGAAAATAAGGAATTATGATCGCCTTACTCATTGGGCGAACCACTGAATGGCCATAATATTGCCTAAAGTTCCATGTTCAAATCCCTGAAGGATAAAATCATTTCAGTTTCAAAAAGGAGCAGTCGGCGTGTTGCCGAGCGATTTTGTGATGCAGTGCTAGATTGGACGAAGTTACAGAATTGAAGATGTTGAAGGCCAAAGAAGAAAAGGTGATACAATTGACCAAAGGGTGGATCACCGAGTGATTCGACTATCTCTACCTATTGCACCGAATGGAACATTGAAACATATTTAATCACGACTATAAATACAATTTTGATTATTTAGTTTAAAAATGATTTTGTGAAGAAGAGATTTTTTGATGCTATTGGACATTAATGTTCTGTTTTCCAATTTTTAGAGCGAAAAGTTGACAAAATTTTCCTTAGATTTGAATATTGGATGATTTCCATTACATAGAAATTGGATGTGGGTGTTGAAGATTTTTCATCTTAGACCTTTGTAAAGAGAATATTAATCTTACCAAGTTGACAAAGACACAATTTGGTAACAATTTCTACCTTTTGTATGAGGTCAAGCTAAAAACCCAACTCTTGGGGTGTGATATGTGACTATGGGTTGAATTGATTGTTGGGTATTGCTAATTGATAGTTAAATGTTTTTAAAAGTGATTTCATTTAATAATTGTGTCTTAATCTAAAGGTTTGTAGTTGTAATTACAGTTGCAACTATACCTTTGTGTTTTTTGCTTGTCAAGAGAGAAGTTTAAAAACAATGGTTGCTGATTAAATGGTCTTTTAGTACTACATTTTCATGGGTTCAGCTCAAGAGAGTGAATCCTAAACTCTCATCCAGACATTCAGCCCGAGAGAGTGAATGGTCTAAAGTATAGGTTGTTCTTAATTGTTGGTTATTGGTGTTAGAGAGAAACTAATTTGGTTCGGAGTAAATTGTTTTGAGAGAAATTTCATACCAAAGAAAGTCTAGCTTATATAGTTATTTACAAGTATATACTATTAACTTCAATCACCTATTTTCTTACTTTAACCCATAGTTCAATCACATCTCATGAACTCGTCTCTATATTTGTTATTTTCGTGTTATTTGCTGTTGTAGAGTAAATCAAAAAAATACAAACCCCCATGTTGTTTTGACACTTTTGTAACCCCCGAAAATGAATCATGATATTATTCGTAAATGTTTTTACCTATGATCAATTGAAAATTTTAATGATTTACCATTGATTCTCAAATATATACTACTACTTGTTAGATTCGACCAGAACTCGCTTAGTTGGGTTATATAACTAACTAACGATCATTGACACTTAGAATTTGATGAATATCCCGATACGTTAAATTTCCTTCCCTCAAGGAAACTTAAAATTTATGGTAAAAATTATCCTACCCATGATCTACAACTAGTCGCGGTTTTTTCCCCCATAAATATTTGGAGGCATATTTATATGGTATTAATGGAAATATTTTTCCGACCACAAGATTTTAAAATTTGTTTATAATAAGAATGATTTGAATCTTTATCAAAGGAGGTGGCTTGACTTATTGAATGATTATTATATGATTGTTATCTACAACCCGGTAAGGCGAATGTGATAGAAGACACTCTTTGTTGATAATCTATGAGAACTGTGGCTCACATAGAGGATGATAAGAAGAAATTGGATAGAGATGTTCACAGGTAGACCCGTTTGGGTGTTCGACTAGGTGACTCAACAAACGGTTGTAATATGATTTACAATGGCTCAAAAGTGTCTATTGTAGTGGATGTGAAAGCCAACCAATGTCTTCATCCGAATTTAGTTGTATTGAAATAAGCGATGCTTAAGAAATCCTTAGAGTCTTTCTCTTAAGGGGGAAATGGTGTGCATTTATATTCAGGTCATTAGGGTGTTCCTAATTTCGATAACTTGAGAGAACATACATTATTAGAAACCTAAAATTCTCGATACTTAACAGCCGGGATCCACCAATATGTATAGCGACTTGCGGGAGGCATGTTGGTAGAATGGGATGAACAAGGATATTGCATAATTTGTGGATAAATGTCCTAATTGCAACAAAGAGAATGTTGAACACTAGATGTCGGGAATTTATCTCATGATATTATCATTCCTACTTAAAAGTGGAATGATTTCAATGAGAACTTCATTGTTAGCTTTCCATTGACAAGGCGATTCAATGAATTAATTTAGGTTAATGTATATTGAAAGACGAAATCAATCCATTTCATCCCCATCACTGTTTTTATTCCGCAAAGGATTATACTAAGTTGAATTTGAGGAAGATTGTGAGGTTGCATGGGTTGAAATTATCCATTAGCTCTGATTGTGGTACTTAGTTTACTTCTTAGTTTTGGAAATTTTTTCAAGAAGGTTCTTCCTGCTCGTGTTATGCTTAGTACAGTATTTTTTCAACAAACTGATGGTCCATAGAATTGTACAATTAAGACTCACAAATATGTATTGATGGAATGTAATTGACATCAAAGGTAACTAAGATGATCATTTGTCATTCCTTGAGTTTTCCTACAATTATAACTATGGTTCAAGCATTGATATGGCTTCATTTGTGTAACATCCCAGATTCGAGAAGCGACAAGTTAAACATTTTTAAAAAATTTTAGGTGATAATCCACTATGGCCACCCATGGCCCACGGATGAGACCACAAATTGTAGGTGTGTTCTGTGGTCGGTTACCTCAAAGATTGTGTTAGAGGTACAAAAGAACTGTCGGACAAGGGACCATTAGTGGGACCATGGACTATCGTTTAGGGCCTTAGTTAAGACATCATAGTTCCCATTTCTATCCATAGTAGACGGTCGTATACGACAAACCGTAGGTCAGTCCCTGGTCCATCAATTGAGGGTCCTGGTCGGTAGGTCATCAATTTGTTCAAGGGTAGTTCGATCATTTCCTAATTATTATATCCCTATACAACTTAATTTTTCCTGCTCTAAGATCATTATATAAACGTTTTAAACCCCAAATTTTCCCGATTTAACACCATTTTATTAAATTTATAAATGATGAACAAGTCTTCCACATAAAATATTTCTCTCTCCGACAAGCTTGAAAAAGAAGGTCCAAGCTAAAATTTTCAAGTCAAAGCTTCTAATCGTCGATCAAAATAATGAAATTGACGTTGAGGTATGATAGTTTTGATCCATATATTTCTTCCATTCATGCAATTCTCAAATTCTCCTAGTTTCAAAGTTTGAGATCCCCATTTATGTTAAGGTTTTCTGGATTATTGATTTGAATGATTGAATTTTGATATTTTATATGCATGAATTGATAAAATACTATGGTTTCATGTTAATTACTTTATAAAACTATGTAATCTCCATGTTTTTCAAGTTATCACCATAAGATATGGGATTTTAATTAGGAAAGAAGAGTCTTATGAAACCAAGAATGTATTGGCAGAATTTAATAAATTGATGCTGGAATCCATATCCAACCACTGTTTTATAAAATGTTGATGGTTGAATGTGGGTTGTGAACATTGATAGGAAAATTATGCATGTTTTTATGAAATATATGTAAAGGTTTTAAGAATGTTTTGACAGTGAAGTATCAATGATGATGTTGTTGCTGTGTTGTTGAAAGAATATTTCTCATAGACACATTTAGCATGATTATAAAATGTTTTCCATCATAGTGAGGATTATAAGGTTGAAAGGTTTTCTCACCTTATTGAATCAAAGATAAAGATTTATTCTAATAAAACTACCCTGGATTGGTTATTAAATGATATCTTTACATATTTTCTCTTGTATCTTAGCTTGGATTGGCAAGATGTGTCCTTGAATGGATAAATTAAACAAGTAAGAAACTAAAATTTATAAGATTCCTGTTCACCAAGAAGATATTGAGATACAGGCATTCCCTATAGTAGAGGTTTGGTTTCTAATAGCAATCGACTTATCCTTTAACTATGTTCCCCATAGGATAATTTTCTATTTCAACATTAGCTAGGACCACCTAAGCTAGATGTTCATGGTCCTTGCCTTTGCAAGTAGGATAGCCCTTTTCTGTGGGAGAAACCACGGGATCATATTGTATCTCACTTGGTTTCTGTGTCAAATAAATCTACTCTCTACAATTATAATGAACTAAGGTTAAAGGTTTACCGATGTTAGCTTACATTGACCATGTATTATGAATCATATTTTCTAATCTTCTTATATCATGCTTTAGCTTGGTCAATTTTATGTCCATGGCTATCATACTTGGTATATTTTTTGTAATAATGTGTACTTTTTCCTTTATTCCCTAATGTAGGGTCCGAAAATCAAGGTCCTCAATTTCGTGTCTAGTTGTTGATTTTCTGATTTTTTTAACGTGATGAGTCCTCATGCTTTCATGACGGTTTTTTATTGTTTTAGTTTCTTTATTATATTATTTTTTTGACATGATGTATGGGCTCGTCCTAATATCAATTGATTTTAATAGATTGCTAAAGACAAAAATGTTTTAGACTTCTACTTTGCTTTTTTATTACTTTGGACTTGAAATGTTGTTTTTACCTATAATATTTTTAATTCTTATATTATGAATGCTAAGTAACTTTTTTGGGTCTCTTGGGGTCCTATACACCTTTCTACATCAAGCGCTTACTCTTGGGTCGCGACAAACCATGTAAACAAAGCACAAGATTTAGAATGTTCTTTTAATGTCTGATAAGCCACGTTGAGTAGAGTGTTGTTCATGTGTGTGAAGCGTGCTACATTTATGAATGAGATGCTACAAGATTTTCAAGAAACTCCACTTCATTCGTTACTCTAAAATCGTGCAATAGAGTTTAAATCTATAAGGTCTTTCTCTTAATCCTTATCCTGCGCTCTACAAGATATGGATACTTGAAGAGAGTATGTCAAAAAAAGTATGCGGGAGTGTGGAACAAGAAGATCCTCAAGATCCGGTCTATCCTTTTGCTGAGAAAGTGACTGATATGGAGTTTAGGGCTGTTTTTTAAATATTAGCTCAAGCAATGCCATCCCAAGCTAAATAGGGAGATTGTGGTTCCCATGAATACAAATTCGGGTACAGTGACATCAAGAATGAGGGACTTTACTAGGACAAGGTTGAGAAAGTTTCTCAAGAGCTCATTAATGTGGTTTACAAGGTGTTGATGATTATGGTAGCGATGCTAGTGGAAAAGGTGGAGTTGGCCTCTTCTCAACTTAAAGGTATTTTTCAATTTGTGTCAACCAATGGAAAGAACGGAGACCGAAAGGTACGGTCCTCTTAGTTGGGAAAAGTATAAGAATGATTTCATGGTGAGTTATTTCCCCTTGAAATAAGTGAAGTAAAAGAACTTGGGTTCATCAAACTTTTCAAGGAAGCATGAGTGTTTGGGAATATGCTTTGAAAATCACAACTATGTAAATATGTTCCAACAATGGTTTCCGATTTTAGGGCAAGGATGGGAAAGTTCATTTCTGTTGTGTCTGAAATGGTTTTTAATGAGTACCTCCATGTTCCTTAATAACATGTACATCTCTCATCTCATGGTTCATGTAGAGATGATAGAAGAGGATAAACTTAAGTAAAAATCTAGGGAGACAAGGAGGGCTAAAGCTAGTTATTGAAATTTTTCTCATGCATTGTCCGATGGACATGGTAATCCAAGGTATAAACAAACCTTTTCTAGTGACGGTTCCTCTAATACTCCTCATAAGTTCAAAATAAAGAATAGGGTGTATAACCTAATCCTCCAAGAGGTAATGGTAGTAGATTATAATTGTCCTTGCCTACTTGTGTTAGGTGTAGAAAAAACAACGATGGTAAGGTCCTATCAAACATGGATGGTTGATTTAGTCCAGTAAAAGTGCTCTTAAGATGAGGGATAATCCAGTGGTTACGACAAAAGGAAGAGAGGGCATCCAAGCTTCTCCTAGTGGTTCGGGTTCCAATGCTCCTAACAAAAACCAATTCTATGCACCTAAAACTCATGGTGATTGATAGTTTTCTCCTAATGTGGTTTTATGTATGTTAAAAGTTTTCCAACTTGTTGTTTCTGCTTTCCTCGATTACTGTGCAGCCTTGTCTTTTATGATGTCATATGTGGCTATGACATTTTATGTTCTTCCAAATGGGTTGCTAGATATTTTTGTTGTCTCTACTCCTGTTTGTTATTCTATTGTGGCTAAGAGGGTCTACAAGAAAGTGTCATGTGTCCTTATCCGATAGAGTTACTCTTGTTGACTTGGTAGAGCTTTAAATGATAGATTTTGATGTCATGATCAAGATGAATTCATTGCACTCTTGTTAGGTTTCTATGTATTGTAGAACTTGTGTAGTCAAGTTTCAGTTCCCAAATGAGCATATCCTGTAGTGGAAAGGGTGAATTCTATGCTTAAGGGTCTTTTTGTCTCTTATCTTAAATCTAGAAAGGTTATTTCTAAGGGTTGCATATACCATCTTGTTATAGTGAAGGATGTAGATATCGAATCTTCTACTCTTGAGTAGGTCCCTGTTGTTAACGAGTTTCCAGAAGTATTTCTAGATTTTTGTGACAATATTCCTCCCAAAAGAGAAATATACTTCGATATTGACCTTATCCCAGATACACAACCTTTTTCTACCCTCCCTTTTACTTTCCAAATATAGAGTTCTCTATTTTCTAAGACAACCAACTCCAACTGAATTCTCTATTTTAATCTCTAAAAAAGAATCGTTTTCTCTCCCTTTAATATTAAATTACTATTCCCATTATCATTTTTATTTCCTTATTCCATAATATAAATTAATTTTTTTGTACATAATCACGCTATAATCTGTATAACATTCATGTAAAATAAAATTTTATTCTTTCAAATTCTTCATTTAAGATAAAACTATTTAATTCTAAATAACAACCATGCGATAAATTTTATATAATACATATTAGCAAACAATTCAAATCAAAGTGATACTATTGATAAACTACGATTATATCATCGCTTTTGCATCATCGTAAAAATTATCTTAAATTCTACATAAATATTTAACTTTCAAGCTTGTTAATTTCTCCCATTAATGCTCTATCAATGCATTATGAAGTTAAAAATAATCAATTTTTAGTCCCTGTTTTTTGGTATCTAAAAATCATTTAAATTAACGATTTCATCTTTTATCCAATTATATTGTATACTAATTTACTCCCCTATTCCATTCTAAATTACTGCATCAAGTATTTTCATTGTCGTTAAAAAGTATAGTTTAATCTTTTATCACTATAACATAAAAGTGAATTGCTTGAATTATCATGTACATTTTATGCCTTCTCATAATTAAAAATGATTATCATTTTAAATTACATATTTAAAGTGACGAGAACTTTTGAGAATAAAATTAGAAAAATTGTTAATTCTTGACGCAAGTAGTCTACTTATCAATAATATGTTTGTAGATATTATATAACTTGAAAAATATTTAAAAATATTATAGAATTATTTAATAGTCTTGTATAATATCAATAATATTAAAATAGTTTTATATTATATATTGAAAGTTATAGTTATTTTTTAAAATAAATTATTAATTCGAATAGAAGTAGTAACTCTTAAATAATATAGTTTTTAAATTTTATATTACATTAGAAAATAACTAGAAATAATAAAGACTTAATTAATGATATCATAAAAGCAATACTAAGATAATCATAGAGTGAAATAGAGAGGTATATAGTAGTTCTAAAAGATTGGAAAACTACTATTCACCACTCTATAAATGGAGTATAGAGAGTAATATAAAATGAGGCTGGATAGGGCATTCTCTATTTTCCATTCCAAATAAATAGAATAACAAGTAAAATAGAAAGGGGTTTGAAATGGTCTAATACATAAACCTATCCCTCCCGTTAAATATTCCAAACCGTTGTGGTTAAGGGTGTGTTTAGTGTCAAAAAATTGTATATTTTACTTTAATTATTTTTATCATCAAATAATGGATTTTTAAAAATGAAAATTGCGTTTCTAGTAAAAGTGGAAAAAATAAGTTTCAAAGAAGTCTCATTCCACATTAATGGTGATTATCCCAACATTCAAGACAGTTGAGGTTGCGGGTTCGAGTGCAAGGTAACAAATAGGTGGAAACTTCTATGGGTTAAAAAAACACCTTATCTTCACTCCTAGCATATAGATCTGACCTCCCCACCCCTCAATCCTCTAAATCCATCTGCAATCACTTGGCTACAACAACTTGTTATGTTAAGATGTCCAAAATATATTTTTTAATAACTTTTTGTATCATTTAGTTGTATATCTGAGTGTCCAATCGGACACCGTTACTTGTATGTGCCTCCTCTCCTATTCTAATGCCCTCCTGATTTCCCTTTTTCCTTGTCCCAATCTTTTAAAAACAAATCAGTGAAAATATTTGAACTCATAAGCAGAATCCACATGAGTTTTGGCATGAAGGAAAATTGATTAATTTTTATCATATTTGGTTCACTTAAGCATTTTGAAAATATCTTTTTAATAGATTTATTTTCTCAAATATAAAAAAATTGGCTTCCCTTCTATAAATAAAAAGTATTGAAATTCTTTTTCAAGCATCAGACCATCTCACAAGTTTTGACTCCTGATCTTTACGTGTGTTCTGTCTCTCAACCCCAAACATCAATCAAACACATGATAACTTTTATCCCACAACCAGTTGAACATAGCTCTAACCCATTCTACTATCATGCTTTTATTTAATTCTACCTTCAGCATTTATCCTCCCTAATGTGAATCTTTGTAGAAGTGAGAATACTGATGTGTGACCACAGAAATAAAGACACAAATGAAAGGTCTATTAATGTCATTTTGTCGGGCCCATATACCATTGAAGCTGAGACTTGGACCTGAGTCAAAATTTTTGTTAGGATATGGTTCAAAAGTTCGTGGTTGAATATGAAGTCAGATCCTGAGTTGAAGTTGGGTTTTATGTGAAGGTCGAATCCCTAATCTTTAGTTAAGGAAAAATTCGAAGTTGGGATCATCATAGCCTCTAATAGGGTTAAAATATGGATTTCAGATTAAAGTTAGAAATCGAGAATAAGATCAGGATCAAATCTGATGTCATCGTATTTCAACAAATTATCCAAAAAAATCTTGTGTAAATTTCTTATTTTACTAATCATAGTCCACATAAATTTTAATTGACAATTTTCGTTTCCTTCTATGGTTAGATTTACAACTAATTCATCCTACAACAAACTTTTAAAGTTTTTTCTTATTTACCTTTTCTAAATACCTAGGAGTTTTAAATTTTTCTTATCTAAGACTAAATAAAAGCTCAAAAATAAATTTTGTGAATGGTGATGATAATTTAACACTAGTGATAAGGATTATCTAGTGTTAGGGACAGAGATCCAGATTTTGTCATAACCTATGAAATTATCCCCACTATTGCCTTGATTTTTCAAGTAGTTTATTTAAAATAATATATTTATTAGAAAATGGACATTTTTTTGGAACCCAAGATGGACCTTAACCTCTACAACCTTTGTCACAGCCTTTGCCCTTCCGGTGAGCACTTTGTGCGCACTGGGTAAACCCCCCACTGTGTAATAGCCTGCTAAAGATTATGTGATGTAAACGGCACCATAGGTAATCGCTTTGCAAAATGCTCGACTTAAAATTCATTCAGGAGGGATGGAACCCGGGTCTGAAATTAATATATTAGCATAATATATAAATGTATCTCTTAATTGGACCAGCTCCATGTAGGAAAAAAATATCATTCAAGACGCAACATAGGACACATTTATGTTTGGTAAACTTCATACAAGTTAAAGTTCTGCTTGAATACTCTCAAAGATGGAGGGAACAGATACTAATTAAAATAAAATTAAATGACATATTTATGTAATATACCTATAATTATTCCAAAACTTCAAAATCAACATAATACAAAAATATGTTCTTTAACTTAACTTCAATTTGTATTTCTGCCCTCCAACATTGGTTAAACATATGTAAACACTTAAAACTTGTTTAAATTGAACAAATAGACGCACATCTCCTATTTGACATTATAGGTGTAGGACAACAAAATGTCATGTAGCATGGCACGTAGAAGACGTGACTATTTATTAAATTTCATACAAGTTTAAGTTCTACTTGTGCATATATAGAGTTGGAGCGCATACATGTTAGTTAAGACCATGTTGTAAGAGCATGTTTATCTATTATGCATGTCTTAAAATCTAAACCAAATGCCATAATTCTCCATCCTCCAAAGCTGAAATAATAATTCTTGTAAGCAACATGAAGAATGAAAGTCTAATGTCATGGTTTGCTTGAAAAGAAAGGTACAAGAAATTTCTTTTAGATATTCTTGCAATAAGCATAGTATATAAGTGAAATGATGATTCATTTTCATGACATATTACATTTTTTGTTCTTGCAAATGCTAAGTAATCCCTCTACACAGATGGTATTACACTAACACTAAGTGTAGTTATTAACTTTCTAGAACTTTTATCGAGCCAAAATAATTTGGATTAATTTTGGGACTTGTTGTCATTGATGAGAATGGTGTTAAAAAATAGTAGAATTGTGTAAAAAGGCTATAAATCAAGAAGCATTGATATTGTTGATAGAATTAGAGGGATCACTAGTAGACCCAAAAATTTTACCAAGTGGGTTCAACATTTAATAAAAAAAGGAGCAGTATTGAGCGAAACGAATAAAACAACAACAAAACAATTATTTAATATGTGTACTTAAAATCTCAAAAGGAAAATAATTAATTGTTGCGAGTGGGGATCAACCCACAATGTATCATTGATCATACCACCTTGCTGCTAGGCTATGCATTACTATTAGTTTAACTGGCTCAAAAAAAAAAGATTGAGTATATGTATGTATGTATATATATATATATATATATATATATATATCCATCTGACAAAGTGGATTCATATAAACTTACCTAAAAACAAGTAGGTCCTCCCCTGAAAGGGACCGATCAGAGATCCTTGAGAAGGAAAATAGTAGATATACTGGGTGTGACGTTGTAGATAGTTGAGGTGAATAACTAAAAATAAGGAATGAGGCTTTTTCAATTTAGTTTGTAATATCTTTAGCCCTGGCCAGGGAAAAAGCAACAAGAACGATAATGAAGTTGCCAAAATTTATGAGTAGGTTGTTTGGTTTTTTTTTTAAAGATTTTTCTTTGATATTTATTAAGAAGTAGTTTTAAACAATGCCAATGTTAATAGTAAGGTTGTAGGGTAATACGCCTCGGTGGTATGCCCATTTCAACTAAACTGGATCACATTAGACCCTAGAAATTGTTTGAAATATTTTTGTTAATCTATTGTACATAGTTCCTAGATTGTCTACGTCCACTTGTTTTGTGGAATGCACTACAAGAACAAGCTAGCAAAATGACTAGTTCATAAAAAAATGTCAACTTCGTCAGCTTCTTGGCCAAGTTGTCTGCTACTCTATTTTACACCTGAAACACATGGGTCATCTATTAATTTTATGTTTTTGCATCAAGTACCTGCACACATCAACATTGTTTTCATATAGAGTATTAGTTTTTTTAGAGCATTTGAATAGTCTAAATAGAATCAAAATTTATTTCAAGAGGAGTGAATCTGTGGTATACAACTATTTTGATCCCTCTTCGCATTGCTAAAAGTTCAACTCTTATAGTGTTTGTGTGGTGAGTAGCATCTAAAACAGAAATGATCCAATGGACCAGTTGATTTTCTTTTGTAGTGCTTTATTTGCCGATAAGTAAACTCTACACATTGGCCTGAGAGATGGCTTTGTGGTCACTAATGGGACTGCTTTGGCGATTGAAAGTGTTGTTATTCCTTGTTAGCCATATGTTCCAGAGCCATAAAAGAATAGGAGTATTCTAGTCAATCCATTGGTTTATATGTTTCCCGATAAGTTTATTCCATTAATCGGTCCAATTGCTCATATTTATCCTTTCCGGTTGCCGCTCTTTACATTGCAATGGTTGAGTGAATTAAGGCATTCCAAGAACATCTTAATAGTCTCCTCCATTGGTAACAACAATATGACATTTTGTATGGACATTCATTCCTTTTGCTGAAGGGACTAATTTTTAGGCAGTCTTCAATGTTGCAATAAACAGACGAATGTTTCGATTTCACCGGGCGCATCTGTAGCCATGATCAATTAAAGCATCACATTTGGAACCCCTGGGTGCTTTAATGTTTTGTCCTTAATATAGTCGTACGTTGTACTTATTAAGATCAAGCTATTCCTTGTAAGTCCACAATCCAAATATAGTCTTTAGTTCCCTGTTATGGGACGTGGTGGTGGTTAACCATGCTATTCGTTACACTCATACAATTTGAAGAAAATTTTTTCAAAATCCCATGTCTCATGGTTATAGATTTCGGAAATCTCAATTTTTCCTTCCTCATTGGTCGGTAGCCCTTGGATAATGCTTTGCATAGTCTCTATGTGGGAGCAGACTGTCACTGAAAAAGTTCAATCTGTTTTCTATATGCACTATCCACTTTGCTTCCTTTAATATGTCTATTAAACAATTTTGAAAGTTTTTGCATGTTCCAGAGACAACTCCTTATTTAGAGATTTTATTGGACTTCAAGTATCTTCTCATTTGGACTTTACTCTATATATTATTTGGTTTCTGATCCTCCAGGATAGGCTTGAGAAAATAGTTCATTTCCGTATCTCACTTTTCTATATGCTAAGCCCTCTCATGTTTTTCCTATTACTTATCCGGTGTTAATTACGGAGTGTTGCCCACTTAAGAAGGTATACTATCATGTCTCGTTTGTTGTCCCTTAGATGAATTCTCTCTAGATTTTGGTCCTTGTGCTAGTAATATTGCATAACGTTGTTATATATTGTATAAAATGTAAGTTGATGCTGCTAAGGGAGTCCTTAGCAAGAACTACCGTACATGTATTATTGGGGAACTCTATCTTTCAGCAAGACATATTTTTCATCATGTTGTCAATGATTTATTGAAAGTCAGTATTCCTCGGCTTCTGTTGGAAGATTGGCAAGCCTAGCGATTTCCCAAGGATTTTTGAGGCTTCTATCCTCAAAGGAGTGGAAAACATGGTTCTAGTATATGTGCTTGTGTTTTAGAGTAGATGATTTGGATTTGTAAAGTATCACCCTTTGTCCAGAGTTGGTGCAGAAAACATTGAGGATCTTGGAGGTGGCACTATAGTCCTTATGGTTAGCTCTAGCAAACATACAGGGGTCATAAGAAAATAAAATATGGAAAATTTTTATCCCTCTTATAGTAATTGTTAATGGGGGTCTATTGTTTTTGTACCTCTTTCAATGTCTCCTTATAGCTTTTCCATACACATGATGAAGAGATAGTGAGACAGGTGGTCTCTTTCTCTAGTTCACATATAGGCTTTAAAGAAACTAGTTCTTTTTCTGTTGACAAGTATGACAATAGAGCTAGTACAAATGCAGAAAGGATTAACTTGGAGAGTTTATGAGGGAATTTGAAGTACTAGAGGGTTTCACTTATGTAGAACCATTCCTATTTGTCAAAGGCTTTTTCAAGTCATTTTGAGCATCACGTTGGACTTTTGTCCTTCAATCTTCCCTAAATGGGAGATATATTCTTTCACAATGATAGTATTGTCAGAAGCATCTCTGTTGTGAAGGAAACTAGCTCGATTGATTCCAATGACCGAAGAAGGATGTTCTTTATTATTTTTACTAAGATCTTTCTTACAAGCTTGTCAATTGTATTGCACAGGCCAATGAGATTCCATCTTTTGAGGGTTAAGGGGTTAGGACATTTGAGGATGATGCACATGATGATATTTATGTTATATGTAGGAGTGTGGTACTTTTAAAAAGCAACTTTAGAGAAGGTTATGTTCTTGCCACAAACAATATTGCAGTATTTTTTGTAGAACATGTCGTTCAGTCCATCAAGCCTAGGGGCTTTGAAGGGGTGAAAGGACTTGACGGAATTACTGATTTCATTATATCCCAGGGGGAGTCAATGGAATTGTACCTTTCCTCAGAGGTCTTTTCCACTATAATTGATGTTTTTTTATTGGATTTATTGTGCTTAGTGGTGTAAAGGGTTCAAAGAATTTAGTTATGTGGATCATGAGTTGATCTTGGTAATCTATTAGCTTTCAACTATCACCCTTCATTGAGGTGATACAATTTCTTCTCCTTATATTTACTCTAGATGTTTGCAAGATATTTGTTTTTGCATCACCATCTCTAATAAAATTTATATTAGGATTGGTTTTTATAAATTCTTTCTAAGTAACTAGGTGGTTTTTGTACTCTTGAAGGAGACTAGAATATAGCTCTTGAAGGAAGGCTCTATTGAGGTATCTTAGGGACCTCTTAATCTGATTAAGTCTTGAAATAATTATTCTGATGTTTCTGAAGATGTTTCCAAAGGCAAAGGTATTCAAAAAGGTGTCCTCTTTTTGGAATGGATTTATGGATGCATAAAAGGTATCTTAGTTATCAAACTAATATTGGACAAGGGGTTTGAATGATGGGTGCCGACATCCACATGTTCTTCATTCTGAATAGCTTTAGACCATTATTTAAGAAGTGTAATGATCATAGGGCAGTGTTCAACCATGCGTCATGGAAGGTGGTCTGTTATAGAGTCAGGGAAAAGCTTTATCTAGGTATCATTTCAAACAGACTTATATAGTCATTCAAAGACAAGGTTGCTTCTATTCCTATATCTCTGGGTAATCCAATTATATTTACAATATTTATGTCCTAAGTACATAATTTTGCATTCATTCCAGCAATCCAAGAAGAGACTAACCCTATTGTAATTAATGTTAATCCCTCCTAGCTTTTCGTTGGCATTGGGGACATTATTGAAGTCTCCACCTGAGCCACTCTCCAGAATTTGTGTTTGAGAGGCTACCTACTTCTTTCCAAATGTAAAAAGTTCTAGTGTTAAAGTAAAGAATAGCATAGACGACTATAATAAAGGAAAGAGGGGGAGTCCGATAATAAATTGACAAAGATAAGTATTCCTTGGGGGTTATTGACAAGTTATCCAGCTTCAGTTTGTCACAGTTTAACATTATAACTATTTTTTCTGAGATACCATTATTAGAAAACTAGATTCGCGAGTCAAACATGAGATAATCAGTAAGACTTTGATGCGTATTAATTTTTCTTTCATGTAAAACGAGCATCAAGGGCATGTAAATGTTCACCATTGCAGTGCACCATCGCTTGAAGCTCGCGTTATCAGCTCCTATCTTGTTCCACATAATAAAATTCATCAAAAACTCATGTTGTGTTGTTATTCCTACAAGTCGTTCCCATTCTCGTTCTCCACTCGAGATGTATATTCAAATGGGGCTCTGTACCACTACTACATGGATTGTTCCTTCTTGTTCCTCAAATTCAAGGTGCATCTCTTAATCTCATGTGGATACTATACTATTACTCTAATGTTGAAGGGTTCCTCAAACTCCTTGAAGAATAACATCTCCAAGATGCACGTCTCCATACTTTTTTTTCGAAGTTCTAATAAAACATTCTTCTCGTTCCTAACTGTTTTTTCTTATCAGTTCTAGGATTGAGGTTTCCATTCCTTCTAGGTTGTTATTCTCTCCTTCTATTTATGGTATTTATGAGTCTAGTATGTTCTAGACCTCTTGAGGTATTTTAGGTAGGAAGGAAAGACTCTAAGCACTAATTAGGTATGAGAGAGTGTGAAAGAAGGGGAGGCTATGGAATGTGTCGTTCATCAATACACTTAGTTCCTCCATTATGATTGTGTTCCTATTTACACATATCTTGGTTTATCTTTGTGTCTGCGTCAATATTTGTTGGCCTTATTCTGTTATTACTTTGTTGATCCCATGCTTGATGATTATGGCTAGGTATCCCGGATCTATGAGGATTAGTGTCACTCAATTTCTTGCTTTCATAACTTGGAAAGTTTGATGATTGTCTTGCAGTGCAAGCTTTAGCGAGGAGGTGATAGCTACATCTCCTCCCATACAGTGCCTCAAATGGGGCCATATCAATACTTGAGTGATAGCTATTATTGTATGAAAACTCTGCTAAGGGTAAGAAGTTATCCCATTGACCACCAAATTCTATCACACATGCACGAAGCATATTTTCCAACACCTGAATCGTTCGCTCAGACTGACCATCGGTTTGAGGGTGAAATGCAGTACTAAGATCCAACCTATTACCTAATTCAGCATGCAATATTCTCCAAAACTTACAAGTAAAATGCGTACCTCTATCTGATTTGATGGAAAGTGGAACTCCATTCAATCGAACAATTTCTGAGATATAGAGTTTGGCTAACTTCTCTGCATTGTAAGTCACCTTGACCGGAATGAAGTGAGAAGACTTAGTTAATCTGTCAACGATTACCCAAATAGAATAAAACTTACCCAATGTCTTTGGAAGACCAACCAGAAAATCCATTGCAATTCTTTCAAATTTCCATTCAGGAATGTGCATTTTCTGAAGTGTTCCTCCGGGCCTCTGGTGTTCATACTTTACCTGCTGACAATTTGGGCATTGGGCAACAAAATCAACAATGTCACGCTTCATTATACTCCACCAAAAATATTGCTTTAGATCATGATACATCTTGGTTGCACCAAGATGTATAGAATACCTTTAACTATGAGCCTTTGTAAGAATAGTATGAATCAAATCATCAACACGGGGCATACATACCCTTCCCTTAATTCTCAAAACGCCTTCCTCATCAATTATTTCCTCTTTAGACTCTCCTCGTAACACCATATCTCGAATTCGGCTCAGCTTCTCATAAGTAAACAGTTTTCCCTTAATCTTGTCAAGAAAAGAAGATCTAGCCTCCACGCAGGCCAAAAATCCTCCCTTCTCTAGTACTTCCAGCCTCATAAAGTCATTAGCCAGAGTCTGAACCTCTCTAGCCAATGGGCGTCTAGAAACCTGTAAGTGAGCTAGACTTCCCATGCTCCCTGATTTTCTACTTACAGCATCTGCCACAACATTAGCTTTTCCTAGGTGATACAAAATAGTAATATCATAGTCCTTCAGTGGTTCCATCCACCTCCTCTGCCGCAAATTCAAATATTTCTGAGTAAAGATATACTGTAAACTATGATGATCTGTATAGACTTCACACTTGACGCCATATTGATAATGTCTCCATTGCTTTAATGGAAACACAACTGCATTCAACTCCAAATCATGGGTCAGATAGTTACGTTCATGCACTTTTAATTGTCTCGAAGCATAAGCAATTACATTCCTCTCCTGCATTAGCACTGTACCCAAACAAGAATAAGATGCATCACAGTAAACAATGAAATTCTTACCTTCCACTGGCAAGGTAAGAATTGGTGCAGTAGTCAACAAGGTCTTAAGGCTCTGGAAGCTTTCTTCATATTCGCCAAACCACACAAATGGAACATTCTGCTTAGTCAAATTTGTCAATTGGGAAGCAACAGAAGAAAATTCCTTGACAAATCGACGGTAGTAGCTAGCTAAACCAACAAAGCTCCTTACCTCTGTAACATTAGTAGGTCTTACCCAACTCTTCACTGCTTCAATCTTAGATTGATCCACCATCACTCCATCCTTAGAAACCACGTGTCCCAAGAAGGACACTGAATCTAGCCAAAACCCACACTTGGAGAATTTGGCATAAAGTTTTTTCCTGGGAATCTCCAGTGCTGCATTTCTCCTTCTTTTGGAGATTCATTTCCTTCCATTTGGCGTTCTCCTTATTTGTACTGTTCGAAGACATTGCTGCCTCTAATGCTACTTCATCCTTTTCCTATGGGTTTATTTTGTGTTCATCAACCAACAAAGAACCCTGTGGCTCGTCAAGAGAAACACTATCAATATATTTGGAGTCTTTAATGGAACAAACAATATAATTAAACTTTGCTGTAATTGAGCGAAGTATTTTCTTAATAATGATAACATCTTCTAGTCTTTCACCATATATCACATGTTGTTTGTGACAGCCAACGTCCTAGAGAAATAATTTGTTACCGAATAACAACCTTTCATACATAGAGTCTCGAACACACCACAGAGTGCTTCAAGATTTACTTGTCTTGGCTTCAAGGTTTCTCGATACTTCTTCTTCATGGAATCTCATATTTGTTTGGAAAAATTCTTGTAAAGAATATTTACTAGTATTGGGCAATAAATAGCCTGAAAAGGCAATTCTTTACTTTGAGATGCTTTAATCATAGACTATCCTTTATATTTTCGAAAATGCAGTACCACTTGTTGGCTCTTGCACTCCAATACTGACAAGTGGACAAAACTCTTTGGACCTAAGGAAGTTCTCCATCAACATGTTGCGATGGTCGAAATAAACATCGAAGCGCGGAATAGATGCCTGGGCAAAATGAAGACATCTCTTGTTGCTGCAATAGTACTTCAAAAAAGAAGAAAAACCTTATTGGATGTTTAACGAAATGATAGAAAATTAACTGCAATGAAGATTAAATGAAAAGACTCGCAAGTGTGGAAATTTTCTATGTGTTGATAATGAGCAAAACAATCTAATACAAGAGTCTTAAATAGATGAAAACTTATAAAAAAAAGTAGCACGTTGAATAAAAAATACGAAGGTTAATAAACAGACTCCACTACTCTTAATTCGAAAAGACTAGGAAACAACATACGTGACTCCTAAACAAAAATGTAACAACTAAATAATTAAACCACATCTGATCACGTTGGCAACATTCCCTCCCTTAATCTGAAACATCATTTAGTTTAATTTGAAAACACCAAGTTGAACGCTTAGCTTTAGAAAGGACAGGGGATTTGTGAACATGTATGCAACCTGATCTTCACTGCTACAATAAATATGACTAATCTTTGCATCCTTAGTAACATCACATTAGAAGAAATACTTCAGATTTACATTCTTACTTCCTCCATGTTTAACTGGATTAATTGAAAGATTAATAGCCGAAGTATTGTCATAATAAATTGGCGTTGGTCCATCCTCCTTAAAATGAAGTTCTTCAAAACTAGTCCTTAGTCAAACTTGTTGACAAGCACAACATGTTGCAACTACATACTCTACCTCGGTAGTCAACAAAGTAACAATAGTTTTCTTCTTTGAAAACCAAGAAATCACTCCAGAGCCCAACATAAAAACATATCCTCATGTACTTTTCGTGTCTACAAGATTTACACCATATTCACTATCACTTAACAAACCAAATCTCCATCTACTCTCATCTGATAAAGAATTCCAAGGTCACTAGTACCAGTCATGTACCACATGATCCTCTTGGAAGCTTGTAGATGCATTTCTTTAGGACTCTCTATGAATCTGCTAATGAGACTTACTACGTGCATAACATCAGCCCTTGTACCAGTCAAGCATTTCTCCTAGTACCAGTCAAATCTCCATCTACTCTCATCTAATAAAGAATTCCAAGGTCACTTGTACTAGTTAAGCATTTCTCCTATAATCATTAATGAATATAATGAAATAGAATTTACCTCTATTAGATGTGTGGCTTAGTGGACCACCGGTATTTGAGTGCACTAACTCCAACAACTTCTTTGCCCTCAAAGAATTGCGTTTCGGAAATTGCTCACGGTGTTGCTTGCTAACAAAACACTCTTCACATACTTCATTGGGTGACTGAAGCTATGGAAAACCCAAAACCAACTCTTTTTGCTTTAGAACTTTGAGCTTCCAAAGTTTAAATGCCCATACCTAAAATTCCTTTTCTAGGAATTCTATTTAACCTTTGCAAAGAGATAAGATTTTGTGGTGTTGTGAAGTTATAAAGGAAACAACTGATTTGATGATATTTTAATCTGTGCGATTAACCCCAAATAAGAATCACATATATTACAAACTCCATCTTGTCTATTAAGTTCATATCTCTTTTCTTGAAGTTGCCCAACACTTAGCAGATTCATCTTTAACGCAGGGACATAAAAAACATAATTGATGGTATGAATGGAGATGACTTGTACCTTTCCTTTTCCCAAGGCAGAGACCAGTGAATCATCTCAAAATCTCATTGTTTTTGGAATGCTTAATGCAACTTTGATAATGCTTCTTTTTGTCCCGACATGTAATTACTATAGCCTGTATCAAGATACCATACGTCATTTGAAGATTTCTCTTTGGAAGTGTATGCAATCCAAAGTGAAATCTCCTCATCTTCACCCTTTGTTTCTGCAAAGTTAGATCTGCCACCACTCTTCCTATTTAAATTAGTGCGACATTCAGATCGACAATGTCCAAATCAACGGCATATATAACATTCAATTTGAGACATGTCAAGTCTTTTTTCTTTTTCCTGGGAATCTCCAGTGGTGCCTTTCTCCTTCTTTTGGAGAATCTTTTCCTTCCACTTGGCGTTCTCCTTATATGTACTTTTCGAAGACATTGCTGCTTTCAATGCTACTTCATCCTTGTCCTGTGGGTTTATTTTTTTTCATGAACTAACAAAGAACCCTGCAGCTCGTCAAGACAAACACTATCAATATCTTTGGAGTCTTCAATGGAAGAAACAATATAATTAAAATTTTCTGTCATTAGGCAAACTATTTTCTCAATAATGGTAACATCTTCCAGTCTTTCACCATAAATTCGCATTTTGTTAGCGATAGCCAACATCCTAGAGAAATAATCTGTTACCGACTAACCACCTTGCATACATAGAGTCTCGAACTCACCACAGAGTGCTTGAAGCTTCACTTGTTTTGCCTTCACTGGTCCTTGATACTTTAAATCTCATATTTGTATGGAAGAATTGTTGTAAAGAATGGTTACTAGTATTGAGCGATAAATAGCCTGTAAAAGGTTTTGCTTTGAGATGCTTTAATCTTAGACTAGCCTTTGTGTTTTCGAAAAGGCAGTACCAGTTGTTGGCTCTTGCACTCCAATACTGACAAGTGGCCAAAACTCTTTGGACCTGAGGAAGTTCTCCATCAACATGCTGCAATGGTCGAAATAAACATCGATGCGCGGAATAGATGCCTGAACAAAATTTTCAGAATTCATCTCTTGTTTGTGTAATAGTACTTCAAAAATGAAGAAAAATCTTTTTGGATATTTTACAAAATGATAGAAAATTAACTGCAATAAAGATTAAAAGAAAAGAATCGCAAATGCTGAAATTTTCTATGTGTTGATACTGAGTAAAACAATCTAATACAAGAGTCTTAAATAGATGAAAACTAATAAAATAAATCAGCACGTTTAATATCCTAGAAAATCTGAAAATTAATAAACAGACTCCACTACTCCTAATTCCTAAAGACTAGGAAACAACTTATTTGACTCCTAAACAATTGCTACAACTAAATAATTGAACCACATCTGATCACGTCGTCAACACTAATCGATTATATGCTAATTTCATTCATGAGTAATTGAAATTTTCTAACATCGGCTTAATCTCAGTGGGTAGGCTAGTCTAAATATTCAATAGCTTTCTCAGGAATAACTATTACCATTCAAGCGAGTTCTCTCGAACCTCAACAAGCTTAGAAATATAAACAATCCAAAACATGAGTTTATCTAATCTCTCGAGCTAGATAGGTAGGATCAAATAAAGTTTATATATCTCAAATTGAACCCACGATAACCAATTTCAATAACCTTGGTTCGAGAACCTATCTCTCGAGCAAGCCAAGAACACTAAGCTAATATTGCATTTACAACTACAATTAATGATTTAATACTAGGCTATCAATAAAAACTACTTTAAAACATCATTTAAATTTTTAAAAAACAATACCCATAAGCTAATTAGAACAAATAATCACATCATCACAACCTAATAATTGGTGTTTTAGCTACACACATCTTAAAAAGAAAGAAAATAGCCCTAATTAGGTTCTCCATAATCTAGGTATTATAATCCACATCATAAGACTGATCCAGAATACTCAATATCAAATACCAAATTGAAAATCTACTAGAAAACTCCTAAAACTAAGAAACCAATGAAACTTCCATGTTCTACAATGGAGAAACTACTCAGCAAATGACTAGATTTTGAGGAAGGACCCTTCTTCTGCTATTTGAAATTCAATTTATACTTTCTCAAGTTTTGTCCATTAGGATTACTGGGCAAGGTTAATCAAGAATTGCCGACCAATTCGGTGATGTGCTGATAGCTCCATGCCATTATCGGTTTGTCGTGGCTCCTTAACTTTAGGGTTCTGTTACTTTAGGCGATCAAAGTTTTTGTCTCCCAATGTATAACTCCATTGCCAATTCGTCTTATAACAAGGTTGGCTGTTCGGAACTTTAGGCGAGCTGAATTGTGAGTCAACGAGTCAGCGAGATGCTTTGGCGATTTTCAGCTTTTTGTATCTTTAGCGCTTTTCATGTTTTTGGGTCTTTTTGTCACTGTAATGTCCTTGGCTTGCTTTTTTGCCTTGATTACTGAATGTTAATATTTTAAATATGTTTATAGAATGAATTAGTTATCGAGGACATCAAAATATATGAAAGCCAAGCCCTAAATGAGTCAAAATCTCGTATTCATAAACCTCCCAATCTTATACAAGTTCCCTTAATTCTTTGTCGTCGAAATAATTCAGCCATATAAAATGAACTGCTGAATTTCTCTTACATTTTACTTTCTCATTGTTGACAGTCTGTGCTATAAGGATATTTCTGTAGTTGAGTTTGTGTGCGCTTCATCTTCCCCATGTCTACATTTACCTCACTCATTATATTCTGGAACTCTTCTGTATGAAACACCCTTAACTTCGTCTTTAGTAGCTCTAATTTTCTAATTACTTGGTACATCATCCGGTCCTGTATATGTACCTTCCATCCTTCTTGCAAAATATTTACAAACTTTGAGTGCTTTGTCCATTCATTACATATTTGAAAAGTTTTTCTTATTTTTTACTCCACATTAAGAACTACTTTTGCTGGGTAATGGTTAGTAATTCCCTATGTGAAGAATAATACTTTGTAACAAGGCATTGTGTCCATAGTTCTTTGTTGATGAATATTCAGTCTATTTTATAAAAACATTTTGTTTTCTTTATGTTTGTCACTCCAAGTTCATTTTTCCAATCCATTTACCATCACACATATATTGAAGTCCATCATTTTTACCCATGTTATTGTATTTCCCCGTATTCCTTAGCATTCAAGACATAATTAAAATCACTAATTAAGGGTTAAATTCACCTTTTACTTAGTATAAATAAACTCTCCCACAACTCCTTTCTATCTTCCCTGCTATTTAAGGCATACACATGAAATTTGAAAGGAAAGTTGAAGGGGGATGAATTTTTTCTCACAAGTGACTTCTTGAGCAATCATGTCAATGAGATTTATAGAATAATAGTTTGCCTTTTATGTGATCAATATTCAACCATTTTTGTGCCTCTCCAAATTAGTAACAGACTTCATTCCAGCAAACTTTCTTTCGACCAACTTTTCAATTTTCACAGTTTTAATTGTTATTATGCCAACAAAATTTACCTTTTCTTCATTATAAAGGATTTAAGTGCCTTTTGCTTCTTTGGAGTATTAAGTCCCCTTACATTCTAGCTAAGTATGATCACCATTCCAAGACATTGTGATAGTCTTACCTCCCACATTCTCTTGGATTCCATCCATTTAATTTTACTTTTGCAGTACCTGGAACAAAGTTAGCACTTTCCAGCTAAGAACTCTACCCTGAATGACTCTTTGGAAGTGTATTCCTTATCCTTGCGGGTTTTTCCATCCCTCTTTGTTCCCCGTTTCCCCAATTTCCCCCGTTGAGTTTGTAGTTGTGCAACTTGAGCCCCTTCTTTTGCTTTCCACTTAGGACCTTTCTTTCAAAGTCTGCCCACCTCCTCTTCATGCCTATATTTTTTTACAAAAAAAATGATAGTGTTGGCTTCCAATTATAGTGTACAAGCTGCTCAATTAGTCTACCGTTTTCATTCTTAAAGTTCACCAGCTCTAGCAGTTGTGATCTCATATAAACTTCAACCAAACTGCACACAGTATTTTGACTATTCCTTTCCTTTATGGTGTGGTTCACCATCATAGGTTTCCTGTGAAGCTACGTATTCTACTCAATCCTTCCCTACTCCAGTACTTGAAATCTAGACATGGGAATTTAACCCGGATTGTGACTGTTTGTAGTTCTTCCTTGGTGAACTGTAAATCTTATATCCATTCCTTAATAATGAATAGTTTATTATAGAAACGGAAAATACTACCCTATAACACCTCCTGTTTTGAAATCATAGCATCAAATCTCAGCAATAGTACCCCATTTTCTTAGCATAGACAACATATCTACCATACTTACTCCATACCTTCTGTATTGATCATTGTATCCCTATTAAAGGAGGGTGTGCACCCAACTCATAAAACACAACAACGTTGCCCCAATAAATAATTTCATATTTTATATCCTCAATTTTGATTTCTGCTATCTCCCCATTCTTTGTTGGAGTTACATACTCCAATTTGTATTCCAGATTGGCCAATTTTGTTATATCAAAGTCATCCCATACTGATTTTTTCTTGCTCGGTTCATTAGCCTCATCTTCCACTTCATCCACCCATGATTTCTGTGTTACTTGATTCCACGCGGCTTTCACATTGAGTGGTCTAAATTACCCTGTCCTAGATTGCTATTACATTGTCTCGTTGCTTTGAATTACTTCTTTGCTGCATAACAATGTTCTTGAGTTGGAAATGCCCTTTCTCACTCAATATCTATTTCCTAGTGTTACCTTTACTACTCAATTGGTTTAAATCTAGATCTATTCACTTTATTTCCAATTCCTCTATTTCTCTAGATTCACCCAATTTTGTACTTGATTCAACCACTCTTTGACTCGAATCAATGGATTTCCCTTCCCCCATACCTGGTTTTCGTCCTCGCTGAGAGTTTGCCTTCCTATGTAAATCTTCCTTATCTATTATTGCATTTTGAGTGAGTGGGTATACAAACTCGCTTATCGATGGTGGATGCAAGTTATGATAACGTGCACGAGAGAGAAAGCATACCTAAAATCAAATATTTAGCATGTATGTAAGTTATAGAAAATGCAATTCACATTTTATAAAATTTAAAAGATACTGGAAATATAGTGAAATTACATTGGCATTATGAGAATGAAAAAATCATAATTAAGTCATTTGAAATTTTTAATGTTTTTTTACTAAATAAAAAATAACAATACAAATACAAAACCCGATGTGGCTCGGAACAAAATAAATATCTAATTGTAAAAAAATCAAATAAAGAAAAGCAGAAAATGTTAAGAGCTTGTCAGGGTTCCCGAAACCCTAAATCAAGTCGCCCCATCGATCTACCTCACCGAAGCTTTGCAACCATGGCTTATTAAACACTACCTCACCCATACAAGAATTTTCATTTACAAACAAAATCAATCACTTATTGAACATCAAAAATATCACCGATATCAGGATTAATTTCCAATGATGAGTTCTTCAACATAAATGTGGTAGATCTAATCTACATTGGAAGGTACGTGATTGTGAAATTTACACCCAATAGAAATAAAATGATATAGAAAATCAATAAAAATATATTATGATCTACTACGCCTTTTACGTTACTTTCCATCTTTTATTTAATCTTATAAACAAATTGTAATCCAAAAGTTTTAATAGAACTATTTATGAATATTAATTTTTAATTGACAGAATAAAGTATCTTACCGAATGAATCATGGAAATTGTATTTTTTCATTGTTTTTTGCTGAATGTTAACTTAGAATCCTGAAGCATGTATTCTATATTTTCCTTATTCTCAGATTTTTTCTGTTGTCCATTTCCAGTTGAGTAGTTATTTTTACTTGTTGAGGTGTTTGATTTATTTTAAAAAATTGTGTCATGCATTTACCTGCAAAACCAAAAGCAATGTTAGCAGAAAAACTTAATCCCTTCTTGATATGTATGGATCACTTCCACATTGATATCCATCATCAATCCATTAATGTAGCCTAAATCAAGAGATATTATTTAAGGGTCCTCCTAGCTTCCACATAAAATTCTCTTAGTCATTAAGGGTATTAGGTGGTGTTTAATACATTATGCTATACCCATTCTAATGACCTTTATTCATGCATCCAAAACATACACATTCTCCATTCCCTTGAGTCAGAATCTATCATCTTCCCATGTTCATTTGTTATCCAGAAAAAAATTGATCATTGTTCATCCTTTACAAATCCATTAATATAGCACTTGAATTTATGGTGTAAAAATCTAAGAATGTTTGTTTTTATCAGAGGAGTATAATCTTCCAGAAACTTCACAATCAGTGGCCAATTAATTGGATTTTCTTTTAACCATGACTATATGAATACATTTTTGTGAATCTCTAGTATTATGTTTTGTCTATTCATGCTACTCTTATACTTGATCACATTCCTTCACTTCCGAATTTGTGATACTATAATAGCAGGAACTGCTTTGGATATTTGCTTACGACATGAGTCAGGACCTTCAATGAACAAATGTACAAATGTCTCTTTTATATTGTGGTTACGACAACAATGTATCTCAGAATCAAAAATTGTCTCTTCTAATAAGAACTTCCCTTCTAGGAATTCTTCTATATGACAACCTCCATTAAATGAACAACACTTTCAAAGGTAATCCTTTCACCCATATGTTCAATATCTTCTTAATAGGATCCCTTCTATTTCTACACAACTCTCAAGCTCATTTAACCATAAATTTTCCAGATCAATTAGGAATCCATCAAGGTTTTTCTCTTCCAATGAATGTGTTAATCTTTCTAAGATTCTAGTAACATGATAACAATTGACCTTATCAAGATGATCTTTTATTAATGTTTGATACCATCCATCCTTATTAAGAAAATCAATAATCGATTTGTCCTTATTTTAATCATGTTCCATGTTCATATGGTAGTGTAGGTTACCAGTTTATTTCAATTATCAAACCATACACTAGCTTTTCCTTCCTTTGGTTCGTACCATATATCATAATCAAACAAATCTCTTTCCAATAACCTATTCTCTCATACATGAGAGTCCCAATTCCGTTCTACTCTCTATGTCTTTGGCTCTTATACTACTTGTTCCATATATAGTTTGATCACACTGTGTTAGTTGTCCTAAATTTCCAGAATAACATAGCTAATAAAACATTATAGAGGTTAAAGAACCCAATTCTCCTTTTTATTTTAACACATACACATCCTTCAAAGATATCCAATGTGTAGATCTTCCCTCCTCTTTGAAGTTTAACAGAAATTTAGCAAACATTCTATGAATGACATGTATTACACACTTGGAAGGATTAATAAAATATGAAAGATAAATAAAGATCCTCATGCTTTTGGTTAACATTGTTTACCCCCCAAAATTGAAAATTATTGCCATACACATTTGTAGCTTGTCTTGGATCTTCTTTGCTAATGTAAATAGATATACCTCTTTTTCGCAGCATGACCAATAAGGCATCCTAGGCATTTCAATGGAACTAAATCTCTTTAAAAATGATTGATCACCTCTATGCACTACAGAGAAGCATGTGATACCTTATAACATACATAATATGAGTTATTATCTTAATTAATCATTGTCTTGATTACTCCTCATACTTTTTCAAAACACTCATTATATACTGTGAAGATCTTTTGTCTGCAACTACAAAACTAATTTATCATCTGCATAGGAAAATGATTCAATTTATCACTCCATTGATAAAATACATTACTTTATGATCATATCTCTCAAATAGTTAATTCATAGCTTTAAATTACATCTCTCCTATTAATAAAGAAAGAGCAGGTGATAAAGGACTTCCTTGCTTAAACCCTCTTGTAGAGAACAAAAAGTCATAAGCTTTCCCAGTAATAAGAACATAATACCAATTATAAGCAATGGTTCTCCAAATCATGTCTAGTATCTTAGAAATAAAGCACATCTTTCCAAGACTTTTATTAAACAAGTGCAACTTACCCTATCATGTGATTTTCCATGTCTAGCTTTTTAACCACATTAATTATCCCTTAGCCTTATATCAAATATAACCTCTTGGACCAGCAATACATTTTTAGTGACATTCCTTCTTTTAATAAAAAACCTGATTGATTTTTTGATTTCAGGTTAGATAGATTACCCTCAATCCAATCATGAAGAATTCTTGAAATGATTTTATATTTAAAAAGTTACTCAGACTATTGGCTTTATGATTTGAGAAGGTCTGGATAACATCCTTTTTATGTATTAGAACCTGATTGGAGTGAGTAATAGACTTTTGGCGAGAAACATCCTGGAAATATTCATGCACAATTTTAATAAATTTAGGATGTAAAATATCCAAACATGTCTAGTAGAAATATCTCGTAAAATCTTTAGGACGACAGAAACTATAATCATTTAAATCAAATGCCACTTGTTTTTAATTTCTTCTGCCTCAAGTAGAGATTTAAGAAACTCATTATATTCCTAAATATTAGTGAGTGAATACACTTTAATAGAGACATTTCCTTAGCTATATTTCCACTAGTGAATTACATTTCTTAAAAGTAGAGTCCTTCCCTTTAATTTAATCATCAAATTTTTTTCATCTTCCTTGAGATCTCTTTTCAATTTACGACTTTCCCTTCTTCCCCTAAAAAGGCAATCAAAAATTTTAGTATTTCTATTCCCCTCCTCAAACCATTGTACACAAGCCTTTTTTCTCCAAAACTCTTTTTTGCAATGAAGATGGAGCTTTAACTCTGCATGTGCTCTTTTCAATATTGTTTCATTAACTTGTGAGGGGTCTTCTTGGAATAAACTCTTTTTAATCTTCACAATATCTTCTCTAAAGAATAGTTGCTAAAAAATATCTCCAATCTTCTCACTACTCTAATGACAAGGCCTTCTTGGTCCTTTTCTATTTCTTCTTCAGCTGAATGAAAATATTATCCCAGCCTTCAGACAACCAATTTTATTGAACAACATCTCTGAAATCTTCTCTTCTAATCAAAAATTTCAAGAACTTGAAAGGAATAGGAGTATGAATATGTCCACCACACAAGTAAGGTGTAGTGGGGCATATCAAACACTATCCAAGCTAGGTGTTGTAATCCAGTGATGTCACTTAATCAAGTAATAAAACATTGAACACAACCCTATATAGTCTCTTGAAAATACATGACTCATCATCTCTGCCATTCCACCAAGTAAACGGATTTCCTGAGAACTAATCAAACAACACACATGAGTTAAGACATAGGGTAGGATCCTCATATTCATGTGGAGAAAAACGCAATCAAACAATATTTTCCTAATTTCCAATGATCACATTGAATCACCACCACAATCCAAAGCATATTTGAAGTATAACTGATTGAGGATATGTCATTCTCATAAGCTTCATCACTAAATATAAGTTCATTTAGCATAAACCACAATAGTTAAACTAATTTCCATCATCTAATGTGAGTTGTGAAGTCAACTATTTCTTAGAGTTTTCTACAACACCCACCTCCCTAAATCCTAAACCCTAAGCCCTAACGTGAGGTTGTCACTATGCCACTGAAATTATATCGAATATGATGAAATAATAAAATTTTGCTTCACGTTAAAAAGAAAGTTTTGGTGTAAAATAACTATGTATGCAGGAGGGGTTATTATATTAGGGTTTAGGGTTTAGGATTTGAATATGATGATTGATAAACACCCAAATCTTCCAATTAGTATTATAATTAGCTTATTGCATCACAATTTTTTTTGTATCTTAGAATATGTCTACAACATTAACATGATTTCATAAAAGCAATTATACAAATTTGTGTTGTTTACGTAGAGTTTGTACCCTACGAAAGGCATAATGTTTTCTACCATACCTAAGATGGTAGAATAAAGCTTTGAAACTCATTTGGACATTGATATTACCCTTCCCCCCCCCCCCCCCTTCTTTGTTTGTATTCTTGTAGGGACTAAGACATTACTATCTCCTTTATCCTTTACTTTCCTTATTCTCTAGGACATCTGTGGTGATAGCCTCGCCTCTTTACTAATGTTTTCCATATTGGAGACATTTTATTCTTTTTGTATTTTTCACTTCTTTGCTTTTCTATGAAATTGTAATGTTTACAAGATCCTTAATCAAGTTATTGTGTGTGACTAGTTCATGCAACCTTTCTATTAAAGTTGACTTTTCAGTGATGAAACGAACTAATGTTTAAGTAATTGAGTGACCCAACATTGACAACCCTTGGGATGTTGAGCACCATCTAGTGCACTTGACATCTGTGGAGGTTCATGATATGCAACATTTTCCAACTCCTTCAACAAAATCTTATCCTTTCCACTTTCTTGTATAACTACAATAAACAAATCCCTAATCTGACTAGTTGCACGGATTCTACTTCCCTATGATCTATCATCTATGCTATTTGGTTCTTCTGCTTCCTCTTCTTGATCTGGTTGATTTGGTCGTGTAACCTGCCTAATTTTGCATGTTGTAGTTCATCTAAAATGTCTGCCTTATTCTTCTATTTAGCTATAAACTCCTCCTCACTAATGTTCTTTCCTTTAGCCCTGTCTTATCGTTTGCCTATAACTTTTTTTGATTGAGCTTTCTTTTATTTTGCAGGTACATTCTCGTTCTCATCATCAATATTTTCCCTGACTATCCGCAAGGTATTGTTATTTCCTTGTGCTTCCGATATAACATTAATTGAAGTGATGTGCTGATTATCTTCATTTATCTGATCCTCCATGATTGCATTATGTGTACTGCATTCTTCGTCATTAACTTTATTACTTGTTACTGGAAATGGACTGCATGTGCAAACATCCTCATCTTCTAACTTTCCATTATTCTCTTCATGCCTGGATTATTTTATTTGTAGGATGCCATTTCTTAAGCTGCATGCCCACGGTTATTATAGCTACCTCTTGTTGTGCATTGTCAACAATCATTACATTATCTTCATGCCCTTCTTTCTTCTTGTGAGCCTTCAGTTCTTGATGTAGAACCCTAGTTTTATGCATGCCCTTGTAGTTTAAACCACTTCCAATATTTCAGAACAATGTCATATTGAATCTGAATTCCCTCCACCCTAGAAGTTTTAGTCTCATCAATCATGGCTTTTAACTCAACAACCTTCGAGAAATTATCTAGTAGATCCACTTGCATTTTGATCCTAGCACAACTATGTCAAGTCTTATTTATCTTCACCATGTCTAGTTTTAAAGGTTTTCCTATGGCTGATGCTAATGAAAAAATGGATTCTTTAACAAAGAAAGTTACTTTTAAGTCAAGAAAATAGATCTAGGTCATTGCTTGAGTTGTTTCATCCTCTATCTTAAATACAATCTCATAAATCAAAGGTCGCATCATATAAGAATAACCACACCTTGATTATATATAGTAATTAGGTTTAGATATCATATTGATTAAATCTTCCTGCCTAGAGAAACTCATAAATATTTGCCTATTCCATAATAAACAAACCTTACACTACCCTTTAGGTTTAAGTCATACTTCAGAGATGTTTTAAGCAAAAAAACTCTAAATTTTTTACTTATAGGTTTTTTGTAGCGACCTGTTATTGTACTTTTAAGTACTAAATACCATCTCCTCATTGATATTGGCTTAAAATTGGCTTTAATGTCAAAAAAGTAAATTTGTCTCTACAAATACACTTTCAAAAACACAATTTATGTCCCTTCATTAAGAAGTAGTCGTTAAAGATCAAGTTTATTATTGTGAAATGAGTCATGCTAATGTCCTATAGCCTCCTAAAGAACAGTAAAGATATCCTCGCACCATTTCACAAGACACCACTAGATATGTCCTTTTCTGATGTGATCACCAAACCCTTACTCTAATACAAAGTTTTTCACCATCCAAAATGAGTCATTAATTGAATCACACTTAACCTCTTAGGTGTGGAAACTAACGGATTCAAATCCTAACTTATATTAATTTTATTTCTTACAAAATACAACCATATTGTGGAAGCTCAAATAAAATTATGTAAGAAACTCAAATCCACTAGAGTATATCACATATTATTCTCAAAACCTGAAAGTCATCACAAAAAGGACATCTAATGCTTAAAGACCAAGTCTAAGAGTACCAAAGACACCAAATTTTTTTAAAAAAATAGTGTCTTAATATAAGCACAAGATGTTATGACTGAGAGAATCCAACACGAAGTAGAATGAATAGGCTACCCTGAAACTTGATATACTGGTGACTTGATAGAGCAGAGGTGAGTCAAATTCTCTGGCATACTTGTTGTACCCCACAAAAGGAAAATGAAGAAAAACTTAATTATGGGTCAGTACAGGGATACATGTACTAGTTGTCTATCATCGGTCTATTCAAAATAGAAACTAATATACAATATGTTATAGTATAAAATCAACTATAGCACTTACAAGGTGACAAGCAAGAAACAACATGAAAAAATGACAATATCAAAGAAGAAAGTATGTTATCAGTCAATAATATCAAGAACACACGCGCAGACTCATACCTACACACTGCTTGTGTTACCCTCGTGTCATCAAACTATATTGTTTTATGTAACTTCTATTTAAGTTTCTTGAGATATACTGTTCATGGTACCTTAATGATTTTATAATGTGAATTATGATTTTCTCTTACTGATAGCCATGACCAATTTAATAATTGTCCTATCACCCGGGTAAATTTGTTAGTACCTTAACAAGAATAAAGAAAAAATCTTATCTTTGAAGATGAAGAAGAATATTAATTATATCCTAAGTATTAGTGCTGATGGAACTAACGTTGTTTGGAATGTGAAATATGGCTAATGGATGCAACAATTTATGTTTCATTCAGGTGTTTGGTTTCTTTGTTCTGCCTTAATTTTTTGCACTAATTTTACCTCATATCTTTGCAAGGATAATTTTTTTGTTGTATTTTTGCATAATAAAAGGTCTGGTTGCATGATTTCATAGAATATCACAAGTATAAGTGTTCAGTAATTGATTGATTATGTGTATATATGAAGCATGAAATACGATGTTTACTTTTCTTAATTTTATAGAATATAGCAAGGTTTTCTATTTTTGACTTTTATTTTTTGCTTTGTAATCTTTGTTGATTCAATTAAAAATTTATACAACAAATGCTAATTATTTTGTCCTTTTAGGAGATATCGACATCAAGTTGAACCCAACTGGCGCAGATACAAGTAATTCTAATGAAAGGTTGTTGCTAACAAGGTATTGTATTTATTGTTACTTGTCATGTTTAAAGTATTCTTTCACTACAAAATCCAACTCTTTCATGAAAATAACAGTGACTATATGCTGTATATCAAACTTCAAAAGGTACAACTCTTTTTTTACTTTATTTCAATACATTTTATTTATTTTCTTTAAAAAGGGCCCATGTTCTTTCATCCTTAAAATACTTTAAATATTAAAGAGAAAGTTACACATAAAAAATAGTATAAATAAACTTAAAATTAGAATTAAAGATAAATATTCGCGTTAGATATAAACAAGAAGGAAGGTAAAT
Organism: Solanum lycopersicum; assembly: GCF_036512215.1. Lineage (NCBI taxonomy): Eukaryota > Viridiplantae > Streptophyta > Magnoliopsida > Solanales > Solanaceae > Solanum > Solanum lycopersicum. Next base: position 19,196,682 of record NC_090811.1, on the reverse strand, counting down.
TATTTTCCTAACACATAATGTATTTATTATATAAAATTTGATAAAAAATTCACTTTAAGTAATTAAATATTAGTTATTAATTTGAATTTATATCATATGTCAATAATCCAAAAAAATGGAAATATTGAGAAAACAGAACTTTGGTTACTTATTTTTAGAAAAAAAAATCATTGATACTTAATATTATTTATGTTGTAACTAAACGAATAAATTTTTCTTTTAGTGATTCACTTACCTTCGATTATTTTTGATTGGCTATAAACTTACTATTCATGCAAAAAATCTTTTTGATAAGTAAACTTAATGGATCATAAGAAAATTTTCCTAGTCAAAATTCATGGAATCTTATCTTTTAGCTAACTACTTAGAGTATTGACTATATATATTATTAGTCAATAATTCAGTAATTATTTTTTTAAAATGTAATTAATTATTAGTGGACCAAATTAAATATATCCTCTGAGAAATGGCTATATAAATTAGTCTTCCTATTTATTTTCTCTCACTCAGTCATCTCTATATACAAAAAGTTTCTATAGTTATTTTGTTTTAATAGTAGTAAGGTCTTTACGATACGATCAGTGACAACAATTGGTTCATTCACATGCATAGTGATTATCGTCACCACATTTGTAGGAACGCCCCCAGCAACTAGGTCACCGCAACCATGGCCACCACAGGAGTATCTACCACCTCCACTGCCATTTCATTTCAATCTAGGTTCACTCCCTAGAAAAGTTCTCATACCCGCTATAATAAAAACAATTTTTTGATCCACCACCTCTTCCGCCTACATAAAGTTCTTCCTCCATTATATCCATGATTACCTCAACTGAATTCACCCATTGTATATAAGGATGACTCAGTGAGTGAGAAAAAAGAAAAGAAAAGAAAAAAGAAAGAGTGATTTATATAGCTGTTCTTCAAAGGATACATTTAATTTGGTCCATTAATTAATAATTAGAAAAAATAATTATGTATTTACTAGTAATATTTATAGTCAATACTCTAACTAGTTAGCTTAAAGATAAGATTCCATGAATATTGAATACGGAAATTTTAATATAGTTCAATAAGTTTACTTCTCAAAAAGAATATTTGTATTAATTATAAGTTCATAACCAATCATCAATTCTCAAAGGTAAGTCAAACACAAAAAGAGGTATTTATTAGTTTAGTCACAACATATATAATCTTTAGAAACAATGTTTTTTATTAAAAATAAGCAAGGTGACATGTGATGCAATTGCTTTGTACCTGAAAGTTCTCTTTTGGTCTCTTTTCTTCGTTTTTGCGATTTCTTGCTTCGATTATTGACATATGATATAAATTCTATTAATGACTAAAATTTAATTTATAAAAGTAAATTCTTAATCATAATTTATACAACAAATACATTATATGTAAGGAAAAATAATTTCCCTTTCTTCTTGTTTATCTATCTTAGAAAATGTCGCGACACTGATCGCCGTGATCGAATCTCACACTAAACCTTCCAGTATGAGAACCACTACTACCACTGACTAAGAGACTTAAAAAATAATCGGCTTACAGATATGGATGCACATTTAAATGACGAAATAAATAAGGATTTCCCATAAACAGAAAGTCTATAAAACAAATATTGCAGAAATTCAACCTCTAGAAATGAATGTTATTGGACAAAACTATAGTAATTAACAATTCTAAAAAAAAGCATCCAATCCCAAAAGTAAAACATAAATGAAGTCTAAACATATAGTCTGAGTTAGAAAAGAATGGATTAAACTATTGATGGATCCATGGGAGCTTGAAAGAACTAGCTCACCCTTGAATCCGCTAGATGAATGATCTCCTAACTAAGGTCTATCAATAGCTGCCTGAAGATGCCTTTTAATGAAAAAAGAAAGATCAAGTGCATTATCAGTAACTAAGACCACAATGTATCGGTAGAACCACGCGACTACTCTAGTCAATGTAGTATAAACAAGTAATTACAATATAATAAACACACATATACTTAAATGCATAATTCAATTATCATTTTAGAAGAAAGATACAGTTTTCCAACATCAATGAAAGGTAAATATATGTGTATTAGTCTCATGTTGTTCTTGGCATATATCCAAAAACATATAAGAACAAAAAAGGCAACCCAAACAAATGTTTAACCTCTTTATTAACTACAACATGGTCTTAATTGTTTAAATAATAACATCTGAATGCACATCTAAATTAATAATTAATATTTTTGTGCATTTGTGTAAATACTTGGTGATAGGATTCTACTTTACTGAGATATTCTAGTCAGAGATTCAAAAATATATAGGTATAAAAAAGGCAACCCAGACCAATGCCTAACATCAGATTAACTATAACTAGTTCTTAATCTTATAAAAAACAATAGTACGTGAAGCTAAATTTTTAATGTTTTCGCAAAAATAAATTAAAAACAAGTAGTATGTAAGATTATAAAAAGCAACTCTAAATTAATAAAATCTCTATCCTAGTTTATATGACTTACTTTCCTTTCTAGTCAATCTAAAAAATATTACATAGTACTATATAAAGTAATAAATTTAGATTTAAAATTTCTATTTTACCCTTAATTAAAGTATTTATGTCCACACAATTTTTTATCACTCATTTTATACCACGAGTTTTAAAAGTCTTCCTTCATTTCTTTTACTCTGTGTGGAGTCTAAATGCCTTACATAAAATGGGACAGACGGAGGAATACTTTTTTGCATGTATACATATATTTAATGCAACTTGTTATAATTTGGTTTTAGGCTATTAATTCTCTTGATATATGCTTGGAAATTTCAAATATCATGTAAAAGTAAAAAAGGTAATACCAACAAATGTCTAACCTTATTAAATAGAACATGTTCTATAGTTTTATACAGTATGTGCGTTGCACATGCATATCATATTATATGATATAAAATATTATTTAATAGAATTCATATCAAAAAATTAACACTTTTTGGTAAATAATCATGAATTTAAAGAATAGTATTCAAGTGTTTTTGAATGATTAATACATATTGTCATAGGTTAATTGTTTTTTAGTCCAAAATTACCTGATTTCAATGAAATATTCCAAGATACATTAAAAATATAATTCTGGGTATTATGTGACATTTCTTTAGTAATATTGTTTGTTTACTTTACCCAGTTTAGTTAAAAACATAACCAACAAAATAGAAAAATAATATCAATATAAAAGAGATGGCCAATAGTCATTCCTCTTGAAGTTATTACTATATATGATGAATACAATTTAAGTACAATTTTTCTCTTATATATTAATACTTGAAATTTCATAGGTGCATTACATTTATAATGATTATCATAAGTGTTGTGATATTTTATATTTAAACATACTATATCTTTAACAAAACTCAAAGATACACCTTAACTACACTAAGTTCATATTATACCCTAGACTTAATTTATATACAACATTGTAGACCTTTTGGATTATGTGGGACACCTCATGATTCATGTAATTGAGGCATGTGGAGATATTTGGATGCTAGGTAAAATAAAAAAGTGTACAAAATTAAAAAAAAATGAGTTAGGGGGGTAATCGCACTTAAGTTTATTAAGGTGTGTCTCTCAGATTTGGTTCATAGTCTAAGGAGGTACTTCTACCTTTTCCCAAAATTTTATTACTCAATATTATTTGAGTAAGGCTATCATAGGGATGTAATTTACAAAAAAATGTACTTCTGTAAATAATTTCAGCACTTGTTACAAGTATAATGTAATAGAGTAAAAAATATAACGTCAAAAAATAGTTCTAAAGAAAATCAGGTTGTTACAGTGATATATATATATATATATATATATATACCCACATACACAAATTACCACCACTCTATTTTATAAAAATAATGAGATTATTATTAAATAAACAATTAGTAACCCTTAAAGTCTCTTAGTTACACCTTTTAAAATAACTTTCTATTCCGTTCCCGATAGTTTAAGCATTTGAGGAAATTCCCCTTTTTAAAGACAACAAAGGATAGTCTATGAGAAACTTTTTATTGCGTTTTATCAAAAAGAAATCAAAACCCTTTAGAAAAGTCACAAATCTTCAAAATTGTTACAACTCATTGAAAAAGTCAAAACTTTTCGGTAAGTCGCCACCTTTATGAAAAGAAGCAACTTTTTAGAAAAGTCACAACCCATGAAAAAGGTCATAATTCATCAAAAAAATTATTATTAGTTGTTGACACCCAATTTTGACCGACCTTTAACCATTTTTTAGGATTATACTCGACTAAATACGTATTTTAAATTTACTTAATGTTTTGAAGTTTTAGTCAATTCTTTCTCAAAAAATAATATATTTTAGTATAGTTTACTTTATAAAATTATTGTAAATATTATTTCAAATGTTTTAAAAATTTAGATGATTTTCAATTACACAAAATATTTTAATGTATGTAGTATTTTAATAAAATTATTTAAATTCTAGCCTATTCTATTCTATTTCATTCTAATTCTAGCCACTTTAAATTGCAATTTTAGCCATTCTATATCCTTGCCAATCTAATTTCAAAACTTCTTCTTTTGATCTCATCCGTCCATCTTAAAAAATAAATCCTAGATCGAATCCTAACCCTTCATCTCTATCTAATCTAACAGTTGTGATTAACTCTCATATTCTCTCAACATCTAAAAATAATCCCTAAAATTTTTCATTCACTTCTTCTCTCACCCTCTCCTACTCTCTCCAGCCGCCCCACCTCCCTCTCTCCATTCTTTCCGGTGGAAATCGTCAACCCCAAGCGAGGCGGCGACGCCCCTCTCTCTCTTGTCGTCTTCCCTCTCTCTTCCTCTTCTCTTCTCTTTCCCCTTCTTTCTCTTCCTTTTCTGGTGAGGCGGTGAACGACCAGCAACAAAATTTCTCGGTCCATCAGAGATGGACGCTGGCAACGACCAGCCGCACCTCTTCCTCTCTCCAGACGCCGCCTCCCCTGCAGTCTCTCCACCTCCCTGACTCCCGTCGCTCTACCTCTTCCTCCCTCTCTCTTTTCTCCCTTCTCCCCTTTCCTCTCCTCCATTCTTCTTCTTCTCTTTTCTTCCTCGTCTGACCAGCAGCACTCCGACGAGGACAGCCAGCAGTCAAACTGCAACAACAACGACCAACAGCAGTCAGGCCATTCCGGCCAGCAGCTGCGACCAACAGACAGCAGCCGCCCCCTCTCCTCTCTTCCTCTCGTTTCTCCCCTCCTTCCCCTGTTCTCTTCTTCTTCTTTTGCAGGGATAACGTAGGCGAACTCTCCAGCAGTAGCCGACAACCAGAAAGGCTCTCGCGTTTGCATTGCTCTCAACACCGGCAAAGTTTAAGACGGATCTCAAACAGATCCGTCCCGGTATAAATCCTATTCTATTATATATTATTTCATTTGTTCAATCCTTTGTGATTCATATACTCTTGATAGTAATGTTTTATTATGTTCATTATGTTAAGTTATAGTTTTGATGTTTAAATAGCAAATTGCAATTTGTGAATGTTAAAGTGCTGATCATCACTAGCACATATCTTACCTCCTTGACTCAAAATAATTTTTTTTTACACTTGAATTAATCTAGATAGTATTGTGTTTTTTTTTATTTCTTATGAAATGTCATAGCTAAGATTTTGGAGCTTGTTGAATCAATCAGTTATGATTTTGTATAATTTTTGTTCATCTAATTCTTTAACTGTTCAAGATTTTGTTTTGCTATTTAGCACCTGTCAACTTTGCTCCAATATGAAAAAATGCTAAAATTAGCATGTGGATGGAAGATTCTTGCATGTTTAATGTATAGTAAGCTTTCATTCTATTGATGTAAACAAAAGTTTTGGCTTATTTGTTTTACCTCAATTAAAGTTTTCAGCATATTTCGTATTTGATAAAATAATAGATGTTGAACTAATTTTACTCTTTATTAAAAGAATTTAGTGTTAAAATCAATTTTCCTTTCATTTCAAAAATAATTAGTTCATTTTTTTGCTTCATGGTGATAACGGGTTAATAGTTATTTTCTTGTACGACTAAATAAAATTAAAAAAACATATATATTAATTGATCTCTTTTTTCCTTACTTGAAAATTGACTGATTTCTTATTTATTTTTATATGACTCTTCATTAGTTAAGAAAATAATTTTGATCTTCCTAATTTATTTTTATTTGTTTATATTTGGTAGCTTAATAATAATTTAATTTTAGGTCTTCTTTATTTAAGGGAAAATATTATTTTTCCTAACTTTTATTCTTACTTATCTATTTTTTGTAATAGATTTTTAATAAAAAATTTGATTTTGTCTCTTCCTTATTCAAGGTAAAAGATTATTTGTACTTATTTCATTTTTGGTGATGAAATATTCTTATAATTTTCTGATTTTAGCTCCCCTCTAAATTAAGGAAAATGGTTTAATAATTGATTCCTTAATTTATTTATTTCCCTTATTAAGTTCACCCCTCTTTGCTATATAAATAAGACCCCATTTATTCATTAAAAAAAAAGAACTCATACACTAATTCACTCTCAAAATCACAAGTTCTCATCACTCTTCATTTTCATTGCTCTCTTGCTACTCTAAATACATTAATATTTTGATAAACATTCAAGTGCTCTTCTTCACTACCTTGCTTTTTGCTTTTGTTCGAGTAAAGGTTTGATCAACTTGCTTTTCATTGCTACCATTTCTAATCTAGTCAAATGTTATTTGACTGCTTTAACAGGTTTCAAACTTGAAGTTCAAGTTGAAGATTAATTAAAGAAAGATTTATTTGTTTATTTGAATGTATATGTATTTATTTATTTTTTCTCCTATTTTATTTATTCGAATGTTGTAACAATTGTAACTCTGAAGATCATATAATAAATTTATTTGGGGGTCGTCTAGGGGAGGGGGATTTATATGTTTACTTGTTTCATTAATTTTTTTTAGAAATCATGCCTATAGGTTTGTCTTTAATCGCCTTGATTTAATATTTGTAGGTGTTATAATCTAACCAATTTTCAATTTGCTTGACGCTTTCGTTAATAAGTCTAAAAAAATAATAACTAGATTCCATTAATTTTTAAATATTAAAATCAAGTCCTAATAATATAATAGGTTGTTAGATGTTAAAATATGTTATAAATTTTCATTTGTCTTATCACGTAGAACTATGCCTAAGTATTAAATTGTTCACATCATTTACAAAATCATGCATATATATGTTACTCTGTTTTTTTAACACCTAGAAATCATGTCTATAGGGTTGTAAATAAACTCTCAGCATGTCCATAAAAAAATAAAATTTGTTTGTGCATATTTGAGCCCTCCCCTAAAATTAGTTAATATTATTTAACTAGTAATCCCATTTGTTTTCCGCATTCATGATGCAATATTTTTTTTCTTAATACTAATTTAGAATCATTTCATGCATTTAACTTGGCTTTAAAAATATTTCATATCAAAACCTTGTAACATAATTTTCTTAAAAAGTCATTATTCAATTTTCCTTTTAAACTTTGGATTGATTTTGAAATTGTTTATTTTGAAAGTAAATTATAAGCACTATCTCCTAACCTATCGTTAGTGAGAAAGTCAAAGGAACTACGAGGTCTAGTTCCAACTTTTTAAACCCGACGCGTCCCCGGAAGTACCACCTACCTATGAATTTCAAAAGAAATTATGTGCATCTATATGTAAATGTTTATGTGCCTACGTGTAAACTAAATCATTTTTTTTTAAAAAAACATAAACTATTTTTTAGACCGACCTCAAAATCAAAATTGTTTCTATGGTGGAAGAGCGCGATCAACAATATCGTGGCATCATCCCTATAAAGAAACAAACATTTGTTTAAATAAAAATTTCTACTCAAAACTTATCAATTTTCAACTTTATTTTCGCACATATTAATTGCTTAATATTTGCCAATTTTGTTTATAACATAGTGTCGTATGTCAAAATAAATAAAAATGAGCTTAATTGTTTATTTATTGCCATCACCTAGCTTTGCATATCTAAATAAATAAAAATAATAAATAGTCTTAATTGTTTATATTTGTTATTACTTAGCGAGTTTAAATAAATTAATAAATGAAGTGACCTATTTGCTACTTGTAACCCCCACATAGATGGCATGAGATACGGCCGGGACCCATAGTTGTGGACCTCGAGGGATGCCTAACACCTTCCCCTTGAGGTAATTTGAACCCTTACCCTAATTCTCTGGTTGTTGACCTTAGTTAGACTTAGTTAGGTTAGGTAGGTGCCCTAACGTGCCTTATTTCGTTAGGTGGTGACTCCAAACTTGAAATCCCAAAAGAGTTGTTAGGTCGCGTACAAAATTCGTTTTCTGCGAAAATGGGGCGCGACAGAATGGTGACTCCGCTGGGGACATTAGGTTCTTACCATTACGTGTTTCATGCTTATTTATGTGGGGTTTACTTTATATTGTTTATTTCATTATTTGCTAGGTTTTTATCATATTTAGTTATCCTTTTATTGCCTTATTAATTGTATTCTATTCATGTTACACTCATTTTCCCTCTTCTTATTTGTTTATTTCCATGTTTCACATTCTCCCATTTCCCTTATTTGTTTACTACATTTAATTCCATACTCTCTTTCCTTATTTGCGTGATTTTTCTTACACCTTTATATGTTTAAATTTCATTTATTTATTTATGCCTATTTATTTACTGTTTTATAAAATGCTTATATGTACCACTTCCCAATTTAAATGCTAAGTGTTTATTGCTTTGATAACTGGCATTCCGCTCATATTTCCCCAAATTGGGATCCTCTCTTTTTTTTATTTTGTTCTCTTAATGTTGTGTCTTTGCACCTCTCACAACTACTCCAATTCTATTCAAGTACCCATTATAGAGAGTCGGCATATGCGTGGACGTAACGGATAGTTTTACTACCGCGAAACCACGAGCCTCTCGCATAGATTCCCTTTCAAGTCCGCGTCAAGACAACTCTTAGAAGTCCTTGTTAGGTCATACATGTTGTATAAACCCTAGGTGGTTTGACCCTTGTCGTCAATCCATATAAGTAGTAGCCACTCTATTGTCTAAAGGTCCCCAACACCCTTTAGACAAATTACATATTTATGTGTCAATTTGATCATCATATTTTAAATCAAGTCATTATGTCAAAATGGAGTTAAAAATCTTTCTTCGACTCTAAACTTCAAATTGGGAAAGTATAACTTGAATTAATTATGTGACCTTATTCTATTAACTATTATAATTGTCTCACTTTGAGTTTATTGTGTCATTTATTTGATATTATTATTCTGGCTCACCATATAATAACTCGGTTTTGTGCTTGACTTACTTCTTTGACTAAAGGTTGTCTAGTATTTGGATAATTGGCTCGACTAAGATTCCGCAGTATGACAAATGTGTTCAACCTTCGAAAAAATCACTCATGTTCTCGTCCAACACAAAGTACCTTTTGGACCATCTCTCCTCATTCTATTCCTACTCACACCCTCTCTCAACAAAGGTCTCCAACACGCCTCAACTTTGATGCTTCACAATATGAGGGAATAGATGACAAAATAGAGAAATCTAAGCTAGATGCATTGCAGCGAAAAATGCATGACTTGGAGAAAAGGGTGAATGGAGGACTACATTCAATACCTACTCATGACCTAAGATATAAAAATTTATGTGTACACCCAGGAGTTGAATTGCCGTCAGGATTTAAAATTCCAAAATTCAACATGTTTGACGGACGTGGTGATCCAATAGCACATCTCAAAGATTTTTGCAGCAGGCTAGTTGGCTTAGAAAACAATTAACCTCTCCTAATGAGGTTATTTATTCAAAGCTTATCAGGAATAGCCTTCACTTGGTACGTCAAACAAGACTTTGACAAATGGCTCGCATGGGAAGACATGGTTCGAGACTTTGAGGAACAATACAAGTTTAATACAAAGGTTGACCCTACAATGTTAGATTTGATCAAATTGAAGAAATTAAGTCATGAATCTTTTGAGGAATATGTCATATGATGGAGAATGGAAGCCTCCAAGATACGTCACTTACCACATGAAGAGGAGTTGGTCCAAACTCTCATCAGATCACTTGAGGGTATATATTACAAAACCCTATTCTTTGCTGGTATTCAAAGTTTCGACAGTCTAATTCGAATTGGAAAAGAGTTAGAATATGGCATTCAGTCTGGAAGAATTGTTGATACACAAATTCCTTTTCAAGTCCTGAAAGACTCATTAGATGAAAGGAACGAAGATGCATCTACCTATATACCTCCGAAACAAAGAAATCAGAATATTGAGCAAATTCATGCTATTCTCGAGCCTTCCAACCCTCAGGTATCTCAACATAAGGTGAGGAAACCTCGTGTCTTCACTCCCTTAAAGGAAACTTTGACCGACATTTTCCAGAGATTATGGGCTAAAGGACTTCTATGACCAATAAATGGATGGATTCCCAAGCATTCTACTTCAAACTTTGATCTATCCAAAAATTGTGCCTACCATTCAAACATTCAAGGTCATGACACTGAAGAATGTGCAGCATTGAGAAATAAGATTCAGAATATGATTGAAAAAGGAAAAATTATAGTGCAACAAGGACGACAAAACAACGATTGCAATCCTTCTATGGCGTATACATTCATCGTTCAAGGAGACCCTACAAAGATGTATGTTAGGCACTTGACAAGGAAGCGTAAATCACGTCAGAGAAATTGATATGGACGAGACTCTTATGAACAAAGTTGGCTCTATTGTTCTCAGACCTTATGCCCAAAATCTTCCTCATTCCTTTCATTTTTTTCCATTGTAATTCTGAACTACGTTTGACCTTATTTCCTTTTGGATACGTAGGCAACCCTTGATGGGTCCGGTCTCTATCAAATAATTTTTTTTATTTCCCATGGTCATTCAAAACACTTCTTTACAAATTCAAATCTAGACTAATTGACAATCCATGAACATAATTGACACTTGAATTCGAATTCGAGCCTTAATGTCCAAATACAAGACAATCATTTTTTTTTGGAACTTACAATTTTTCTTTGAGTGAAAGCAGGATCAAAATTCCCCCCACTAATAAACTGAGGCAGAATTTTTGAGGAAACCTCAAAAATTTTCACAGAGATATTTAACAAAGTGAGTATATATCTTATACTATAAACTAGGGCAGAAATTTTTGAGAAATCCTCAAAAATTTCATCACAACAAAATGCAATTCTAAAGACAAAACAAGCACAGGTATGACCATCTCTCGCCTTTTGAATTTACGATTTTTCTCTGGATGCAGGAATAACTTATATTAGCGTACTGTCATATTTAGGAGCTACAATGTAAGTCATACTATCCTCAGATTATCTTTTTTAAGAGGCTATTATCAACTTTCTTCTATGACTGGCTGAATATATAAGCTCTCCCACCTTATTATAATACGATATTTAGGCTTTTCCGCCTCAAAATGCGATATTTAGGCTCTTCCGCCTTACAATAGGATTTTAGGCTCTTCCGCCTTACAGTAGGATGTTTAGGCTCGTCTGCCTTACAATACGACATGTAGGCTCGTCTGCCTTATAATACAACATTTAGGCTCGTCTGCCTTACAATACGACATTTAGGCTCTTCCGCCTTACAATAGGATATATAGGCTCATCTTCCTTACAATACGATGTTTAGGCTCGTCTGCCTTACAATATGACATTTAGGCTCTTCCGCCTTACAATAGGATGTTTAGGCTTTTCCGCCTTAAAATAGGATGTTTAGGCTCGTCTGCCTTACAATACGACATTCAGGTTCTTCCGCCTTACAATAGGATGTTTAGGCTCTTACGCCTTACAATAGGGTATTTAGGCTTGTCTACCTTACAATACGACATTTAGGCTCGTCTGCCTTACAATACGACATTTAGGCTCTTCCGCCTTACAATAGGATATTTAGGCTCTTCCGCCTTACAATACGATGTTTAGGCTCGTCTGCCTTACAATACGACATTTAGGCTCGTCTGCCTTATAATACGACATTTAGGCCCTTCCGCCTTACAATAGGATGTTTAGGATCTTCCGCCTTACAATAGGATGTTTAGGCTCGTCGCCTTACAATACGACATTTACTTTCGTCTCTCCTTATAATCAGACATTTTGCTTATATTATTATGTGTTTTTACTATCAAATATTTTGGAGTTTGACGTTATTCTTCAGAGATGGGTTTCAATCCTTCATGAAGTTAAAGACTATCAATGCTTGCACTACGTCTCAAACAGATACGTTCCTTATCACCTCTTGTCATTTATCTAGAACTCATATTTTATTACTATTGGTCATACTTTATATATTTATAAGCTAACGTTTTATCTAGAATTTGCAAATATGATCGATCGCCCCTGATTACAATTATTATGATATCATTGCAACAATGACTCTATGAATTCTTCGCTTTTCATAATCCGAACCGCGCTCCAAAAGTTGATTGCCTTACTCTATCATGCTCTTCTCGTTTTTCTCTGTCATGCTCTTTTAGCCTCTCAATCTCTCTTTAATCGCTACTCTATTTTATCCATTCAAGCTGATATCCTGCCTTCCGAACACCTTAGCGCTCTTTCAATTTTTAAGAGTTTCATTTGCTCTTGAATCTAGAACTACACACGACCTGATTCTCGTATAACCAGAGATATGTAGGCGACTTAAAACCAAAGTCTCGGTCGTACCCTTTTTTACAATCTACTTTGCCTCAATTGATCCTACTGACATCTGTCGTCGGTCGGACAAAATCGGCTACTAAGTCAACGTTGGTTGCCTGACAATTCATTCTTCATTCTCAATCAACCAAGGGGCAGCTGTTGACAACCAATTTTGACCGACCTTTAACCGTTTTTTAGGATTATACTCGACTAAATACGTATTTTAAATTTACTTAAAGTTTTGAAGTTTTAGTCAATTCTTTCTCAAAAAAAAATATATTTTAGTATAGTTTACTTTATAAAATTATTGTAAATATTATTTCAAATGTTTTAAAAATTTAGATGATTTTCAATTATACAAAATATTTTAATGTATGTAGTATTTTAATAAAATTATTTAAATTCTAGCCTATTCTATTCTATTTCATTCTAATTCTAGCCACTTTAAATTGCAATTTTAGCCATTCTATATCCTTGCCAATCTAATTTCAAAACTTCATCTTTTGATCTCATCCGTCCATCTTTAAAAATAAATCCTAGATCAAATCCTAACCCTTCATCTCTATCTAATCTAACGGTTGTGATTAACTCTCATATTCTCTCAACATCTAAAAATAATCCCAAAAATTTTTCATTCACTTCTTCTCTCACCCTCTCCTTCTCTCTCCAGCCGCCCCACCTCCCTCTCTCCATTCTTTCCGGTGGAAATCGTCAACCCAAAGCGAGGCGGCGACGCCCCTCTCTCTCTTGTCGTCTTCCTTCTCTCTTCCTCTTGTCTTCTCTTTCCCCTTCTTTCTCTTCCTTTTCTGGTGAGGCGGTGAACGACCAGCAGCAAAATTTCTCGGTCCAGCACTGATGGACGCTAGCAACGACCAGCCGCACCTCTTCCTCTCTCCAGACGCCGCCTCCCCTGCTGTCTCTCCACCTCCCTGACTCCCGTCGCTCTACCTCTTTCTCCCTCTCTCTTTTCTCCCTTCTCCCCTTTCCTCTCCTCCATTCTTCTTCTTCTCCTTTCTTCCTCGTCTGACCAGCAGCAGTCTGACGAGGACAGCCAGCAGTCAAACTGCAACAACAACGACCAACAGCAGTCAGGCCACTCCGGCCAGCAGCTGCGACCAACAGACAACAGCCGCCCCCTCTCCTCTCTTCCTCTCGTTTCTCCCCTCCTTCCCCTGTTCTCTTCTTCTTCTTTTGCAGGGACAACGTAGGCGAACTCTCCAGCAGTAGCCGACAACCAGCAAGGCTCTCACGTTTGCATTGCTCTCAACACCGGCAAAGTTTAAGACGGATCTCAAACAGATCCGTCCCGGTATAAATCCTATTCTATTATATATTATTTCATTTGTTCAATCCTTTGTGATTCATATATTCTTGATAGTAATGTTTTATTATGTTCATTATGTTAAGTTATAGTTTTGATGTTTAAATAGCAAATTGCAATTTGTGAATGTTAAAGTGTTGATCATCACTAGCACATATCTTACCTCCTTGACTCAAAATAAATTTTTTTTTACACTTGAATTAATCTAGATAGTATTGTGTTTTTTTTATTTCTTATGAAATGTCCTAGCTAAGATTTTGGAGCTTGTTGAATCAATCAGTTATGATTTTGTATAATTTTTGTTCATCTGATTCTTTAACTGTTCACGATTTTGTTTTGCTATTTAGCACCTGTCAACTCTGCTCCAATATGAAAAAATGCTAAAATTAGCATGTGGATGGAAGATTCTTGCATGTTTAATGTATAGTAAGCTTTCATTCTATTGATGTAAACAAAAGTTTTGGCTTATTTGTTTTACCTCAATTAAAGTTTTCAGCATATTTCGTATTTCATAAAATTATAGATGTTGAACTAATTTTACTCTTCATTAAAAGAATTTAGTGTTAAAATCGATTTTCCTTTCATTTAAAAAATAATTAGTTCATTTTTTTGCTTCATGGTGATAACGGGTTAATAGTTATTTTCTTGTACGACTGAATAAAATTAAAAAAATATATATATTAATTGATCTCTTTTTTCCTTACTTGAAAATTGAGTGATTTCTTATTTATTTTTATATGACTCTTTATTAGTTAAGAAAATAATTTTGATCTTCCTAATTTATTTTTATTTGTTTATATTTGGTAGCTTAATAATAATTTAATTTTAGGTCTTCTTTATTTAAGGGAAAATATTATTTTTCCTAACTTTTATTCTTACTTATCTATTTTTGGTAATAGATTTTTAATAAAAAATTTGATTTTGTCTCTTCCTTATTCAAGGTAAAATATTATTTGTACTTATTTCATTTTTGATGATGAAATATTCTTATAATTTTCTGATTTTAGCTCCCCTCTAAATTAAGGAAAATGGTTTAATAATTGATTCCTTAATTTATTTATTTCCCTTATTAAGTGCACCCCTCTTTGCTATATAAATAAGACCCCATTTATTCATTAAAAAAAAGAACTCATACACTCATTCACTCTCAAAATCACAAGTTCTCATCCCTCTTCATTCTCATTGCTCTCTTGCTACTCTAAATACATTAATATTTCGATAAACATTCAAGTGCTCTTCTTCGCTACCTTGCTTTTTGCTTTTGTTCGAGTAAAGGTTGGATCAACTTGCTTTTCATTGCTACCATTTCTAATCTATTCAAACGTTATTTGACTGCTTTAACATGTTTCAAACTTGAAGTTCAAGTTGAAGATTAATTGAAGAAAGATTTATTTGTTTATTTGAATGTATATGTATTTATTTATTTTTTCTCCTATTTTATTTACTCGAATGTTGTAACAATTGTAACTCTAAAGATCATATAATAAATTTATTTGGGGGTCGTCTAGGGGAGGGGGATTTATATGCTTACTTGTTTCATTAATTTTTTTTAGAAATCATGCCTATAGGTTTGTCTTTAATCGCCTTGATTTAATATTTTGTAGGTGTTATAATCTAACCAATTTTCAATTTGCTTTACGCTTTCGTTAATAAGTCTGAAAAAATAATAACTAGATTCCATTAATTTTTAAATATTAAAATCAAGTCCTAATAATATAATAGGTTGTTAGATGTTAAAATATGTTATAAATTTTCATTTGTCTTATCACGTAGAACTATGCCTAAGTATTAAATTGTTCACGTCATTTACCAAATCATGCATATATATGTTACTCTGTTTTTTTTAACACCTAGAAATCATGTCTATAGGGTTGTAAATAAACTCTCAGCATGTCCATAAAAAATTAAAATTTGTTTGTGCATATTTGAGCCCTCCCCTAAAATTAGTTAATATTATTTAACTAGTAATCCCATTTGTTTTCCGCATTCATGATGCAATATTTTTTTTTCTTAATACTAATTTAGAATCATTTCATGCATTTAACTTGGGTTTAAAAATATTTCATATCAAAACCTTGTAACATAATTTTCTTAAAAAGTCATTATTCAATCTTCCTTTTAAACTTTGGATTGATTTTGACATTGTTTATTTTGAAAGTAAATTATAACCACTATCTCCTAACCTATCGTTAGTGAAAAAGTCAAAGGAACTACGAGGTCTAGTTCAAACTTTTTAAACCCGACGCGTCCCCGGAAGTACCACCTACCTATGAATTTCAAAAGAAATTATGTGCATCTATATGTAAATGTTTATGTGCCTACGTGTAAACTAAATCATTTTTTTAAAAAAAACATAAACTATTTTTTAGACCGACATCAAAATCAAAATTGTTTCTATGGTGGAAGAGCGCGATCAACAATATCGTGGCATCATCCCTATAAAGAAACAAACATTTTTTTAAATAAAAATTTCTACTCAAAACTTATCAATTTTCAACTTTATTTTCGCACATATTAATTGCTTAATATTTGCCAATTTTGTTTATAACATAGTGTCGTATGTCAAAATAAATAAAAATGAGCTTAATTGTTTATTTATTGCCATCACCTAGCTTTGCATATCTAAATAAATAAAAATAATAAATAGTCTTAATTGTTTATATTTGTTATCACTTAGCGAGTTTAAATAAATTAATAAATGAAGTGACCTATTTCCTACTTGTAACCCCCACATAGATGGCATGAGATACGGCCGGGACCCACACTTGTGGACCTCGAGGGATGCCTAACACCTTCCCCTTGAGGTAATTTGAACCCTTACCCTAATTCTCTGGTTGTTGACCTTAGTTAGACTTAGTTAGGTTAGATAGGTGCCCTAACGCGCCTTAATTCGTTAGGTGGCGACTCCAAACTCGAAATCCCAAAAGAGTTGTTAGGTCGCGCACAAAATTCGTTTTCTGCGAAAATGGGGCGCGACCTTCGTTTAAATGTAACAACCATTCAGTGTGTGAAAAGATTATTTTCATTGATATATTATTATATAATATAGTATAGATATATAAATATTATAAAATATAGAATATATAGAAGATCTAGTAAGTTTGGTAATTTATGTTCGGGATATGATAATAATTTAACATCTAACTTAAGAATTTCATTCTTTTAAGGTACTATAGAAGATAGATAGATAGATAGATAGATAGATAGATAGATGGATGGATGGATAGATAGATAGATAGATAGATGGATAGATAGATAGATAGATAGATAGATAGATAGATATACATTGGTCTAATTTAATTTTGACCTGAATTTTTTTTTTTAAAAAAACAAGACGTTTCTATCACGCCCCGAGCCTACACCACAGACGTAGTTGACACTCGAGACATATTGATAGCCCGAAGTAATCCATTGGCTTTTCTCAACTTATTAATCAATTGGCTCAATATAAATCAATAAATCATATGCAATATATGTAAAACTTGTAAAACCGTGGAAAACAACTTAGTTCCTAAAATAAAATGCAATAATAAACTCAATTTTAGTTATGTAATAAAGTAATGTAGTTTGTGTGGGAGTTTCTCTAATAAAAAACCACTACTATGAGCCTAAGTGGTGATACAACGTCTTCTTCACGCTGCCCGAACTGTTCAATACTTTATCCAACAATGGCTACATAAATTATGGATACTTTAGTTAATATTAACTTGTATCCCCATATCCTTTTCAATACTATTCAAAAAATACACATAGCTCATGTGTGCTTAATAAAACTTTTTTCTTTGGTTTGAGATAATTATTGAAAACATAGCGTAAAATCTCACTTGGAATCAATGCTCCCTTTCTTGCTCAAATGTGAAAACATTTGTAAACTCTTTGGTAATTCATATCCACATATACTTCATTGAAATAATAAAATTAAATCTTTACTTACTCTTTATTAAAATTGAACTTTAAGTCTTAAAATAAACTTAAAACATTTTGAATAGACTTTTGGGGAACTCTAAGAAACCCTCTTGACTTGACTCTTACTTCTAATGACTTTGATAATAACTTTAATTCAATTGGATTATTGATTCTAGGTTCATGATCTCATGTTTAAGAATGATTTCATGATGTTTAAATGTACATTAGAGTGTTAGTATCAACTAGAACGTATAGTTACGTTGCTAAGGAACTAGTAAGAGGAGAGGGGAAGAAATGAGGGAATCGGTGGCGCTCTCAGAGGCACCAACCCTTAAAAATAAGAAAATGACTTGGGGGGTTCTTACTGGTGCAGTACCCAAGGTCAAAATTTAGAGACCCTTTACTGGGGCACTGAGAGGGGAAATGGCCAAGGATCCTCCCCAGGTGCTCCCCAATTTTTCGTCTTCATTTTTCATCTCTAAACCTTATAATTTAACTTGGTTCCTTACACAAACACATATAATTAATTATACGTTAATATTATTAAAGATTCAACTGGAAATAACACCATGTAACAAGAATACAGATAAAAAAACTGCTAATATTTCAACAATTCAAGAACTCAAAGGAACTTCAACAAACCCATAAAAAATTCAATTTCTAAACATTCAAAGACTTAAATACTCTGGAAAAAACATGATTGGTACGTATTTGAACTAATCCAAAGCTATGTGATCTCACAACGTCGTAAGGATCACCCCTTGATGAAATCCATACACAATCCTCTTAAAATGGACGAAACTTGAACTTTCTTCTCTTTTCTCCTTTTTTTCTCTTTTCTCCAAGGTCTTATAGTAACTTCTACTTTTCTATGCTTACTAAAATCTGAATTTGCCATAAGTAACCTCCTAAAAAAGAATCAAACAATCTTTAAGTAAAATACTAAAATACCCTTCTAAAATCCGGATTGGACTTTCGTTATTGGACAAACCAACATCCAAAGGGCATATTTTACAAATACAAACTCGGAATCACGCAAACTCAACGGCATTGGGAAGATTATTCTATGATAGTTCTGATGCTTATGATTACAAACTATCATAACCTACGATATAAGTGTCTATGATCGTTGATAGTTTATTATCCCAACCAAGGGTTGGAATCGTTTCCCAAGGTAGTGGTTTCGAGAAGATGTAGTCAATTAGAATTTGATTCTAATTAGTCATAGCTAAATAGATTAACGAATAAGAATAATATAAATCAATGGGGGTTACACCAAAGTATCAGATATCGATGGGGGTTTGTCACAAGTATAGTAAAAAGTGATAAAAATTAACGAAAATCAAGTATGGGGAGAAGTTGTTGGAGTGTGACCACAATAAAAATTTAGATAAATCTTTTGGTACATGCTTTCAATAGGAAAATTACATAATAATATTGACTAGGCTAAGCTTTGTTAACCAATCTGTGTTATCAAAACCAGAAATTACAGATTGTGATAAATTGTTCAGAAACACGAAGTAACTGAAATTTGTAGAATCAGTAAGCAAGATGAACAGAAATTTATTTCACAAAACACTTAAAATGAACGTACAAGAATCTGAAACAATCTTTTAGTTTGGAAGAAGATAAAGTCCAGTGAACTCACAATGTCCCCTTAAGGAAATTATTTCGCTCTAGTATCCGAGGTTTGATTTGGAATATAACCTCCCAAGGTAAATGATCTTAATCAGCAGAGTGTAGATACCAAAAACTCTATTGTCAGCGAATTAATCCAGAACAGGAAAGTACACGAAGAAAAATGTGTTTAGAAGAAAAAGAAAGATCAGAAAATTTGTTGAAAAATATTCGTAAGACTGAGTGGTAACTTCTGTTATCAACTAATTAATTGAAAATATTTTTTTGCCTTTTATTTAATTAAATGAATAATTAAAACAATTTTTTTTCAAAAAATAATCTCTCGATCAATTTGCCAAAGACAAAGCCGAAGCGATCGAGCGACGACAACGACGGCGCAAGGGGGATCCCTCTTTCCAACCCTTTTAACAATTAATAGGAGTGTTTATGTATTTAAAATCTCCTATTGTCCTTTCCATTATCGATGAGGTACATTTGCCTTTTCATTAAAGCATAAGAGGACTTTTTAAGTTCTCAACTCTTTAAGTTCTCATCTTTTCAAATTTCTCTCCTTACCTCTATTTTCCATCAATTTTTCTACATACCCAACAAAATTTAGGTAGAAATAAGTTCCCTCTCAAGAAACATACCCATTTTAAATGTGTTCCACTCGAACACCCATTTTCTGCTTGAAGGCCAATATACTCCTTACCACACTCACTCTCACGACCGGAGTGTTAGGATATGGGAGTAGTGCTCACTTGAATGAACCTCATGTCGATCCACTCCTTAGGCCATTAGTTGAGCGGTCTTTGTTTCACGACTCCTTCTAAGGAAAATTGAAAACACATGGGTGAGTTTATATTTGGAACTACAAACCTTTAATTTAAATCACAACCACTAGGTTATGTAATCACCAAAATACATCGAACCTATCAAGAAGTTAGACCCAAAAATAATATCATCTCATATTTTCTATATCACACCCCAAGAATGGGGATTTTAGCCACACATCAAGCAATAACAAAACACACCTGAAATGATAGTAAAATCACATGGGTATAAGAAATTAAACCTTGATTTAAGAAAAAGGAAAAAATGAAGAAGACCCACTTCCATCTTAGAGAAGAACAAACCTTTTTTTTAAAAGTTTCCCAAAATCCTCTCCAAGCATGAGAGAAAATACAAGGAAATAATATTTCATACTCTACAATAATGAAATGTTCGGATCTCTTGAAAATAATAACTAAGTGTAGTATTTATAGTTTTAAGATTAAATGTTTCAACAGACCATTGGAATTGATTATTCTAGATAGACAAATGATTAGATGACTCGTCCTTCTTCCATTTCATTGTCGTTTTGTTATTGCCTTCAACATCTTCATGTTCCGGACCATTTGCGGTACAACATTGCGTCACGAAACGATTCAGAAAGCGCCTGCTAATCCTTTCATTGTTGTTTTGATCCAGCTCCTTTGGGGCTTCTCATGCTAGAAGAAAGGTCGGGTACGTTCCTTTGAAGACTCGCCTAATGTACTTGGTGATGCTCAGGCTTCAGTTTCTTTGTTCTCTTCATGATTTTTGTTTCCTTTTGCATGTAATTGTCCATGCTTGCACTAATCTTAAAATACCGTAAACTTTAGATTTTTCATCAAAAATTGACACAAATAAGAAATTGAAGACACTATTTCTATCAAAATAAAGTCTTAAATGAGTCCAGTTTGTGGGCTCATCAACACCCCCAACTTAAACTTTTGAATTTCCTCAAGTAAAACTCAACTTTAGTAGTTCAAATAGGATGCCTAAAATAGTGCGACACAAGACTTAATCAAGAACAAGATTCATACTACTACTGCAAAGATCAATTGTGTACAAAAAGATTCAAGTTGTTACACACCATTACCAAAGATTCTCATGCTCACTTCACTTGCTACTAATGCAAATTCAAATTTAAGAAACATATCAAAATGCCCTCACACAAAGAATGATTCCATATTCATGCACATTGGTTGATAAATTTTAAGATCAGGAATAAGATGCAGCGCTCAAACTTAAAAATAGGAAAATAATGCATATTTTCACCCATAGGTTTGACCTTATTTCCAATCAACTTAGTTTTGGCATACTAAAGATCAAAAAGGGTTTTCAAACGCCTGTAATGGGTATTAGTCCAAAATATATTTTTTAATAACTTTTTGTATCATTTAGTTGTATATCTGAGTGTCCAATCGGACACTGTTACTTGTATGTGCCTCCTCTCCTATTCTAATGCCCTCCTGATTTCCCTTTTTCCTTGTCCCAAACATTTAAAAACAAATCAGTAAAAAAATTTGAACTCATAAGCAGAATCCACATGAGTTTTGGTATGAAGGGAAATTGTTTAATTTTTCTCATATTTGGTTCACTTAAGAATTTTGAAAATATCTTTTTAATAGATTTATTTTCTCAAATATAAGAAATTTGGCTTCCCTTCTTAAAATAAAAAGTATCGAAATTCTTTTTCAAGCATCAGGCCATCACACAAGTTTTGACTCCTGTTCTTGACGTGTGTTCTGTCTCCCAACCCCAATATCAATCAAACACATGATAACTTTTATCCCACAACCAGTTGAACATAGCTCTAACCCATTCTGCTACTATGCTTTTATTTAATTCTACCTTCAACATTTGTCCTCCCTAATGTGAATCTTCGTAGAAGTGAGAATACTGATGTCCAACCACAGAAATAAGGACATGATTGAAAGGTTTATTAATGTCATTCGGTCGGGCCCATATACCATTGAAGCTGAGACTTGGACCTGAGTCAAAAATTTTGTTAGGATATGGTTCAAATGTTCGGGGTGGAATTTGAAGTCAGATCCTTAGTTGAAGTTAGATGTTATGTGAAGGTCGAATCCCTAATCCTTAGTTATGGAAAAATTCCAAGTTGGGATCATCATAGCCTCTAATAAGGTTCAAATTTGGATATCAGATTAAAGTTAGGAATCGAGAATAAGATCAGGATAAAATATGATGTCAACATATTTTAACAAATTATTCAAAATATTCTTGTGTAAATTTCTTATTTTACGAATCATACTCCACATAAATTTTGTTTGAAAATTTTTGTTTCCTTCTATGGTTAGATTTACAACTAATTCATCCTACAACTAACTTTTAAATTTTTTTCTTGTTTACCTTTTCTAAATACCTAGGAGTTTTTTTAATTTTTCTTATCTAAGACTAAATAAAAGCGCAAAAACAAATTTAGTGAATTGTGATGATAATTTAACACTAGCGATAAGGATTATCTAGTGATAGGGATGGAGGTCCAGATTTTGTCTTATCCTATGAAATTATCCCCACTATTGCCTTGATTTTGTAAGTAGATTATTTAAAATAATATATTTATTAGAAAATGGACACTTTTTTGGAACCCAAGATGGCCCATAACCTCTACAACCTTTGTCACAGCCTCTGCCCTTTCGGTGGGCACTTTGTGCGCACTGGGTAAACCCCCCACTGTGTAATATCCTGCTAAAGATTATGTGATGTAAACGGCACCATAGGTAATCCCTTTGCGTAGTGCTCGACTTAAAATTCAATCAGGAGGGATGGAACCCGGGTCTGAAATTAATATATTGGCATTATAGATAAATGTATCTCTTAATTGGACCAACTCCATGTAGGAAAAAAATATCATTGAAGACGCAACATAGGACACATTTATGTGTGGTAAACTGTATTCAAGTTAAAGTTATGCTTGAATACTCTCAAAGATGGAGGGAACAGATACTAATTGAAACAAAATGAAATGACATATTTATGTAATATACCTATAATTTTTCCAAAACATCAAATCAACGTAATACATATATATGTTCTTTAACTTAACTTCAATTTGTATTTCTGCCCTCCAACTTTGGTTAAACATATGTAGACACTTAAAACATGTATAAATTGAACAAATAGACGCACATGTCCTATTTGACATTATAGGTGTAGGACAACAAAGTGTCATGTAGCATCACACGTAGAAGACATGACTATTTATTAAATTTCATTCAAGTTTAAGTGTCTACTTGTGCATACAGAGAGTTGGAACGCATACATGATAGTTAAGATCAAGTTTGAAAGAGCATGTTTATCTATTATGCATGTCTTAAAATCTAAACCAAATGCCATAATTCTCCATCCTCCAAAGTTGAAATCATAATTCTTGTAAGCAACATGAAGAATGAAAGTCTAATGTCATGATTTGCTTGAAAAGAAAGGTACAAGCAATTTATTTTAGATATTCTTGCAATAAGCCTAGTACATAAGTGAAATGATGATTCAGTTTCTTGACATATTACATTTTGTGTTCTTGCAAATGCTACGTAATCCCCCTACACAGATGATATTACACTAACACTAAGTGTAGTTGTTAACTTTCTAGAATTTTTATCGAGCCAAAATAATTGGGAATAATTTTGGGACTTGTTGTCATTGATGAGAAGGGTGTTAAAAAAATAGTAGAATACTGTAAAGAGGCTATAAATCAAGAAGCATTGATATTGTTGATAAAATTAGAGGGATCACTGGTAGACCCAAATGGAGCAATATTGAGTGAAGCGAATAAAATAACAACAAAACAATAATTTAATATGTGTACTTGAAATCTCAGAAGGAAAATAATTAATTGTTGCGAGTGGGAATGAATCCCACAATGTATCATTGATCATACCACCTTGCCGCTAGGCTATGCATTACTATTAGTTTAAGTGGCTTCACATTAATAATATATACAAATTATTTCAAAAAAAGAAGATTGAGTATGTATATATATATATATATATATATATATATATATATATATATATATACATAAAATGTATCCATTTGACAAAGTGGATTCATATAAACTCACCTAAAAACAAGTAGGTCCTCCCCTGAGAGGGACAGATCTAAGATCCTTTAGAAGGAAAATTGTAGATTTACTGGGTGTGATGTTGTAGATAGTTGAGTTGAATAACTAAAAATAAGGAACGAGGCATTGTCAATTAAGTTTGTAATTTCTTTAGCCCTGGCCAGGAAAAAAGCAACATGAACGATAATGAAGTTACCACAATTTATGAGTAGGTTGTTTGGTATTTTTTTAAAGATTTTTTTTATATTTATTAAGAAGTAGTTTTAAACAATGCCAACGTTAATAGTTAGGTTGTAGGGTAATCCGCCTCGGTGGTATGCCCATTTAAACTAAACTGTATCACATTAGACCCTAGACATTGTTTGAAATATTTTTGTTAATGTACTGTACATAGTTCCTAGATTGTCTACGTCCACTTGTTTCGGGGAATGCATTAGAAGAACTCTCTAGCAAAATGCCTAGTTCATAAAAAAATGTCAACTTCGTCAGCTTCTTGGCCAAGTTGTCTGCCACTCTATTTTACACCTGAAACACATGGGTCATCTATTGATTTTATGTTTTCGCATCAAGTACCTGCACACATCAACATTGTTTTCATATAGTGTATTAGTTTTTTTTAAAGCATTTGAATAGTCTAAATTAAATCAAAATTTATTTCAAGAGGAGTGAATATGTGGTATACAACTATTTTGATCCCTCATCGCATTACTAACAGTTCAACTCTTATAGTGTGTGTGTGGGGAGCATCATCTAAAACAGAAATGATCCAATGGACCAGTTGATTTTCTTTTTTAGTGCTTTATTTGCCGATGAGTAAACTCTACACATTGACCTGAGAGATGGCTTGGTGGCCACTAATGGGACTTCTTTGGTGATTGAAAGTGTTATTATTCCTTGTTAGCCATATGTTCCATGGCCATAAAGGAATAGGAGTATTCTGGTCCATCCATTGGTTTAAATGTTTCCCCATAAGTTTATTCCGTTAATCGATCCAATTGCTCATATTTATCCTACCCAGTTTCCGCTCTTTACATTCCAATGGTTGAGTGAATTTAGGCATTCTAAGAACATCTGAATAGTCTCCTCCATTGGTAACAACAATATCACATTTTGTATGGAGATTCATTCCTTTTTGCTAAAGGGACTAATTTTTAGGTAGTCTTCAATGTTGCAATAAACAGACGAATGTTTCAATTTCACTGGGCCCATCTGTAGCCCAGATCAATTTAAGATTCTCATTTGGAAACCCTGGGTTCTTGAATGTTTTATCCTTAATATAGTCGTACGTTGTACTTCTTAAGATATACCCATTCCTTGTAAGTCCCCAATCCAATATATATTCTTTTGTTCCCTGTTGTGGGACGAGGTGGCGGTTAACCATGCTATTCGTACAGTCATGCAATTTGAAGGAACGTTTTTCAAATTCCCATGTCTCGTGTTTATAGATTTCAGAAATCTCAATTTTTCCTTCCTCATTGGTCGTTGGGCCTTGGATAATGCTTCGCATAGTCTCAATGTGGTAGCAAATTACCACTGAAAAAGTTCAATCTGTTTTCTATATGCACTATCCACTTTGCTTCCTTTAATATGTCTATTAAACCATTTTGAAAGTTTTTCCATGTTCCAGAGACAACTCCTTATTTGGAGATTTTATTGGACTTCCATTACCTTCTCATTTGGACTTTACTCTATATATTATTTGGTTTCTGATCCTCCAGCATAGGCTTGAGAAAATAGTTGATTTTCGTATCTCACTTTTCTATATGCTAACCCCTCTCATGTTTTTCCTATTGGTTATCATGTGTTTATTAAGGAGTGTTTCCCAATTAAGAAGGTATACTATCATGTCTCGTTTGTTGTCCCCTAGATGAATTATCTCTAGATTTTGTTCCTTGTGCTAGTAATATTTCATAACGTTGTTATATATTGAATAACATGTAAGTTGATGCTTCTAAGGGAGTCCTTAGCAAGCACTACAGTACGTGTATTATTGAGGAGTTCTATCTTTCAGCAAGACATATTTTTCATCATGTTGTCAATGATTTATTGAAAATCAGTATTCCTCGGCTTCTGTTTGAAGATTGGCAATCCTAGCGATTTCCCAAGGATTTTTTAGGCTTCTATCCTCAAGGGAGTGGAGCACATGGTTCTAGTATATTTGTGGTGTTTTAGAGTAGATGATTTGGATTGGAAAGTATCACCCTTTGTCTAGAGTTGGTGCAAAAAACATTGAGTATCTTGGAGGTGGCACTATAGTTCTTATTGTTAGCTCTAGCAAACATACAGGGGTCATAAGAAAATAAAATATGGAAAATTTTTATTCCTGTCATAGTGATTGTTAATGGGGGTCTATTGTTTTTGTACTAAACCTCTTTCAATGTCTCCTTATAGCTTTTCCATACACATGATGAAGAGATAGTGAGATAGGTGGTCTCTTTCTCTAATTCACATTTAGGGTCTAAAGAAACTAGTTCTTTTTCTGTTGACAAGTATGACAATAGAGCTAGTGCAAATGCAGAGAGGATTAACTTGGAGAGTTTATGAGAAAAGTTGAAGTTCTAGAGGGTTTTACTTATGTAGAACCATTCAAATTTGTCAAAGGCTTTTTCGAAGTCATTTTGAGCATGACGTTGGACTTTTAACCTTCAATCTTCCCTAAATGGGAGATGTGTTCTTTCACAATGATAGTATTGTCAGAAGCTTCTCTGTTGTGAAGGAAACTAGCTCAATTGATTCCAATGACTGAAGAAGGATGTGCTTTATTATTTTTACTAAGATCTTTCTTACAAGCTTGTAAGTTGTATTGCACAGGCCAATGAGAATTCCATCTTGTGAGGGTTAAGGGGTTAGGACATTTGAGGATGATGCACATAATGATATTTATGTGATAGGTAGGAATGTGGTACTTTTCAAAAGCAACTTTAGAGAAGATTATGTTCTTTCCACAAACAATATTGCAGTTCTTTTGGTAGAACATGTCGTTCAATCCATCAAGCCTAGGGGCTTTGAGTGGGTGGAAGGACTTGACGGAATTAGAGATTTCATTATATCCAAGGGGGGAGTCAAAGGAATTGTACATTTCCTCAGAGGTCTTTTCCCCTATAATTGATGTTTTTCTATTGGATTGGTTGTGCTTAGTGGTGTAAAGGGTTCGAAGAATTTGGTTATGTGGTTCATGAGTTGATCTTGGTACTCTATTAGCTTTCAACTATCACCCTTCATTGAGGTGATACAATTTCTTATCCTTATATTTACTGTAGATGTTTGCAAGATATTTGTGTTTTCATCACCCTCTCTAATACAATTTATATTAGGCTTCGTTTTTATAAATTCTTTCTAAGTATCTAGGTGGTTTTTGTACTCTTGAAGGACACTAGAATATAGATCTTGAAGGAAGGATCTATTGAGGTATCTTAGGGACCTCTGAATCTGATAAAGTCTTGAAATAATTATTCTGATGTTTCTGAAGATGTTTCGAAAGGCAAAGGTATTCAAAAAGGTGGCCTCTTTTTGGAAAGGATTTATGGATGCATAAAAGGTATCTTGGTTATCAAACTAATATTGGACCAGGAGTTTTAATGATGGGTGCCCACACCACATTTTCTTCATTCTGAATAGTTTTAGACCATTATTTATTAAGTGTAATGATCATAGTGCAGTGGTCAACCATGCTTCATGGAAGGTGGGCTATTATAGAGTCGGGGAAAAGCCTTATCTAGGCATCATATCAAACACACTTATATAGTCATTCAAAGACAAGGTTGCTTCTATTCCTATATCTCCAGTTAGTCCAATTATATTTACAATATTTATGTCCTAAGTACATAATTTTGCATTCATTCCAGCAATTCAAGAAGAGACTAACCCTATTGTTATTAATGCTATTCCCTCCTAGCTTTTCGTTGGCATGGGGGACATTATTGAAGTATTTGTGTTTGAGAGGCTACCTACTTCTTTCCAGACGTAAGTTCTAGTGTTGAAGTAAAGAATAACATAGACTACTATCATAAAAGAAAGATGGGGAGTCCGATAATAAATTGACAAATATAAGGATTCCTTTGGGGTTATTGACAAGTTTTCAAGCTTCAGTGTGTCACAGTTTAACATTATAACTATCTGTTCTAAGATACCATTTTTAGAAAACAAGATTTGCGAGTAAAACATTACGTAATCAGTAAGGCTTCGATGCGTATTTATTTTTCTTTCATGTAAAACGAGCATCACGGGCATGTGAATGTTCACCATTGCTCTACACCATCGCCTGAAGCTCGCGTTATCGTCTCCTATCTTGTTCCACATAATAAAATTCATCAAAAACTCATGTTGTGTTGTTACACCTACAAGCCCTTCCCATTCTCATTCTCCACTATAGATGTATAATCAAGTGGGGTTCTGTACCACTACTGCATGGATAGTTCCTTCTCGTTCCTCAAATTCAAGATGCATCTCTTAATCTCATGTGGAAACTAGACTATTACTCTAATGTTGAAGGGTTCCTCGAACTCCTTGAAGAATAACATCTCCAAGATGCACGTCTCCATACTTTTTTTCAAAGTTCTGTAAATCATTCTTCTCGTTCCTAATTGTTATTTTATCAGTTCTAGGATTGAGGTTTCCATTCCTTCTAGGTTGTTATTCTCTCCTTCTATTTATGGTATTTATGAGTATAATATGTTCTAGACCTCCTGAGGTATTTTAGGTAGGAAGGAAAGACTCTAAGCACTAATTAAGTATGAGAGAGTGCGAAAGAAGGGGAGGCTCTAGAATATGTCGTTTATCAATACACTTAGTTCCTCCATTGTTATTGTGTTCCTATTTCCACATATCTGGGTTTATATTTGTGTCTGCATCGATATTTGTTGGCCTTATTCTGTAATTACTTTGTTGATCCCATTCTTGATGATTTTGGATAGGTATCCCGGATCTATGAGGATTAGTGTCACCCAATTTCTTGCTTTCATAACTTGGAAGGTTTGATGATTCTCTTGCAGTGCTAGCTTTAGCGAGGAGGTCGGAGTGTGGTGCGTGTCATCGGCTCTGTCATGAAGATCAGTGGGTATTCTTGTATATTTGATAGTGGCATTTGGTTGGATGCGTACTTACTATAGTTGGTGTCTACGTCCTTTTGCTTAGTTGTATTTGGAGGTGTATCATCATCCATCATGTTTGTATTAATTTGATAGATGTTTGATGCGGCTTCATAGTCTTGTCATTTGCAAGAGGGTGATAAATACCCTGAATGTCCTGCAACAGCTATTTTGATAATTGGAAAATTAGGGGAGAGAAAGGGATATTTAGTCATCAAGTCGTGGGGCCCTATGTTACCCATCGGATTTAAGGTCGCATAATTACTAGCCATGATGGGATTTTCTCTCTCTTCTATAATGGTTATGAAAAGCATTTGGTTGGCAGTGTTCATGTTTTTACAGCTGTGACATTGGCCTTAGAGTTAAGATTTGCGGCCCCCTCTTCAAATTATAGTATTTTTTTTGTTTTTTCATTAATATTTGCACAGTCAGCTAGTGATTGCATAGGGGAACCGGTGTTTAGTAACATACTCTAATAAGGGTCTTAAGACCTTTTATGTCTTGGTTGTTGTCCTATTGAGTCCTTTGTGCTCATATGCCTTCTTTCCTTGTTGCAGTTTTCCTCCTATTAGGAAATGATACGATTTCTACGGTGTCCAACTGATCCATTCATTTAGGTGGTTGTGGATGTTGGAATTATTGCATCAATGTTTAGTCTTCCAAAACTGTTACTTAGATTTTACAAGAAGTCTTTTTAGAATTTGTAGTACATGTATCTAGTAAATTGTGATACATGTATTTAGTTATTTGTGCAAGAGATTTTGTTTTTTATTTTGAGTAGTATAAATAGTGATGTAGTTGATGATTGTAATAATCTCAAGAGGCTTTAAGTGGCTATAATAAACTTGAGCATTTTCTAAAGATATTATTTTTTTCTTTCATATTTCCTACAAATTCGTATCAAGAGAAGGTTTTCGTTCTTAATTTGGGGTTAGGTGAGGAAAAAAATATGGCATCCAAAACAACTGAAGGTGCTGATTCTTCAATTGGTGTTACTCCATTTTTTGATGGAACTGATTTTGAATACTAGAAGATAAGAATGAGAACATATTTGAAAGCTGAAGGGTTGTGGACTATTGTTGCAAATGGCTTTAAAGAGCCATAAAACGATGGTGATCTTACAGCAGCAGAAATGATAAATCTTGAGTCTAAGTATCATCAAGATGCAAAAGCCTTGAGCAAAATCCAAATGGGAGTCTCAAGAGCATATTTTGCAAACAATGCTACTTGTGAGACTGCAAAGGGATTTTCTGGAAACTTAGGTGTATGGTGACGAAAAGGTACGCACTATAAATCTTCAAACTCTTAGAAGAGAGTTTCAAAATTTAAAGATGATAGAATCTGAAATAATTGATGAATATTGCACAAGAGTCATGAATATTGTTAATGAAATGAGAAATCATAGTGATAGAAATGCTGACCAACAAGTTGTGGAAAAGATTCTAATAAGTGTCACAGAAAAGTATGAGTACATCGTTGCTATCCCTGAGGAGACGAAAGATCTTTCTAAGCTTTCCATCAAAGAAATAGTTGGATCATTTCGTGCATCCGAGAAATGAAGATTTTTTTGTAAAGATCAACCCAAAGAGACGACTTTCCAGTCTAAAATAAATGAGAATTCTCAAAATTTCTCAATAAATCATCAGAAGAAAAATAAAAATCCAAAAAAGAAGTAGGATCATGATGGTTCTTCCAAGAAGGTTGAAGAAAAAGGTGAAAAAAACTCTAGTCTTTTTTGTAAAAGTTTGCAAAAAGACTACTCACAATGCAGAAAAATGTAGGCACAAAGGCAAGCCCCAATGTAACTTTTGTAAAAAGTTTTGCCACGTTGAAAAGGATTGTTGGCACAAGAAATGGGAGCAAGCAAATTTTTGTGAAAAACATGAGGAAGAAAGGGAAGAAAATATTTTCTTTGCTTGTAAATCTGATGCTTCAACAAAAAGCAATGAATGGTATGTTGATAGTGGTTGTAGTAATTACATGACTGGAGATGAAAAGGCTTTCCTCTCAATTACTAATAACATCACTACTAATGTGAAGATGGGGAATGGAGCCTTAGTTGATGCGAAAGGTAAAGGTAATACTTTGATCAACATGAAAGGATGCGGTAAGCAAATTCATATTCTTTATGTTCCTGACGTGGAAGAAAATTTGCTTAGTGTTGGTCAACTCATGGAAAATGGTTATTCTCTTGTGTTTAGAGATAATTATTGAAAGATTTATGATAAAATTGAGTCAAATCAAGTCATTGTTGAAGTAAAGATGATAAAAAGAAACTTCCCTTTGCAATTTCATTACAATGCATTAAAAATGAAATTGTAGCTGATCGTGGCTTTGGCACAAAAGATTTTGTCACTTGAATTTTAATGGTTTAAACCTTCTCAAGCAAAAGGACATGGTGCAAGGACTTCCTGAGATACATACTGAGGTGGATACATGTGAAAGTTGTATAATGGGAAAGCAATATAGGAAGTCTTTTCCACAAGGGGTGTCTTGGAGAGCAAGTGTATTTTTAGAACTAATTCATACCGACATTTGTGGACAAATGAAGACTCCATCTCTTGGAAGTCAAATGTATTTTCTAATCTTTATTGATGATTTCTC
The DNA here is from genome assembly GCF_036512215.1 of Solanum lycopersicum. Taxonomy (NCBI): domain Eukaryota; kingdom Viridiplantae; phylum Streptophyta; class Magnoliopsida; order Solanales; family Solanaceae; genus Solanum; species Solanum lycopersicum. The sequence goes on along the minus strand of NC_090811.1, from coordinate 19,164,594 downwards.
AAGAATGACTTGGGCTTATTTCTTGAAAGAAAAGTCAGAAGCATTTGCTATATTCAAGAACCCCTTGTTGAGAAGCAAAAAGTTTGCAGCATCAAAACCATTCGCAATGATCGAGGAGGTGAGTAAGCAAGTCGAGAATTTGAAGAATATTGCAATAGCGAAGGCATTCAGAAGCAACTTACAGCAGGGTATTCTCCTCAACAAAATGGTGTATCTTAAAGAAGAAATAGAACAATTGTTGAAATGGCCAGAACTATGATGAATGAGAAAGGGCTGCCAAAATATTTTTGGACAGAAGGAGTGCATAAAGAAGTTCACATCCTTAACAAGTGTCCAACAAAGGGACTAAAGGACAAGACACCAGTTGAGGCTTGGAGTGGAATTAAACCTTCTGTAAGTCATTTCAAAATTTTTGTATGTATTTGTTATGCTCATGTACCTGCTGAGAAAAGAATAAAATTAGATGAAAAAAGTCAAAAATCTGTCTTTCTTTGTTATAGTGATGTTACAAAAGGGTATAGTCTTCTCGATGTCAAAACTAACAAACTTTTTGTTAGTAGAGATGTAATTTTTGATGAAAAAACAACATGGAATTTGGAGGATAAAAAGATAGAAAATACTGCTATCATATCTTCAAATCAAGAAGAGGATGAGAAAGATGAAGATGTCTCTCAAGGGGGACAAAACCCAAATTCAGATAATGAACAACCTCCTCCAAGAGGAACAAAAATGTTGAGAGACATTGATCAAATATCTAATTTTGCCAGTGTTGAGCAAGAAAATTATGAAGAAGCAATAAAGCATCATGTATGAAAGAAAGCCATAGAAGAAGAAAGTCGAACGATCGAAAAAAAATAATACTTGGGAGCTTGTGGCTATTCCTAGAGAAAGAGAAGTTGTAAGTCTAAAATGGATTTACAAAATAAAACTCAATTAGGAAGGAGATATTCAAAAGCACATAGCAAGGATGGTTGCTAGAGGCTTCTTGCAAAATCTAGGTATTAATTTTTATGAAACTTTCTCTCCAGTTGCTCGTCATGAGATAATTAGTATTGTAATTGACGTTGCTGCACAAAAGAAATGGAAGATAATTCAACTTGATGTTAAATTAGCATTTCTGAATGGAAAACTTGATGAAGAGATTTATGTTGAGCAACCTCAAGGATTTTTTGTTCAAAGGGGAGAACAAAAGGTGTATAGACTAAAAAAAAAGCTCTTTACGGGCTGAAGCAAGCTCCAAGAGCCCGGTATAATGAAATTGATACATACTTTCTGAAAATTAATTTTCAGAGGAGTAAAAGTGAAGCCACTTTGTATGTGAAGAAAGAACATGGCAACATTATTATTGTTTGTCTCTAAGTGGACGATTTGCTCTTTACAGAAAATGATGGAAAGATGATGCAAAATTTCAAACAGATATGATGCAGGCTTATGAAATGAGTGATCTTTGATTGATAAATTATTTCTTGGGCATCGAAGTTTCTTAAGTGAAAGAAGGAATTTTCATTTCTCAAAAGAAGTATACTAAAAGTATTCTTCAAAAATTCAAAATGATGGATTGCAGGTCTGAGGCCTTACCATTAGCAGCAAATGAGAAGTTTAGAAAAGATGATGGAGAAAAGAAAGTTAATAACTCATTTTTTAGGAGTTTGATTGGAAATTTGTTATATCTTACTTCAACAAGGCCAGATATTATGTTTGCTGCTAGTTTATTATCCAAATTCATGCAAGAACCAAGCCATGTGAATTTTGGAGCTGCAAAGAGTGTTCTACGCTACTTGTAAGGAACAATGGATTATGGGATAATGTAAAAATTTGGTGGAAATTTGAACTTAATTGGTTATTCTGATAGTGATTGGGCTGGAAGTATAGATGACATCAAGAGTAGTTCTGGTTATACTTTCTTATTTGGATCAAGCATTTCTTCTTGGTTATCAAAAAAGTGAAGTGTTGTTACTCAATCTACTGCCGAAGCAGAATATGTTTCAGCATCCAAGGCTACTTCTCATGCTATTTGGCTTAGGAGAATATTTGAAGACATTGGTGAAAAAGAAAAAGGGGACTGTTCTATATTGTGATAAAAATCAGCAATTGCAATTGCCATGAATCCAGTAAACCATGAAATATCAAAGCATATTTCCATCAAGTATCCTTTTATCCGAGAAGCACAAGAGAAAGGCAAAATTCAGTTGCATTATTGTCATACAGGAGAAACAATTGCTGATATCTTTACCAAAGCACTTCCTAAAGAAAAAAGTTTCTATCTTCGAGAACGCATTGGAGTTATAAAGCTAATGCATTAAGGGGGACTGTTGGAATTAACGCATCAATGTTTAGTGTTCCAAAATTTTCTCTTAGTTTTTTCAAGAAGTCTTTTTTGAATTTCGTAGTACATGTATCTAGTAAATTGTAATACATGTATTTAGTTATTTGTGCAAGACTTTTTGTTTTCTATTTTGAGTAGTATAAATAGTGATATTGTTGATGATTGTAATCATCTCAAGTGGCCTTAAGTAGCCTATAATAAACATGAGCATTTTCTTAAGATACTATGTTTCCTTTCATATTTCCTACAGTGGGGGTTAGTGAGGATTTTCTAAATAGTTAGCTTTTTCAATGCATTTCCATAGGGTGTGCACTATTCTACCACACCAATACACATTATTCCCTCCCCTTTATAAATTACTCTTTTCTTATGGTTCCCAATCACCAATTTTATTTTGACTCTAACCTCAATTGGGACATGGATATAGATTTTTCCATACCGCCTTTTGATTGTGGTGGAGGTGCAAGTGTCAATCTTGAGCAATGACCCTAGTTTCTTCCTCACCTTTTCTGTTATGTTTTTATCATATTCTTCTATTTTAATTGGGGTAATCTATCCCATTTGTTATATTCGTTATAGTTGACTTGTGGAGGACAAAGTTTTGTTTCCATGTTTTGACAGATAGGAAGTTCTCCGCGACTAATCAAGGTTCTTCATGAATTTTTTTTGCATATATTGCAACTGATTTATTTTTACAATGTTGTAGTCTCATCGTACATTTATTAGAGTTAGTGACTTTGTCATATTCAAAATGTCTGTTAATTTTCTCTTTAGGAAGGCATGTGTTACCCGTTTCTCGAAGACTTTAGAATGACCGATATGCACAATGGTTGGTAGAGTATGGTTTTATCATCTTCATTAAGATTATTTCATTAGTTTTTTAATTTCAATATTTCCTTCCAAAGGCTATTTGTGCTTTGTAGTTCCCATAGTCGAATTTTAGTCTCTTGTAATCCAGCACTTCTTTGAAGGTCTTAGATCTTTAATTATCTTCTGCCATGGTAGTAGACAAATTTGGTTGTTCCGGTGGATCGGGGGGGGGGGGGTTCAGGGGTTGTTGTTCAGTGTAGAATGCGGTAGTTTTGGTCATCTATAGAGAGTGTTTGTTAATATATTTATCAACATTTTGTTTTTATTTAATCATTTGTAAATACACTTAAACACAAATGTTATTAAAATTGATCGTTTTTTAAGTACTACCAGAGAAGGCCCATATTATAAACGATACGTAACAATAATATCACTATTTAAGCAATCCCTTAACCCTAGATTATACGAAATAATACTCGGAATCGCGCTGATCTTCCTTCTTATTTATCCTTTTCCTTGTAGCTCGGCCCTCCCCCAAAAATAAATATTCATTGGTCTATTTCCTTTTCTTCTTTTTACACCATGAAAACTATTTATAGCGCCACCATGTGAGCATTGTTGTTGACCTCCTTTAGTAATTGTTTATTGGGATCCCATCATGGCATTAACCAATAAAGTCATCACAATTGCAACAAACACATCACCACTTCTCTAACAAAAGTTTTCATTAACACCCCTATAAGATAAAAATATTCGCAATCCTAATTTTTGTTTAGTTGAAATTTCATATATGAAAAATCAATAAGATCTTCACCTTTATATTTCCATTTCTTCATTTCTTCACCTTTATCAAATTTTATTTAGTGCACATCTAATTTATATGTTGGCCTAATTAGCGCATCAAACTTTGTAAATTGATAATCTCGACCTCCCTCTATGGTGATGCGGCAAAGAGCGTGAATGCAGTCTATTTTAGGTGCATGCATGAGAGGGAGGAAAAATAACAGAAAACAGCTTCCAAGTTGCTAGTTTCAACTATTAATTGACACATAATCAATATGATTATTTTTTATGGTTCAATTGTATTTCTCTATATTATATCTTAATCAACATTGAATATTTTTTTTCAAATGTGTTTTTAGTCTTTTTTTTTGAATGTAATAATTATTGATTTAACATTTATTTAGTTTCTCCAGACAACAAATTGAAGAGTTCAAGAATGAACTCTTGGTGATCTCGAAATTGCCGCACATGGATCTTTGCCTATTGCCTTCAAGGGATTGATTTAATTACTCTGATTATATATAATATATTCATTAGATGTAGTATTTGAATGTACAATGTGCTTTTTCTTATAGATATTCTTTTCATGTTTCGGTTAAATCTAATATACATGTATAATGAGAATGTAAGTGAATCAAGCTATTGAATTACAAATGCCGCTTTCCAAACAACTTACCACTTGCATTTTTTAAAATTTCATAAATGGTTCAAGAAGCAAGTAACCTGTACGATTTAATGGATATATACTTTAAAAATATCATATCTTATACTTATGTTTCTCTTTGGTTAGGTTAATGAGAAAATATTTCTCTTTGGGTAGGTTAAAGAGAATAAAATTTGAAAATTTATCGTATAATCTAACTTAGGGAACACTTTTTTCAGAATGTTGTTATGAAATTTTCCATGCATACGCTTGTGTTGCTTCAGCTCCTTGCATTAAACGATCATAAATTGTTATGCAATACCTTAAATATACTTTGAATTTGCCTTTATTTTGATCTATTTTGTGTTAAGAAAGCTATCGGGCCGAGTGGAGTGGCTTTTACTTTAGTTAATTGTCATTTATTGATATAGGTTATGTGAACGAGTCTTTTGTATTTTTTATTAACGGAGAGCTTAGTAACCTTTCATGTCTTGATTTTATTATGTATTCCCAGGGAAACTTGTTAGCCATTTTAGAGGTATCCTCTCTCATGTATTGTTTGTTTATTCAATTGGATATCATCACACATGTGTGATGATATTCAGTTGAGTAAACAAACAAGAGATGAGATAGGATACCTCTAAATTGGTTGAAAAGTTGCTCGAAAAGACATAACAAAAGCAACAACACATTAAAAACTTAATAAGATCTCAAATAATGCAAACTACACAGAATCCGTTCACATAATCTGAAACAAGAAATTACAATCCGTTAAGAAGGGGTCCAAAGCAAAATTCAATTTGCGGTCTTAAACATAAATTCACTTTAGATACGTATTTATTCAAATGAATACCGTTACACTATTTAGATAAATATTATTAGTACCTTGTATTATTCTTTTTGTTACAAGTTTTATGTAAGATTTTATCAACTCAACATTGAAAAACATCATTTAAATTAGACAACTATTATATGTAATGTTAACATAATGATATAAGTAATAAGTTGATAAATATTAAATAAAGATAATATCTATAACCATAGAATGTGACTAAAAAGTTGATGACTTGTTATACGTCATTTTAATATGTTTAAAGTAATGCTTGAAACTAAAATTTAAAAAGAAAAAAAAATTATAATTCTTTTTGTTCAACACTTTTTATTGTTATTTCATATTTTTAACAAAGTACACAAAATGTTAAAGTGGATACATTAATTAATTTGTAATAAATTTATACTTTTTTTATCATAAATATTTAAATATTCTATAATTTTTTTTTTTTAAAAATCAATTCGTGAAAAAAACATGGGGATCCAATATTTGGGGGCTTTAGGCGAATGCCTTATTTTTTAAAAGGTAAAACTCACTCCACTTGAAAGGAGTTTGTTAAATAAAAATGGATCAAAATCAAAGCATGTCCTAAGTTGATCATTATTATGACATGGTGAGACATGATCGTTCAACACAAGGAGATAAAGAAGCAACATTGTGTATATCAAAGATTGCAAAACCGCACTCAGAAAACATGTTTTGCCTAAGTTAGACATGCAACACCCTAGAACAATATCTAACATAAGCTCCAATGAGATGTATTTCCTAATGCATTTATCATTCATGAGACATGGTTTGTCTAAGTAAGACATGACAATAACCTATAAGAAAGCCCTACACTTAGACCGTTTATCACTCATTCGCCCAAAATTTGGATGGGAGCAAACCATCATACAAAATACACATATAGGCAAGAGTATAAACTCTTTTTTATAGAGTATTGTAACATGGAAATCGTGATAAACTTTTATTCTATCCATTGTTCATATCTCAAGTATTTTATTCTTAGACAGTAGAGTATCTCAATTAAACAGGTTTTCATAAAATATCACCATGTGCTACTTATGCTCAACTGAGAAAATACTTACTGACCAAAATATATAGATTGTTAATTGCTATGCTTGAAAGCACTTATTGACTACTAGATAAGTGACCTTTTTGTTACAAATGCATTCTATATAGGTCAAATGCTTAATACATGAGATATTTGAGTATCCTTACTTTAGGTAATATTGTGAAATTTTTGTAACAGATTTTCTTGGATAGTTTTAAACAAACAATGCAATGCAACATTATAAGATTCAGTTCAGGGTAGATGTGATTGCAGCATCTCCAGATGCTCAATTTATACTATTTGCATTTGATATTACAGGAAAAGGCTAATCCTTTTTACTATACACGAGTGCATATAGGCTACTTTTGTTTTGGAAAATCCTCCTCTCTAATTCATAATTTTGTTGTGTGACATAAATAATTATTTCTTCTTCTATTGAAGTCATCTGCATTCCTGGTTTAAGATAGAGACCAATCTTTATTCTTAATTGCATCAACTAGTAAATAAAAAGTACTAATAAGATAAAAGTTCTCACGTTTTTATCACATATTTCTTTATTGGAATTGCTGCACAAATATATTTTTTGCTAATCAGTGTAAAAGTAAAATGCATTGAAGATTTATAATACAACATGATGACGAAACTATAGCCAATACTAGTTTCCTTGTTTCATTGCAATTGTATCTTTGAGAAAATTGTTGAAAAGGTGGCAATCTCCAACCACACACTATATTTACGCTCAAAATATAGAGTTCTCTACTTTTTCTAAATTGTTACGAGTTCCCATAAATTCTCTGTTAATGCATTACAGAGCTTACAATAAGCATCTTTGTCCTTAATTTTTGTATCTCTAGAATAAAATCGTCAAATTTGATATTTTCATCTATCACCATTTTTGTCGTTTGAGTTAAAGTATCTACGACATCTTCAATTGATACATTATCATCATGTTCATCCTCAATAATCATGTTGTGCAACATAAAATGCAGTTATTATATCATGTAGTTCTTTTATTAAAAAATGTGACGGTTCTGTAATAATTGCGACAAGGAATAGCAAAATCTGAATGCATCTTCAACGCATTTTCAGCATGATTCTTGTTTCATCGCGCATTAATTTTTTCATTGTAATTTATCTTGTATTTAAATTATATTTTATGCATTTAATTGTTATATTGTATTTAAATTATCATATTTCGCATTATATCTTTAAATTAACATTTTTAACAATATCATTTTTTTATTCTTTATATTGAATTTTAATAATTAAATCAAATTATGTTATTGATTAAAGTAGAAAAAAAATAAAATACTATTAATTCGGGATGAAAGTACTATATGTTAAATAATATATTCTTCATAATATTACATTACATTTCAAAAGAAATATGAAAATTAGATAATGGACATTATATGTAAAATAATACTTAAATGAGAAACTAATTTAAATAATAATAATATATTGAAAAGTGAAAGATATAGTGTGAATAGCAGTTCTACAAATTTTGAGAATTATTAATCAGCTCTCTAAATTTGAAGAATAAAGAGTGATATGGAGGTGGGTTGAAGTGTTCATTCTATACTCTCCATTAATACAGAATGGAGAGTAAAATAGAGGTGGGTTGGAGATGGTCTAAGGGTTTCATCAGACCAAGAATATCCCCATGGGGCGCTCGAGTTTTGTTTGTTAAGATGAAAGATGATTCTTTTCTTATATGTATTCACTATCGTTTGTTGAAAAATGTGACCATTAAGAATAAGTATCCTCTCCAAAGGATAGATAATTTGTTTGACCAACTATAAAGAGCATGTTAGTTTTTTATGATTGACCTTCGGTGGAGCTATCACCAATAGAAGGTGAACAAAGATAGTGTTCGGAAGACGGATTTCCTTCGTTGTATTGTCATTACGAGTTTGTGGTAATGTCGTATTTATTGACTAATGTTCCACCATCATTTATGGATTTGATTAATAGAATGTTTAGACAATATCTTGATATGATTAGAATTGTGTTCATTGATGATATATTGATTTATTAGAGACGTGAGGATGATCATATCAATAATTTGAAGATTCCGTTGAAAATTCTCAATGACAAAAAACTATTTGCAAAGTTAAGTAAATACGAGTTTTGGCTAAGGTACATAGCTTTTCTTGGTCATATTTTTTCAAGTGAGGTTGTTGAAGTATATTCTAAGAAGTCGGATGCACTCAAGAGTTAGCCTAGACAACTATCCCTTTGAACATTAGAAGTTTCTTCGATTTAGCTGATTATAATAGAAGTATTGTCAAGGGGTTTTCAATGATTTCCTCTCCATTGATGTCATTAACATAAAATAAATCTAAGTTCATTTGGTTTGAAGATTGTGAGTAGAAAAATTGAAGGATAGACTTACTTGCGCTACTGTGTTGACATTAGTAGAAGTGGCTGATTGTTTTGTGGTATATTGTGGTGCCTTGAGAATTGGGCTAGGATGTCTGTTTATGAAAAATAGGAAAGTTGTTAACTTTTCTTCAAGGAAACTTTATATCCATGTGAAGAATTGTTATACCAATGATTTTAAATTGGTGGTTGTTAGCTTTGTCTTAAAGATTTGGAGGCATTATTTTTATGGTGTTTATGATGGTGTTTTTACCAACAATAAGAGTTTGGAATATGTTTTTCACCAAAAGAATCACAATCTACGCCAAAGAAGCTGGCTTGAGTTATTTGAAGATTATGATATGAGTGTTCTCTATCCTCCATGTAAAGAAAATGTGGTGGTGTATGCTCTTAGTTGGTTATGGATGGTAGTATTTGCCCATATTAGAAAGGTCAGAAGGTGTTGGTTTTATACATTCATAGATTGGACGAATTCGGTCTTAAGTTAGTGGAATCACCAAGAGTTGTTATGTGGTTTGCAAAGGCTAAGAATTTTCTTTTGTGATGGAGGTGAAGATCTTGATCCAATTTTGTTGAGTTGAAGAAGCGGTGAGAAATCATTGAGGCTTTCTTCTATGAGGGATATGGTGTACTTACCTACCAAGTTCATTTATGTGTTCCTAATGTTGATTACTTGAAGGAACATATCTTGTAAGAATCCCATACTATGTCATTAATTGGGATCAACCAACATCAAATGAGATTTATGAGAGGTCTATTGGTTTAATGGGATAAAAAAAGTGTTCCAGATTTAGTGGATAAGTAACCTAATTGCCAACAAGTGAAACTTAAACATCAGAAATCGGGATGTTTTCCCTACAGATCAATATTCCTACATGGAAGGGGGAAGATTTGAATATGAACTTCAAGATAGGTTTTCCTCGGAACAGGTGACAACATTCCATGGTTTGGGTTATAGTTGATTGGATGATGAAATCGACTTATTTTATTCCGAACAAGGTTTCCTACTAAATAGAGCATTATGAAAAAGTTGTACTTGCGATAAATGGTAAAGTTGCATGGAATGCCTTTGTCCATTATTTCCGATCGTGGTACTGGGTTTTGGAAATCTTTCCAAAAAGAGTCTTTGTACTTGTGTTAAAATCTGAGACCTTTGATCCCCAAACTAATTGGCAAGTGAAGATGAATATCCTAAACATAGAGGACATTTTGAGAGTTTGTGTGATTGTTTTTAAGGGTAATAGAGGTGACCATTTTCTATTGAGTTTGCTTATAGAAGTAGCTATCATTCGAGTATTGATACGACTCTATTTTAGGCATTGTATGGTAGGAGGTGCAAATCTCATATACGTTCGTTTGAGGTGGGTTAAGTTGCCTTAATTGTTCATAAATTTTTATATCAGGCTATAGAGAAGGTTTTAGTTATAGGAGAAAGGTTGAAAACGATTTAAAGTCGACGAAATTCATATGTCGATATTAGAAGAAGAGATATTGAGTTTGATGTTCTTGATTGGGTTTGCTTGAAAATTTAGCCATTGAAGTGTGCAATCAAATTATTTTAGAAAGGGATGATTAGTCCCCATTATGTTGTATGTCTTAAATATTTCCATGGTTTCCTTATTTAGGCATGTTTATGAAAAACTTAATCTTTGAAAGAAAATGAATTTAATTGATATGTTTTCCTTATGTTGATGTGCATTGAGTATAAGTTGCTTGTAGACTTAATGAGATGATATCTTGAACATGTTTAGCTTGAATTTGATGTTTCCTCCTTTGATATATGCATTTGAGTATCTGTTGCATCTATACTTTGTGATATGATGATGAGAACATGATTAGCATTGAGTCAAAATTGTCCTCCTCGGGCATGTGCATTATGAGAAGTGCATTCATGTTTGGCTGCTAGTTCGTATGTTCTTTATAATGTTTTAAGTATGTTCTATCTTGGAGTTGATATTCCTCCTTGGTTCTATGAATTTTTATGAGGTTTACTGAATGATGGGTTCCTAGTTTACATCTAGAATCTCATTCGAGGAAGGATATCTACGTTGGAGATATTGTAAATGCCCATATTCAATAAGGGGCAAGATACCTATTTTCAAATGTTGCAGGTGACAACCAATGAAGGCCACCCACGACCCATGCATGAAACAACGAACGTAGGTGTGGTTGTTTGTTGTTCACCCCCATTCTTGACTTAGAGGTCCAGATTCATAGCCCGACCAGCTGACTGTTGGTGGGATGACGGTCCATGGTTGAGAGCCTGTTTTACATCCCCCATGTTCCAGTATCTAACCACAGTTGAAGGCCTTGAGGGAAGGACCATTCGTCGCCCATAGTCTGTCGACTAAGGGTTGTGATCGACATGTTTACAATTATTTCAAGGGTAGTTTCGTACTTTTCTAGGATATAAATGAATAAAAAAATTCCGCCTCGTTTTATAGATCCCAACCAAAAAAATTAAACTAGAACGAGAGTAATAAGATACGCAGTTCTTGATGTTTTGAAGTCAAAAAGTATCAAATGAGGGATATTTTTTAATTTAAAAGATTTTGCTCTTAAAGACTCTGCAATTCGCCCACCAATCGGCTATCATAACTTACGTCGCCAACCCACCTGGTGATGCACTAAGTAGTATGTTAGTTCGTCAAGTTTTACAAAACCTCCGTTAAGTTAGTTGGTCAAACGATTGTTCATGTTGGGCTCGGCCTGTTCGGGTAGTCGTTGACTCGACCTTTGGCTCACCTCATTGCCATTTTCGCAAAATATCACATTTCCCACTTACACATTCAATACTTTTTATTCAAATAGAATAGATATAACATAAGAACTTGGGTTGCCTCTCAAAAAGCGCCTTATTTATTGTCGTGGAACAACAAAGATACCCATTAATGTTTCATTATTGGCATTGGCCATGGTGCCACTCGATACTCCCCCTTTTAACCTTGGAGTCAAACGTGTCAGGATTTCACCTACTTGTGTATCTAATCCTTATTGGACACCGAATAAGAATTAACAGTCTTATTTACAGTAGAGACGTCCTCCTTCATCTCTTTAAACACCTTTTCTAAACTTTCCACTTTGTTGCTAATGCATGAGAGAAAATATTTAGTGCGAAAGCTTTTAGGGCCAGAACTTTGCTCTTTAGGCTGTTGACGCTTATAGGCAGGCACACATATATTCTTGTCCCCATCTATTTCTTTCCCACTAGTTCCACGCTCACACCATTCCTATCACGGTCTCTCACACTATCATCACGCTCTTTATGCCCACCTTCTTCTCGGCCTACATTTGATAGTTTGGACAGGAACTGCCACCTTTATTTGAAAGAAAGATCATATCCTCAATAAATAAAGCCTTAAAATGTGCCTTATCGAGGCTCAGCGCACTAATATCAACATCATTCACAACTTTCAGACCACTACTCATGACATTTTTGTACAACAAGTACATTTGGGTCATCATCTTGGCCGTGTTTTGATCCCATTCATGTTTTTTTTAAAATTTTTCCTTGGTCCTCGTGAATTTCAAAGGATACACTCGATCCTCTCTCGTGTACAAAGCAAGATTGATTTTCGTCATTCCATCAAGTGACTTGGAATAAATTTCAAATGATTGTTGCATTATACCTCCATGGAATTGTTGGTTAGACACACCTTTATTTGCAAATCTATATTTGATAGAATGTTGTAGCAAGACATTGTTGTTTGGGAGTTCCTGAGTCGTAATTGGAGTAGAAATTTTTGACAGTTTAGACTAGTGTCGTTAATTGGCACACCATCCAAACGTTTGAAACCTTAAAAATTATCTCTCAATAAAATTATCCTTGAAGAAAGAAAAAACCTTATGTATAATGCTTCAATCAGTTCAAAATGGAGTCCCATAGTAGGTTGCGTAACCACTTAGCAATCTCTTCCTTCAAAGAAAAAGGGAATAATCGCACTTGGAATTACTCCTGAGACAAGCCACAAAATAACCCTTTCATTTGAAATAGTTTCACCCTCATGCTTGTCACGTGGAACACCACGTTTCCCTCAACCCAAGGTAACCAGAGAGAACCTACTCCACCAAATTGTACCTCATTCACGAGTACTTCATTCACATTGTTCAAGTTACAAATGTTCTAATTTTGGCCCAGTTGGTTGGCGTTTCTTCTATTGACACTAAATACGTCACTTGCTTAAAGGGATCAATCATCATTCAAATGGTTAAAAGGTTCAACTATAACACAAGCAGATCATAAACCAACTTCAATATGAAAATTTAATAACACCACTCCTCGGCAGTGGCGCCATTTGTAATAAACATTAATCTACACATCATCCTATAAAAGGAGTAGGCGATTGTATTCTAGTAAAATATTGAACAAAGAATTGGGGCAAAAAGCACATGGAGCAAAACTCTATAGGATTAAATTAAGAAGTAAATGTTGTGTTCTAATAAGTTATAGAGGTAGACATTATAGTAACCAAGAAATGTAAATTAATGGTTTGACAACAAATGTTAGATTGGGTGTTTAAGAGTGTATTTAACAACTACAATAATTACAAAAGTTGTAGAGTAATCAAATATTAATGAATAGTCGGGGATCTGTTTAATAGAAAATTAACTAAAACAAAAACAAAAAGAAAAGACTCGCAAGTGTGGAAATTTTCTCTCTGTGTATACTCAGCAAAACACTCTGATACAAGATTTTAAAATATGTGAAAACTAATAAAATAAAATAGCACATTTAATATCCTAGAAAATCTTAAGGTAAAAAAACAAACTCCACTACTCGTAATTCCTAAAGACAAGGAAACAACTTATGTGACTCCTAAACAAATGAAACAACTATATAATTGAACCACATCTGATCACGTTGGCAACAGTCCCTCCCTTAATCTAAAATTTCTTTTAGTTTAATTTGCAAATACGAAGTTGATCGCTTAGCTTTAGAAAGGACACTGGTTTTAGGGGATTTGTGAACATGTATGCAACCTGATCTTCAGTGATACAATAAATAAGACTAATCTTTGCATCCTTTGTCACATCACGTTAGAAGCGATACTTCAGATCTATATGCTTACTTCATCCATGTCAAACTGGATTCTTTGAAAGATTAATAGCCGAAGTATTTTCATAATAGATTGGCGTTGGTCCATCCTTCTTAAAATAAAGTTATTCAAGAATATTCCTTAGTCAAACTTCTTGACAAGCACAACATGTTGCAACTACATACTCTACCTCGGTAGTCAACAAAGTAACAATAGGTTTCTTCTTTGAAAACCAAGAAATCACTGAAAAACCTAACATAAAAACATATGCTCATGTACTTTTCTTGTCTACAAGATTTACACCATATTTACTATCAGTGTAACAAACCAAATCTCCATCTACTCTAATCTTATAAATAATTCCAAGGTCACTAGTACCAGTCAAGTACCACATGATCCTCTTGGAAGCTTGTATATGCATTTCTTTTGGACTCTCGATGAATCTGCTAATGAGACTTACTACGTGCATAACATCAGCCCTTGTTGTTGTTAAGTACATCAAGATTCCAACAATTTTATTGTATAAAGTGTTGTCCACTTTTCTCCCTTCGCGTTCTTTAACAAGCTTTAGACCCTTGTCCATTGGTGTGCTCACAGTGTTGCTAGTTTTCATCTAGAATCTGTCCAGAATGTCTTGCACATATTTCTTTTGAGAAACAAAAATACCATCAGCAGAATGATTCACTTCTAAACCAAGAATATAATGAATCATACCTGAATCGGACATGTTAAACTCAACCATCATGCAGTTATTAATGTTCTCAATTATAGACACATTACTTTCGGTATAAATTAAGTCATCCACATATAAACACACCATTAAGTCACTTGCACCTTCCCTTTTTATGTAGAGAGTATGTTCATATGGACACATTCGAAACAAGTCTTTTGAAAAATAAGTATTTAGGTGACTATGTCAAGATCTTGGAGCTCGTTTTAGTCCATATAGAGCCTTTTTCAATCAAAGCACTCTATTCTCACCACCAAATTTAATATAGCCAAGAGGTTGCTCCATAAATACCTTCTCTTGAACTTCACCATGTATGAAGGAAAATTTCACATTCAACTGATAGATTTTCCAAGCATTTTGAGCAACAAAAGCAATCACCAATATGATGGTATCTAAACAAGCAACGGGAACAGACACTTCTACATAGTCAACACCATATTCTTTCTTGTAGCCTTTTTCTACTAAGCAAGCTTTGAACTTGGCGACCTCGCCGTTTTCCTTAAACTTTGTTTTGTAAACTCATTGGACACCAATCGTATTCTAATTTTCTTGAAGATTTGTCAACTCCCAAGTACCATTTTTGTAAATTGATCTAATCTCCTCATCCATGGCTTGCTGCAACTTCAGGTTTTAAACGGCATCGACAAAAGATATAGGATCACAATCTGAAAAAATAAAGAAAGATGACTTACTGTATTTCGAGATTTCCTAGTCCCATATAACTCATAATTTTCCAACCACCTTCGTTCTCCTTTATTAAATTGTGGACGTTCATTATTCAATTTAGAATCACCAAATTAATGTTCAACACTTCAGCATCCTGTACAGTTGGACTAGCTTGTGAGCTGATCTCCAAAGGTCGTTCTGGTTTCTCTTCTTCTTCAACATAAATTGGAATATGTTGAAAATTTTTTTTATCATTCTAATTATATATTTCTTCTTCACTAAAAATAACATCTTGTCTAACAATATTTTTCTTGGTAATATTATTGAACAAGCGATAAGCCTTTGATTTGTTACTGATAACAAGGAAAATGCACTTCTGACCTTTATCGTCCATCTTGTTCCTTGTCACATGTGGTATATGTGAATATATTATACACCCAAAAATCCGAAAGTACTCAACATTTGGTTTTAAGCCTACTCCAACCTTTATGAGGTGCCATACTTTGAGTAGAGCTGGTAGGACATCTATTCAATATATGCACGCCCCAACGAATTTCTTCTACCCAAAAGTATCTTAGTAACTGACTTCTCTTCAAAAGACTACGCACCATATCAAGAATTGTGCGATTTTTCCTTTCACATAGACCATTCTGTTGAGGTGTGTAGGATGCGGTAAGGTGCCTTTCTAATTCAATTTTTCTCACAAAATTCTACAAATTCGAGAGTTATATTCACCACCTCTATCAGTCTGCAAACACCCAAATTAACAACCTACTTCATTTTCAACAAGCACTCTAAAGATCATAAGAGTTTCAAATGCTTCAGATTTTTCTCTTATGAAAAGTACCCAAGTATTTCTCCTATAATCCTCAATGAATATAATGAAATAGCATTTACCTCCATTAGATGTATTGCTTATCGGACCACTGATATTTGAGTGCACTAACTCCAACAACTTCTTTGCCTCCAAGAATTGCGTTTCGGAAATTGTTCATGTTGTTGCTTGCTAACACATAACTTTTCACATACTTCATTGGGTGACTCAAGCTAAGGAAAAAACAACACCAACTCTTTTTGTTTTAGAACATCAAGCTTCCAAAGTTTAAATGCACATAGAGAAAATTCCACTTCCAGCAATTCTCTTTAACTTTTGCAAAGAGATAAGATTTTTTTGGAGTTGTGAAGATATAAAGGAAAAAACTGATTTGATGACATATTATTTTGTGCGATTAACCCCAAATAAGAATCAAATATATTACAAACTCCATCTTTTATATTAAGTTCATATCCCTTTTCTTGAAGTTTCCCATTACTTAGCAGATTCATCTTTAACGCAGAGACATAAAACACATCACTAATGGTATGAATGGAGATAACATGTACCTTTCCTTTTCCCATGGCAGAGACCAGTGAATTATCTCCAAATCTCACTGTTTTCGGAATGTTTAATCCCACTCTAAGAATGCTTCTTTGTGTCCTGACATGTAATTACTACAGCCTGTATCAAGATACCATACGTCATTTGAAGATTTTTCTTTGGAAGTGTATGCAATCAAAAGTGAAATCTCCTCTTCTTCACTCTTTGTTTCTGCAATGTTAGATCTGCCACCACTCTTCATATTTAAATTAGTGCGATATTCGGATCGATAGGGTTCAAATCAATGGCATCTATAACATTCAATTTGAGACATGTCAAGTCTTTTTTCTTTTTCCTGGGAATCTCAAGTGGTGCCTTTCTCCTTCTTTTGGAGAATCTTTTCCTTCTATTTGGCATTCTCCTTATTTGTACCGTTCGAAGACATTGCTGCCTTCAATGCTACTTCATCCTTGTCCTGTGGGTTTATTTTCTGTTCATCAACCAACAAAGAACCCTGTAGCTTGTCAGGAGAAACACTATCAATATATTTGGAGTCTTCAATGGAACAAATAAGATAATTAAACTTGCTGTCATTGAGCGAAGTATTTTCTTAATAATGGTAACATCTTCTAGTCTTTCACCATAAATTCGCATTTTGTTTGCGATAGCCAACGTCCTAGAGAAATAATTTGTTACCGACTAACCACCTTGCATATATAGAGTCTCGAACTCACCACAAAGTGCTTGAAGCTTCAGTTGTTTAGCCTTTACGGTTCCTCGATACTTCTTCTAAATTGAATCTCATATTTGTTTGGAAGAATTCTTGTAAAGAATGGTTACTAGTGTTGAGCGATAAATAGCCAGGCAATTCTTTGCTTTGAGATGCTTTAATCTTAGACTATCCTTTGTATTTTCGGAAAGGCATTATTACTTGTTGTCTCTTGCACTCCAATACTTACAAGTGGCCAAAATTCTTTGGACCTGAGGAAGTTCTCCATCAACATGCTGCAATGGTTGAAATAAACATCGAAGCACGGAATAGATGCCTGGGAAAAATGAAGACATCTCTTGTTGCTGCAATAGTACTTCAAAAAAGAAGAAAAACCCTTTTGGATATTTTACGAAATGATAGAAAATTAACTGCAATAAAGATTAAAAGAAAAGACTTGCAAGTGTGGAAATTTTCTATATGTTGATACTTAGCAAAACAATCTAATACAAGAGTCTTAAATAGATGAAAACTAATAAAATAAAGCAGCACGTTTAATATCCTAGAAAATCTGAAGGTTAATAAACAGACTCCACTACTAGTAATTCCTAAAGACTGGGAAACAACTTATGTTACTCCTAAACAGATGCAACATCTAAATAATTGAACCATATCTGATCACGTTGGCAACATTCCCTCCCTTAATCTGAAACATCTTTTAGTTTAATTTGCAAACACCAAGTTGATCGCTTAGCTTTAGAAAGGACATTGGTTTAAGGGGATTTGTGAAAATGTATGCAACCTGATCTTTACTGCTAAATACGACTAATCTTTGCATCTTTAGTCACATCACGTTAGAAGAAATACTTCAGATCTATATGCTTACTTCGTCCATGTTAAACTGGATTCTTTGAAAGATTAATAGCCGAAGTATTATCATAATAGATTGGCGTTTGTCCATCATGCTTAAAATGAAGTTCTTCAAAAATATTCTTTAGTCAAACTTCTTGACAAGTACAACATGTTGCAACTACATACTCTACTTCCGTAGTCAACAAAGTAACAATAGTTTTCTTCTTTGAAAACCAAGAAATCACTCCATAGCCCAACATAAAAACATATCCTCATGTACTTTTCTTGTCTAAAATATTTACAGCATATTCACTATCAGTGTAACAAACAAAATCTCCATCTACTCTCATCTGATAAAGAATTCCAAGGTCACTAGTACTAGTCAAGTACCACATGATCCTCTTGGAAGCTTGTAGATGCATTTCTTTTGGACTCTCTATGAATCTGCTAAAGAGACTTACTACGTGCATAAAATCAACCCTTGTTTTTGTTAAGTACATCAAGATTTCAACGATTTACTTGTATAAAATGTTGTCAACTTTTCTCCCTTCACGTTCTTAACGAGCTTTAGACCTTTCTTCATTGGTGTGCTGAAAGTGTTGCTAGTTTTCATCTAGAATCTGTCCAGAATATCTTGCACATATTTCTTTTAAGAACCAAAAATACCATCAGCAGATTGATTAACTTCTAAACAAGAAATATAATACATCATACTGAAATTGTACATGTTAAACTCAACCATCATGGACTTCTTAATGTTCTCAATCATAGAAAAATTACATTCGGTATAAATTAAGTCATCCACATATAAACACACCATTAAGACACCTGCTCCTTCCCTTTTTATGTAAAGAGTATGTTCATATGGACACTTTCAAAATCACTGTTTTGAAAAATGAGTATTTATGTGATTATACCAATCTCTTGGATCTTGTTTTAGTCCATAAAGGGCCTTTTTCAATCTAAGCACTCTGTTCTCACCACAAAACTTCACATAGCCAAGAGGTTGTTTGATAAATACCTTTTCTTGAAGTTCAACATGTATGAAGGAAAATTTCACGTTCAACTGATAGATTTTCCAAGCATTTTGAGCAACCAAAGAAATCACAAATACGAGGGTATTTAAACGAGCAATGGGAGCAAACACTTCTACATAGTCAACACCATAGTCTTGGTTGTAGCCTTTTTCTACTAAGATAGCTTTGAACTTTCCGACCTCGTTGTTATCCTTCAACTTTGTTTTGTAAACCAATTGGACACCAATGGTATTCTAATTTTTTGGTATATTTGTCAACTCCCAATTATCATTTTTGTAAATTGATCTAATCTCCTCATACATGGATCGCTGCAACTTCAGGTTTTTAACGGCACCGGCAAAAGATATAGGAACACAATCTAAAAATAAAGAAAGATAACTTACTGTATGTCGAGATTTCCTAGTCCCATATACCTCATAATTTTCCAACCACCTTTGTGCCCCTTTATTACGCTGTGGACGTTCATTCTTCAATTGAGAATCGCCTAATTCATGTTCAACACTGGACTAGCTTGTGAATTGATCTCCAAACGTTGTTCTAGTTTCTCTTTTTCTTCAACATAAATTGGAATATGTTGAGATGAATTGTTATCATTCCAAAATTTTCAGAAGACATCTCTTAAAGTTGAAAACTAATAAAATAAAGCAGCACATTTAATATCCTAGAAAATCTGAAGGTTATTAAACAGACTCTACTACTTGTAATTCCTAAACACTAGGAAACAACTTATGTGACTTCTAAACAAATGCAACAACTAAATAATTGAACCACATCTGATCACGTTGGCAACATTCCCTCCCTTAATCTGAAACATCTTTTAGTTTAATTTGCAAATACCAAGTTGATCGCTTAGCATTAGAAAGGACACTAGTTTCAGGGAATTTGTGAAAATGTCTGCAAGCTGATCTTCACTGCTACAATAAATAAGACTAATATTTGCATCCTTAGTCACATCACATTAGAAGTGATACTTCAAATCTATATGCTTACTTCGTCCATGTTAAACAACATTTTTTGAAGGATTAATATCCGAAGTATTGTCATAATAGATTGGCGTTGGTCCATCCATCTTAAAATGAAGTTCTTCAAGAATATTCCTTAGTCAAAACTTCTTGACAAGCACAAGATGTTGCAACTACAAACTCTACCTCGGTAGTCAACAAAGTAACAATAGGTTTCTTCTTTGAAAACCAAGAAATCACTCCATAGCCCAACATAAAAACATATCCTAATGTACTTTTCTTGCCTACAAGATTTGCACCATATTCACTACCAGTGTAACAAACCAAATCTCCATCTACTCTCATCTGATAAAGAATTCCAAGGTCACTAGTACCAGTCATGTACCACATGATCCTCTTTGAAGCTTGTAGATGCATTTCTTTTGGACTCTTTACGAATCTGCTAATGAGACTTACTACGTGCATAAAATCAGCCCTTGTTGAAGTTAAGTAAATGAAGATTCCAATGATTTTCTTCTATAAATTGTTGTCCACTTTTCTCCCTTCACGTTCTTCAATGAGCTTTTGACCCTTGTCCATTGGTGTACTCATAGTGTTGCTAGTTTATATCTAGAATCTGTCCAGAATGTCTTGCACAAATTTCTTTTGAGAAACAAAAAGTACCATCAGTAGATTGATTCACTTCTAAACTAAGAATATAATGCATCATACTCAAATCGTACATATTAAACTCAACCATGATTGACTTCTTAAAGTTCTCAATCATAGACACATTACTTTCGGTATAAATTAAGTCATCCACATATAAACACACAATTAAGACACCTACACCTTCCCTTTTTATGTAAAGAGTATGTTCATATGGACACTTTCGAAATCACTCTTTTGAAAAATGAGTATTAATGTGACTATACCAATCTCTTTGAGCTCGTTTTAGTCCATATAGAGCCTTTTTCAATCTAAGCACTCTATTCTGACCACCAAATTTCACATAGTCAAGGTTGTTTGATAAATACCTTTTATTGAAGTTCACCATGTGTGAAGAAAAATTACACGTTTAACTGAAAGATTTTCCAAGCATTTTGAGCAACCAAAGCAATCACCAATATGATGGTATGTAAACGAGCAATGGGAGCAAACACTTCTACATAGTCAACACCATATTCTTTCTTATAGCCTTTAGCTACTAGGATAGCTTTGAACTTGCCGACCTCGCTGTTTTCCTTCAACTTTGTTTTGTAAACAAATTAGACACCAATTGTATTCTAGTTTTCTGGAAGATTTGGCAACTCCCAAGTATCATTTTTGTAAATTGATCTGATCTCCTGATCCATGGCTCGCTGCAACTTCTGGTTTATAACGGCATTGGCAAAAGATCTAGGATCACAATCTTAAAATAAATAAAGATGACTTACTGCATTTTGAGATTTCCTAGTCCCATATACCTCATAATTTTCCAACCACCTTCGTTCCCCTTTATTACATTGTGGACATTTATTGTTCAATTGAGAATCACCAAATTCATGTTCAACACTTTCAGCATCCTGTACAGTTGGACTAGCTTGTGAACTGATCTCCAAAGGTCGTTCTAGTTTCTCTTCTTCTTCAACATAAATTGGAATTCGTTGAAAGGAATTGTTATCATTACAATTCTAGATTGCTTCTACATAAAAAAATAACATCTCGTCTAACAACAATTTTCTTGGTAAAATGATTGAACAAGCGACAGGCCTTTGATTTGTTACTGATACCAACAAAAATGCACTTCTGACCTTTATCGTCCATCTTCTTCCTTATCATATCTGGTATATGTGAATATGTTATACACCCAAAAATCCGAAAGTACTCAACATTTGGTTTTATGCCTACTCTAAGCTTCATGAGGTGTCATACTTTGAATAGAAATGGTAGAACATCTATTCAATATATGCATGCCCCAACGAATTTCATCTACCAAAAAATATCTTTCTTAGTGACTTCTCTTCATAAGACTACGCACCATACCAAGAATTGTGCGATTTTTCCTTCCACATAGACCATTCTGTTAAGGTGTGTAGGATGGGGTAAGGTGCCTTTATAATTCCATGTTACTCACAAAATTCTACAAATTCGAGTGAGATATATTCACCACCTGTATCAGTCCGCAAACACCCAAATTAAAAACCTACTTCATTTTCAACAAGCACTATAAATCTCTTAAAAGTTTCAAATGCTTCAGATTTTTCTCTTATGAAAAATAACCAAATATTTCTCCTATAATCATCAATGAATATAATGAAATAGCATTTACCTCTATTAGATGTATGGCTTATCGAACCACCTATATTTGAATGCACTAACTCCAACAACTTCTTTGCGCTCCGATAATTGCGTTTCGGAAATTGTTCACGGTGTTGTGTGCTAACAAAACACTCTTCACATACTTCATTGGGTGACTCAAGCTATGGAAAACCCAACACAAACTCTTTTTGCTTTAGAACTTTGAGCTTTTAAAGTTTAAATGCCCATACCGAAAATTCCACTTCCAAGAATTCTATTTTACCTTTGCAAAGAGATAAGATTTTGTCGAGTTGTGAAGATATAAAGGAAACAACCGATTTGATGATATTTTAATATGTGCTATCAACCACAAATAAGAATCACATATATTACAAACTCCATCTTGTATATTAAGTTCATATCCCTTTTCTTGAAGTTGCCCAACACTTAGCAGATTCATCTTTAACGCATGGACATAACAAACATCACTGATGGTATGAATGGAGATGACTTGTACATTTCGTTTTCCCAAGGCAAAGTCCAGTGAATTATCTCCAAATTTCACTGTTCTGGGAATGCTTAATGCCACTCTGATAATGCTTCTTTCTGTCTTGACATGTAATAACTACAGCCTGTATCAAGATACCATACGTCATTTAAAGATTTCTCTTTGGAAGTGTATGCCATCAAAAGTGAAATCTCCTCTTCTTCACCCTTTGTTTCTACAAAGTTAGATCTTCCGGAAGTCTTCCTATTTAAATTGCTGCGACATTCAGATCGATAGCGTCCAAATTAATGGCATATATAATATTCAATTTGAGACATGTCAAGTCTTTTTTCTTTTTCGTGGGAATCTCCAGTGGTGCCTTTCTCCTTCTTTTGGAGAATCTTTTCCTTCCACTTGGCGTTCTTCTTTATTGTACCTTTCGAAGAAATTGCTTCTTTAAATGCTACTTCATCCTTGTCCTATGGGTTTATTTTCTGTTCATGAACTAACAAAGAACCCTGCAGCTCGTCAAGAGAAACACTATCAATATTTTTGGAGTCCTCAATGGAACAAACAATATAATTAAACTTTGTTGTTATTGAGCAAAGTATTTTCTAAATTATGGTAACATCTTCCAGTCATTCACGATAAATTTTCATTTTGTTAGCGATAGCCAACATCCTAGAGAAATAATCTGTTACCGACTAACCACCTTGTGATTGAAGCTTCATTTGTTTTGCCTTCACTCGTCCTTGATACTTCTTCTTCATGGAATCTCATATTTGTATGGAAGAATTCTTGTAAAGAATGGTTACTAGTATTGAGCAATACATAGCCTGTAAAAGGCAATTATTTGCTTTGAGATGCTTTAATCTTAGACTAGCCTGTGTTTTCGGAAAGGCAGTACCAGTTGTTGGCTCTTGCAGTCCAATACTGACAAGTGGCCAAAACTCTTTGGACCTGAGGTTGTTCTCCATCAACATGTTGCAATGGTCAAAATAAACATCGAAGCACGGAATAGATGCCTCGATAAAATTTTCAGAATACATCTCTTGTTTGTGCAATACTACTTCAAAAAAGAAGAAAAACCTTTTTGGATATTTTACAAAATGATAGAAAATTAACTGCAATAAAGATTAAAAGAAAAGACTCGCAAGTGCTGGAATTTTCAATGTGTTGATACTGAGCAAAACAATCTATTAAAAGAGTCTTAAATAGATGAAAACTAATAAAATAAAGCATCACGTTTAATATCCTAGAAAATCTGAAAATTAATATTGCATTTACAACTACAATTAATGATTTAATACAAGTCTATGTATAAAAACTACTTTAAAACATCATTTAAAATTTTAAAAAATAACACTCATAAGCTAATTAGAACAAATAATCACATCATCACCACCTAATAATTGGTGTTTTAGCTACACACAACATAAAAAGAAAGAAGATAGCCCTATTCAGGTTCTCCATAATCTGGGTATTATAATCAAAATCATAACACTGATCCAGAATACTCAAATATCAAATACCAAATTAAAAATCTACTAGAAAACACCTAAAACTAAGAAACCAATGAAACTTCAAAGTTCTACAATGGAGAAACTACTCAGCAAATGACTAGATTTTGAGGAAGGACCCTTCTTCTGCTTTTTGAAATTCAATTTATACTTTCTCAAATTTTGTCCATTAGGATCACTAGGCAAGGTTAATCGAGCATTGAAGACTAAGTCGGCGATGTGCTAATAGCTCCATGCCATCGTCGGTTTATCGTGGCTCCTTAACCTTAGGGTTCTGTTACTTTAGGCGATCAAAGTTTGTGTCGCCCAAGGTATAAATCCATCGCCTATTCGTCTTATAACAAGGTTGGCTGTTTGGAACATTAGGTGAGCTGAATTGTTAGTCAACGAGTCAGCGAGATGCTTTTGCGATTTTCAGCTTTTTGTATCTTTAGAGCTTTTCATCTTTTTGGGTCTTTTTGTCACACTAAAGTCCTTGGCTTGCTTCTTTGCCTTGATTTCTGAATTTTAATATTTTAAATAAGTTTATAGCATGAATTAGTTATTGAGGACATCAAAATATATGAAAGCCAAGCCCTAAATGAGTCGAAATCTCGTATTCATAAACCTCCCAATCTTATACAAGTTCCCTTAATTCTTTGATGTACAAATAATTCAGCCATATAAAATGAACTGCTGAATTTCTCATACATTTTACTTTCTCATTGTTGATAGTCTGTGCTTTAAGGATATTTCTCTAGTTGAATTTGTGCGCGCTTTATCTTCCCGATGTCTACATTTACCTCACTCATTATATTCAGGAACTCTTCTGTATGAAACACCCTTACCTTCTTCTTTAGTAGCTCTAATTTTTTAATTACATGGTACATCTTCCGGTCCTGTATATGTACCTTCCATCCTTCTTGCAAAACTTTTACAAACTTTAAGTGCTTTGTCCATACATTACACATTTGAAAAGCTTTTCTTGTTTTATACTCCTCATTAAGAACTACTTTTGCTAGGTAATGGTTACTAATTCCCTATGGGAAGAATAATGCTTTGCAACAAGGCATTGTGTCCATAGTTCTTTGTTGATGAATATTCAGTCTATTTTATAAATACATTTTTTATTCTTCATGGTTATCACTCGAAGTTTATGTTTTCCCTGAGTAGGAAATTCCTCCAATCCATTTTCCATAACACATTTATTGAAGTCCATCATTTTTACCCATGATAATGTATTTCCCCCTATTCCTTTGAATTCAAGATATAATTAAAATCACTAACTAAGGGTTAAATTCACCTCTTAGCATAAAAAAACTCTCCCACAACTCCTTTCTATCTTCCCTTCAATTTAAGGCATACACATGAAATTTGAAAGGAAAGTTGAAGGGGGATGATTTTTTTCACACAAGTGACTTCTTGAGCAGTCATGTCTATGAGATTTATAGAATAATAGTTTGCCTTTTATGTCATCAATATTCAACCATTTTTGTGCCTCTCCAAATTAGTAACAGACTTCGATCCAACAAACTTTCTTTCGACCAACTTTTCAATTTCCCCAGTTTTAATTTTTATTATGCCAATCAAATTTACCTTTTCTTTATTATAAAGGATTTACGTTCCTTTTGCTTTTTTGGAATATTAACTCCCCTTATGTTCTAGCTAAGTATGATCATCATTCCAAGACATTGTGATAGTCTAATGTTTTCCATATTGAAGACATTTTCTTCTTTTTGTATTTTTCACTTCTTTTCTGTTCTATGAAATTTTCATGTTTACACGATTCTTAATCATGTTATTGCGTGTGACTAGTTCATGCAACCTTTCTATTGAAGTTGACTTTTCAGTGATGACATGAACAAATGTTTAAGTAATTGAGTGACCCAACATCGACAACTCTGGGGATATTGAGCCCCATCTAGTGCACTTGACATCTGTGGAGGTTCATGATATGCAACATTTTCCAACTCCTTTAACAAAATCTTATCCTTTCCACTTTCTTGTATAACTACAATAAACAAATCCCTAATCTGACTAGTTGCACGGATTCTACTTCCCTGTGATCTATCATCTATGCTATTTGGTTCTTCTGCTTCCTCTTCTTGATCTAGTTGATTTGGTCCTTTAACCTGCCCAATTGAGTATGTTGTAGCTCATCTAAAATGTCTGCCTTATTCTTCTATTTAGCTTTAAACTCCTCCTCACTAATGGTCTTCCAATTAGGCCTGTCTTACCATTTGCCTATAACTTTTTTTTGATTGAGCTTCCTTTTATTTTGCAGGGACATTCTCGTTCTCCTCATCAATATTTTCTCTATCTATCTGCAAGGTATTTTTATTTCCTTGTGCTTCTAATATAACATTAATAGAAGTGATGTGCTGATTATCTTCATTTATCTGATCCTCCATAATTGCATTATGTGTACTACATTCTTCGTCATTAACTTTATTACTTGTTACTAGAAATGGATTGCATGTGCAAACATCCTCATCTTTTACCTTTCGATTATTCTCTTCATGCCTGGATTATTTTATTTGTAGGATGCCATTTCTTAAGCTGCATGCCCACAGTTATTATAGCTACCTCTTGTTGTGCATTGTCAACAATCTTTACATTATCTTCATGCCCTTGATTCTTCTTGTGAGCCTTCAGTTCTTGATGTAGAACCCTAGTTTTAAGCATGCCCTTGTAGTTTAAACCACTTCCAATATTTCAGAACGATGTCATATTGAATCTGAATTCCCTCCACCCTAGAAGTTTGACTCTCATCAATCATGGCTTTTAACTCAACAACCTTCGAGAAATTATCTAGTAGATCCACTTGCATTTTGATCCTAGCACAACTATGTCAAGTCTTATTGATCTTTACCATGTCTAAATTTAATGGTTTTCATATGGCTGATGCTAATGAAAAAATGGATTTTTTAACAAAGAAAGTTACTTTTAAGTCAAGAAAATAGATCTAGGTCATTGCTTAAGTTGTTTCATCCTCTATCTTAAACACAATCTCATAAATCAAAGGTCGCATCATATAAGAATAACCATACCTTGATAATATATAGTAATTAGGTTTAGATATCATATTGATTAAATCTTCCTGCCTAGAGAACCTCATAAATATTTGCCTATTCCATAATAAACAAACCTTACACTACCCTTTAGGTTTAAGTCATACTTCAGAGATGTTATAAGCCAAAAAACTCTAAGTTTTTTACTTATAGGTTTGTTGTAGCGACCTTTTATTGTACTCTTAAGTACTAAATACCATCTCCTCATTGATGTTGGCTTAAAATAAGCTTTAATGTCAAAAAAGTAAATTTGTCTCTACAAATACACTTTAAAAAACACAATTTATGTCCCTTCAATAAGAAGTATTCGTTAAAGATCAAGTTTATTGTTGTGAAATGAGTCATGCTAAATTCTCATAGCCTCCTAAAGAAAAGTAAAGATATCCTCGCACCATTTCACAAGACACCACTAGATATGTCCTTTTCTGATGTGATCACCAAACCCTTACTCTAATACAAAGTTTTTCACCATCCAAAAAGAGTCATGAATTGAATCACACTTAACCTCTTAGGTGGGCAAACTAACGGATTCCAATCCTAACTTATATTAATTTTATTTCTTACAAAATACAACCATAATGTGGAAGCTCAAATACATAAATGTAAGAAACTCAAATCCACTAGAGTATATCGCATGTATCCCTGTACTGACCCATACTTATGTTTTTCTTCATTTTCCTTTTGTGGGTGTACAACAAGTATGCCAGAGAATTTGACTCACCTCTGCTCTATCAAGTCACCAGTATATCAAGTTTAAGGGTAGCCTATTCATTCTAGATCGTGTTGGATTTTCGTAGGGTACAAACTCTATGTAATCAACACAAATTTGTATGATTGATTTTATGGAATCATTTTAATGTTGTAGACATATTCTAAGATACAAAAGAAAATTTGTGATGAAATAAGATAATTATAATACTAATGGAAAGATTTGGGTGTTTATCAATCATCATATTTAAATCCTAAACCCTAAACCCTAATATAATAACCCCTCCTGCATACACACTTATTTTGAACCAAAACTTTCTTTTTAACGTGAAGCAAAATTTTATTATTTCATCATATTCGATATAATTTCAGTGGCATAGTGACAACCTCACGTTAGGGCTTAGGGTTTAGGATTTAGGAAGGTGGGTGTTGTAGAAAACTCTAAGAAATAGTTGACTTCACTACTCACATTAGATGATGGAAATTAGTTTAACTATTGTGGTTTATGCTAAATGCTCTTATATTTAGTGATGAAGTTTATGAGAATGACATATCCTCAATCAGTTATACTTCAAATATGCTTTGGATTGTGGGTGGTGATTTCAATGTGATCCTTGGAAATTAGGAAAATATTGTTTGATTGCGTTTTTCTCCACATGAATATGAGGATCCTACCCTATGTCTTAACTCATGTGTGTTGTTTGATTATTTCTCAGGACAGAGTTGATGAATCATGTATTTTCAAGAGACTATATAGGGTTGTGTTCAATGATTTATTAATTGATTTAGTGGCATCACTGGATTACAACACCTAGCTTGTATAGTGTTTGATATGCTTGTGGGGTGGAAATATTCATACTCCTATTCCTTTAAAGTTCTTGAAATTTTGGACTAGAAGAGAAGATTTCAGAAATGTTGTTCAACAAAATTGGTTGTCTGAAGGCTTTGATACTATTTTCATTCAGCTGAAGAAGATATAGAAAAGGACCAAGAAGGCCTTGTCATTAGAGTAGTGAGAAGATTGGAGATATTTTTAAGCAACTATTCATTAGAGAAGATATTGTGAAGATTAAAAAGAGTTTATTCCAAGAAGACCCCTCACAAATTAATGAAACAATATTGAAAAGAGCACATGCAGAGTTAAAGCTCTATCTTCATTACAAAAAAGGTTTTTTGGGGAAAAAAGGCTAGTGTACAATGGTTTGAGGAGGGAAATAGAAATACTACATTTTTCGATTGCCTTGTTAGGGGGAAGAAGGGAAAGCCGTAAATTGAAAAGAGATCTCAAGGAAGACGGAAAGAAAATTGATGATTAAATTAAAGGGAAAGACTCAACTTTTAAGAAATGTAATTCACTAGTGGAAATATAGCTAAGGAAATGTATCTATTATAGGTAATTCACTAGTGGAAATATAGATAATGAGTTTCTTAAATCTCTACTTGAGGCAGAAGAAATTAAAAACAAGAGGCGTTTGATTTAAATGCTTATAGTTTCGGTCGTCCTAATGATTTTACGAGATATTTCTACTAGACATGTTGGGATATTTTACATCCTTAAATTATTCAAGTTGTGCATGTATATTTCAAGGATGTTTCTCACCAAAAGTCTATTACTCACACCAATCATGATGTTCTATACATAAAAAGGATGTTATCCAGTCCTTCTCAAATCATAAAGCCAATAGTCTGAGTAACTTTTTAAATAAAATCATTTCAAGACTTGTTCATGATAAGATTGAGGGTTATCTATCTAACCTGAAATCAAAAAATCAATCAGGTTTTTTCTTAAAAGAAGGAATGTCACTAAAAATGTATTGCTGGTCTAAGAGGTTATATTTGATATAACGCTAAGGAATAATTAATGTGGTTTAAGATGTAGACATGGAAAATCATATGATAGGGTAAGTTGCACTTGTTTAATAGGAGTCTTGGAGAGATGTGCTTTATTTCTAAGATACAAGACACGATTTGGAGAAACATTGCTTATTATTGGTATTCTGTTCTTATTACTGGGAAAGCTTATGAGTTTTTGTTCTCTACAAGAGGGGTTAAGCAAGGAAATTCTTTATCACCTGCTCTTTCTTTATTAATAGGAGAGATGTAATTAAAAGCTATGAATTAACTATTTCAGAGATATGATTATAAAGTAATGTATTTTATAAATGGAGTGATAAATTGAATCTTTTTCCTATGCAGATGATAAATTAGTTTTGCAGTTGAAGACAAAAAATCTTCATAGCATATAATGAGTGTTTTGAAAAAGTATGAGGAGTAATCAAGACAATGATTAATTAAGATACTAACTCAAATTATGTATGTTATAAGGTAGCACATGCTTCTCTGTAGTGCATAGAGGTGATAAGTCATTTTTAAAGAGATTTAGTTCCATTGAAATGCCTGGGATGCCCTATTGGGCATGCTACGAAAAAGAAGGTATATCTCTTTACATTAGTAAAGAAGATCCAAGACAAGCTACAATGGTGTATGGGAATAATTTTCAATTTTGGGGGGTAAACAGTGTTAATCAAAAGCGTGAGGATCTTTATTTATCTTTCATATTTTATTAATCCTTCCAAGTGTGTAATGCATGTCATTCATAGAATGTTTGCTAAATTTCTGTTAAACTTCAAAGAGGAGGGAAGATTTACACATTGGATATCTTTGAAGGATGTCTATGTGATAAAATAAAAAGGAGAATTGGGTTCTTTTACCTCTATAAGGTTTTATTAGCTATGTTATTGTGGAAATTTAGGACAACTAACACAGTGTGATCAAACTATATATGGAACAAGTAGTATAAGAGCCAAAGACATAGAGAGTAGAACGGAAATGGGACTCTCATGTATGAAAGAATAGGTTATTGGAAAGAGATTTGTTTGAATATGATCTATGGTCAGAACCAAAGGAAGGACATGCTAGTGTATGGTTTGATAATTCGACTAAATTGGTAATCTACACTACCATATGAACATTGAACATGATCAAAATCAGGTGGAATCTATTATTGATTTTCTTAATAAGGATGGATGGTATCAAACATTACTAAAAGATCATCTTGATAAGGACAATTGTTATCATGTTACTACAATCTTGGAAAGACTAACACATTCAATGGAAGAGAAAAACCTTGATGGATCAATTATACCAGGTGACAAGAAACAAACAACATGAAAAAATGACAATATCAATGAAGAAAGTATGTTATCAGTCAATAATATCAAGAACATACGCGCAGATTCATACCTACACACTGCTTGTGTTACCCTCGTGTCATCAAAATATATTGTTCTATGTAACTTCTAATTAAGTTTCTTGAGATATATTGTTCATGGTACCTTAATGATTTTATAATGTCATATATGATTTTCTCTTACTGATAGCCATGACCAATTTAATAATTATCCTATCAGCCGGGTAAAATGGTTATTACCTTAACAAGAACATAGAAAAAATCTTATCTTTGAAGATGAAGAAGAATATTAATTATATCCTCAGTATTAGTGGTGATGAAACTAACGTTGTTTGGAATGTGAAATATGGCTAATGGATGCAACAATTTATGTTTCATTCAGGTGTTTGGTTTCTTTGCTCTCCCTTTATTTTTGCACTATTTTTACCTCATATCTTTGCAAGGATAATTTTTTTGTTGTATTTTTTATAATAAAAGGTCTGGTTGCATGATTTCATAGAATATCACAAGTATAAGTGGTCAATAATTGATTGATTATGTACATATATGTAGCATGAAATACGATGTTTACTTTTCTTAATTTTATAGAATATAGCAAGGTTTCCAATTTTTGACATTTATTTTTTGCTTTGTAATCTTTTTTGATTCAATTAAAAATTTATACAACAAATACTAACTATTTTGTCCTTTTAGGAGATACCGACCATCAAGTTGAACCCAACTGGCGCGATACAAGTAATTCGAATTAAAAGTTGTTGCTAACAAGGAATTGTATTTATTGTTACTTGTCAGGTTTAAAGTATTCTTTCACATTTGATGTGGGTTCTTACAATTTTGTTTTAGTTATTCACTTACCTTCAATTATTTTTGATTAATCATAAGTTCGTAACCAATCATCAATTCTCAAAGGTAAGTCAAACACAAAAAGAGATATTTATTAGTTTAGTCACAACGTATATAATCTTTAGAAACAATGTTTTTTATCAAAAATAAGCAAGGCGACATGTGATGCAATTGCTTTGTACCTGAAAGTTCTCTTTTGGTCTCTTTTCTTCGTTTTTGCAATTTCTTGCTTCGATTATTGACATATGATATAAATTCTATTAATGACTAAAATTAATTTAAAAAAGTAAATTCTTAATAATAATTTATACAACAAATACATTATATGTAAGGAAAAATAATTTCCCTTTCTTCTTGTTTATCTATCTTAGAAAATGTCGCGACCCTAATCGCCGTGATCGATCTCGCACTAAACCTTCCAGTAGGAGAACCACCACTACCACTGACTAAGAGACTTAAAAAATTTACCGCTTAAAGATATGGATGCACATTTAAATAAAGAAATAAATAAGGATTTCCCATAAACTGAAAGTCTATAAAACAAATATTGCAGAAGTTCAACCTCTAGAAATGAAAGTTATTGTACCAAAATCTAGTAATTAACAATTCTAAAAAACAGCGTTAAATCCCAAAAGTAAAACATAAATGAAGTCTAAATATATAGTCTGAGTTAGAAAAGAAGGGATTAAACTATTGATGGATCCATGGGAGCTTGAAAGAACTAGCTCACCCTTGAACCGGCTAGATGAATGATCTCCTAACTAAGGTCTATCAATAGCTTCCTGAAGATGCCTTTTAATGAAAAAAGATAGATCAAGTGCAGTATCAGTAACTAAGACCACAATGTACTGGTAGAACCACGCGACTACTCTAGTAAATGCAGTATAAACAAGTTATTACAATACAATAAACACACACATACTTAAATGCATAATTCAATTATCATTTTAGAAGAAAGATACAGTTTTCCAACATTAATGAAAGGTAAATATATGTGTAATAGTCTCATGTTGCTCTCTCATGCAAATCACACAAAAAATGTTAGTGTGTTAAAACGTCACACCCGATCTAATATATATGTGTCCGAACATGAGACCCGGTCCTATATATGTTTTAGAAAGTGAAACCTGATCCAATACATGTTTCGAAACATGACACCCGATCAAGAAAACATAATGACAATCACAATCACACCCATAATGAATAGTGACATAGTCACACAATCAAGTAATACGTTCATGGCATAAAATTGTTCATGCTTAATCATTTCATTAGAATCAATTGATGTTTTCCTATTCACATGCATGCATAAAATGAAGCAATTTTCAAGCATACATAATAGAACCAAAACTCAAATGAAAATCTTCATTGAAATCAAGGTTGGATACTGCTATGATATTTGAACCTTACCCTTCCGGTGTCTTTGAACTTGTTCTTAGTCTAAAAAAAGTAATAAATCAAGGATAAAAAAATAAGGCCTAATTTACCAAGATTATATCAAATATCAAACCAAGGACAAAACCATGATTTTAATGTTCAATTAGTACTTTTTCCACAATTAATTTCAGGTCAAAACCCTTCCACAAAAATATTTAAGAGGATTCTAAGTTCTAAGAATCGAAATACGGATTATGGGAGTATTTGACTTACCTTTAGCGTGAGAATTTGAGGGATTCATATAAGAAATTTCCATGGGTCTTCCCTTAATTCTTAAGAACACATTTTTGTAGAAAACAATGTTTTGAGGTTTTTCGCCAATTAAAGTCGCCACTAGCCGTCCATGGCGGCCCCGCCAAGGTGGCCCTGCCCTGGCGGGATTAATCCAACCTCAGCGGCTTTCATGGAGAAAGAAACTCATAATTTGAGTTCCAAGCTCTCATTTTGCAACATCTCTTCTAACCTGGACATTCTAAGACTACTCTTTCATGCCAAGATCATAATCAGGAGTTGTACTCACTGAATTTGATTCTGGAGTGCACTAAAGCTTCTTAATTTCATGGATATCTACTCACGTGATCAAAAACATAATTAAATTTCCCATCCATTATCCTATTTACCTACACATCAACTAACTCAGAGTTCATCCAAGTCTGGCCTAGGCTAGAAATCCCAAGTTACTTGTCAGAAGCTTTTTGGCCCACAATTCTCAACCACTCTAACTTTTCTCTACTTGGGTTTACAGATTCACAAACATAGCATTAAAATTAAGAAAAACATAAGAGTGGGACAACGAAGTCATGCCTAAGATTATATTAAAATTAGTCATATCTAGAATAACAAAATCAACCAAAGTATAAAAACACATAAACATCATAAATACGACAAAACACGCACGATAGACACAAGTGACTATAAAAACTCTCAAGTTAGGGTGTAAACATGGATGGGGGCATCAAGAACATCACAAAATGCATCAAATCCCAAGCCATATTGAATTGACACATATGAATTAGTAGAACCTAGATCAAGCAAAATAGTAGCCATTCGTTCACAAACAAGAATAGTATATGTGATCACTACATCAGACACCTCAACCTTCATCTTGTGTGGAAAAAGATAGAAGTGTGCCCTGTCATCTGTATAGGAAACCATTTTTCCTGGTTGCATTGCTTCTCTACCTGCATTCCCTCCTCAGCCACCTTCTGGATTTCTCTTCCATTACATCCGCTACCTGCTGGTATCACATCTCTATTATGTTGCTACAACGGTCAGATATGTGTGGATGGGGACAATCTCTTCTCATTTGCGTAGGTTCTCCAAAATTGTAACAACTGCAGTAAAAGATGGCATGCTCCCAGATGAAAGTGTGAATCCCTTACTATCTTCGATAGGTTTGTTCTATTAAATTCATGAGTAACCACTTGTAGAAGTGGGCATGGCTCATTGAATTGTCTAGGCTATGAGTGACAGACTACTTAAACCTTTGTAGTAGGAACCATAAGAGTTATCGATGTTCTTGGGCTTCTTATCCAAAGCCTTGTACTTCCTATCAAATCGATCTTCTTCTACTTTCTTCCTAAAGTCTGTCACCTCATTAAACTTTTACCTAATGAGGTCACATTAATAGACACAACTTGCAACTTGGGGTTCAATCCCTTGACGAATCGAGGAATTCTTTAAACCTCTATAGTCACTACTTAGGTGTCATATCTGGACAAGGCATGAAACTTCGCCTCAATAAACCCCTATTCCAAGGTCATGAATTCATCAGTCTTGAAATTCCTCCATGTCTGGGCAATATCCTCTCTAATAATATAGCATGAAACTGCATCCAAGTGAGTTGTGGCAAGACGTGCGATCTGCATTAACCACGGGCCCTCTACACCTGTTTCGCCTCAACTTGAAGATGAAAGGTCACAAACTCAATTCCATACTGGAATACAATGCTTAACTTGTGAATCCTTTCATTGCAATCCAAAATGAACTCATAGGCATCCTCCCTTTCATAACCATGGAACATAGGAAACTTCATTTTCAAAAACATAGTCAACATGTCATGCTTAGTACTAATCGTTGCCTGACCCAATATGGACTAAAATAGCATGTGTGCCTACTGCTCCATCAACCCTGGGAATAGTAGATGAAATACGATCGTTGGTTAGAGGTTGAGAAGATGGACCTATGTGAGGCCTGTCAGGGCCAGCCAGCCCCTTAAGAAAATTTATAATCTACTATGCTAACACTAGGTCTAATGGAGGAATGCTGGTTTTTATCCTCAAAAACCTTTCTTGATCGAACATCCTCCATCTCTTTGATCTCTTCATTAACTTCCACCTCTTCTTGGGTTTCAGGAGTTGCCTCTTCACTGAGAATTTCTTCAACTAGGCCCCTATCCCTGGCAGGTGCTACCTTTTCTTATTCGACTGCCTTTTCCTTAATCCCTACCTCTTGTTGTAAGCACTTCTTCTAGCTCATTGATTGGAGCTACAGGATTGACGTTGCGATATCGTGTGTTAACCATCATCAGATAATAGAGTCAAGGAGATAAGGTATCAATTTGTATCACTAATTACAAAATGGAATCAAGTCGTCGCACAAAAAGGAAAAGAAATAGAAAGATTTCCTCAAGTCTTATAGCCTCTCCAAAAAAATATCGACGTCTGTGTGCCGTTTCGCAAGACTCTACTAGAATTGATTTAGTACGAGGAGATCAAAACACTTAAGTCTATGGTACAAACTTAGTTACGAGCCTGACCACAGTGTTTGACGCCCATAGTAACCTTCCAGTAGGAAAACCACTACTAGCACAAGAGTAAGAACATAATGAAAACTAAACAATTTAAAAATATAAAAGCAGGTTTAAATGACATAATAAATAAGATGTTCCCATAAACTCCAAATGTCTAGAATAAAGTATTGTGGAAATTTGACTCCTACAAATGAAAGTCATTATACCAAAACTCTAGTAATCAACAAGTCTAAGAAATGCGGTGAAGCACTAAAACTTAAACATAAAAAAGTATAATCATATATGAAGAATGGACTAAGCTTATAATGGATCTATGTGACTTGAAAGAACTAGCTCACCCTTGCATTTTGTCTTGGTGAATTGTTTCCTACGTGGGGTATTTATGTGAATATCCGCCTGAAGATGCCCTATACTCATCAAAGAAAAATCAAGTGCAATATAAGTACAAAAAAGAACGATAAAATTATGGGATCATGTGGTTGCTCCAGTAAGCGCAATATAATCAAGTAATTACAACAGTGTAAACACACATATCCAAAATGTATAATTAAATTATCATCTTAAGAGAAACATTTAGTTTCCAAACATCAATGACTGGTAAATATAAATGGACCAATCACATGTGATTCTCTCATGGAACCCACACCCAAATTGTTAGTGTGTCAGAACATGACACTCCATTCAATATTTATGTTTTAGAGTGTTTCACTCAATCTAATATATGTGTAAGAATGTGACACTCGACACAGTTCATGTGTCAGAACGTGATATCTGATCTAGTCAGTAAAACCACAATCACAATCACACCGATAATAAATTGTGCACATAGTCACATAGTCTAGTAACAAGTTCATGTCATGTAATTGTTCATACTTAATCATTTTCTAATGTTTCGTTCATTTTTCCCTATTCACATACACTCATTCGTATAATGAAGCAATTAACAATCATATATTACACAACAGTTAGTCGAACTATCACCTACCTAAAGACTAAGCCTGAATACTCCTAAGACATAATAGCCTTCCCATTCAAGACTTTCTTTTTGTTCTCGGTATACAACATGTAATTTAAGTAAGGATCGATAATAAATTTCTAATTTACCCGAATTACATTAAAATATCAACCCAAGTCCAAAACCATGATACTAGCGTTCAACTAAGGCTTTTCCACCATTAATTTTAGGCCAAAACCCTCTCCCATCGATAATTTACAAGGATTCTAAGTTCTATGAACCTAAATACATATTAGGGGAGTAATTAACTGACATTTAGCGCAAAAATTTGTGGAAATATTATAATAATTCACCATGGGTCATCCATTAACTCTTAAGAACGATGTTTTCTAGAAAATAAAGTTTTTGGGAATTTTCCCTGATTTAAAATGCGACTGGCCTACTAAGATGGGGCCCATCCCGCTACGACGGCCCTACCTGGTGTGATTAATCCCGCATCAATGACTTGGATGGATAATAAAAACTCAGAATTTGATTTCCATGCTCCAATTTTACAACACGTCTTCAAACCTGGATATTCTAAAATAACTTTTCACACAAAGATTAGTTTCACGAAGTCTACTAGTCTGAATTAACTTTGTAAAATCGTACATTCTCCTTACCATATTGCGTATCTAATCATGTGATCAAACTCAAAATTAAATCCCTCATCCACTATTGGATTTCCGTAGACATCACTTGACTTAAAATCGGTCCAAGACAGGCTTAGGCTAGAAATTACCAAGTTACTACTCAGAAGTTTTTTTACCCACATTTCTTCTTCATTAGTCTTTCCATAACGATGGAAATAGGTCCTTACATAGAAGATTTATCTCTCATTCTAATTTTAAGTTAATTTTTTATTTCATTTTTATTTGTAACCTTGTTTTCAACATTAATTGGTGTTTAATTATGCAAGAAAATGGGACTTATTTTAAAAATGAATAAAATATAGAGTTGTAATTATTTATAGCTACCTTTCATGCATGTTTATAATATTGGACTCAAATCATTTTTAAACAAAAAGCCCAAAAAGAAGACCCACTTTGTGTTGTGAGTTGGAAAAGGATATGAGGAAGCGGCCCCTCTTGCCAAGCGTGATAAAAGATGTATAGGGAGACTCATATACGAGTGAGATTCTCTAAGTTAATAATGATCTCTAAGATCATAACTTGTGAATGGACCTACTAAATTCAAGGTTATTTAGAAGTTTTTTTTTTCATTTTCTAGCCAAAAAAAGTTAACTAGATTTGATCAAAATACTGATATGTTTGATGTTAGTTTTTGAGCTAGTTAGAAATACGTGAGGATACATTACCAAAGTTACTTTCTAAGACAATAAAGTCATAAAAGAAATTTCCTTATTTTTTCTAGGCATATTTTTCCCCTCGTGCCCCTGTAGTTATTGATTGTATCATCTTCGAAGGAGAGTATGTTAGGATAGGAATCATGGATTAAAAATTAACCCCGTTTACATATTTTTCCCTTTCATTCTTTATCATACAAGTCAACAATTTTTCACCCCCTCCCCCCGAAAAAAAATCTCATCTTTGGCAATTTATTTTTTTCTCACTCGGCTGATTTACCTTCAACTAGGAAAAACCCTTTGCTCTGCCAATCAAACTTAATGATTATAGGAAAAAATAAAGTAAAGTGTTTTTAAATTCTTTTTAGCATGTAAACTCTAGTCTCTATGATCGTTACTCACTTCATTGCTCGCTAATTTACAACCTTTGATGCATTGGGGCTGACTTACTGTGATGTTTCTAGTGCAATGCTATCAAAGGTGTGCTTAAATCCCCAATGAATTTTTAAGTCTCAAGAGTTGAGTTCCAAAAAATTGAAATAATTCCACTCAGGCCTGTAATTCCCAATGCGAGTAGAGATAATCACGAGAGATACAAGAAATTGGATTTTTGGTGTATGTTGATTTAATGAATTGCACCTAAATTTTATTTCTTTAAACTTAGTTTTTTGTTTTCTTGTCTGGATGCGTAGTGCGTCATTTGAATCTTTAGTGAAGCTATGGAATTTTAACAGGGGCATCTTCATCACAGCTTTAACGGTGACATGGATAATGAATGTGAACTCATTATGTCTATTCGGATATAGGATATATTAAGACAGTGTCACTAAAATTACATTCTAAACTGTTAGTCTGTGCAACCTTATAAGTTACTAACTTAAGTTTTATCTTAAGTGCGTAACATTTGCCTAATGTGTTCCAAAAAAAAGAACTATGATCACTATGTAAACCCGACTCAAAAGTATGTAATATACCATGAAATGTAACACTGTAGGATTTAACTTCACCTTTACTAAGGCCTTATTTAATTACATTTAAATTAATATGTCTCAATTTGAAAATGCACGTCTAAATTAATAATTAATATCATTGTGTAGGTGGGTATATACTTTATTTATGCTACTAATATCATTAAGACATTCTTGGCATATATCCAAAAACATATAAGAACAAAAAAGGAAACCCAAACAAATGTCTAACCTCTTTATTAACTACAACTTGGTCTTAATTTTTCAAATAATAACATCTCAATGCACATCTAAATTAATAATTAATATTTTTGCGCATGTGTGTAAATACTTGGTGATAGGATTCTACTTTACTGAGATATTCTAGTCAGAGAGTTAAAAATATATAGGTATAAAAAAGGAAACCCAAACAAATGCCTAAAATCCGATTAACTATAACTAGTTCTTAATCTTATAAAAAACAATAGTACGTGAAGTTAAATTCTTAATGTTTTCGAAAATATAAACTAAAAAACAAGTATTATGTAAGATTATAAAAAGCAACTCTAAGTTAATAACATCTCTATCCTAGTTTATATGACTTACTTCCCTTTCTAGTCAGTCGAAAAAAAAAACTTATTACTATATAAAGTAATAAATTTAACTTTAAAATTTCTATTTTACCCTTAATTAAATTATTTATGTCCACACAACTTTTTATCACTCATTTTATTCCACAAGTTTTAAAAGTCTTCCTTCATTTCTTTAACTCTGTGTGGAGTCTAAATACCTTACATAAAATGGGACAGACGAAGGAATATTTTTTTGCATGTATACAAATATTTAATGCACTTGTTATAATTTGGTTTTAGGCTACTAATTTTATTGATATATTCTTGGAAATTTCAAATATCATGTAAAAGTAAAAAAGGCAATACCAACAAATGTCTAACCTTATTAAATAGAACATGTTCTATAGTTTTATACAGTATGTGCGTTGCACATGCATATCATATATTATAATATAAAATATTATTAAATAGAATTCATATCAATAAATAAAAACTTTTTGGTAAATAATCATTAATTGAAAGAATAGTATTCACGTGTTTTTAAATGATTAATACATATTGTCATAGGTTAATTATTTTTTAGTCCACAATTACTCGATTTCAATGAAATATTTCAAGATACATTAAAAATATTATTATGGGTATAAAGTGACATTTCTTTAATAATATTGATTGTTTACATTACCCAGTTTAGTTAAAAACATAACCAACAAAGTAGAAAAATAATATCAATATAAAAAAGATGACCAATAGTCTTTCCTCTTGAAGTTATTACTATGTAAGATGAACACAATTTAAGTACAATTTTTCTCTTATATATTAATACTTGAAATTTCATAGGTGCATTACATTTATAATGATTATCATAAGTATTGTGATATTTTATATTTAAACATACTATATCTTTAACAAAACTCAAAGATACACCTTAACTACACTAAGGTCATATTACACCCTAGACTTAATTTATATACAACATTGTAGACCTTTTGGATTATGTGGGACACCTCATAATTCATGTAATTGAGGCGTATGGAGATATTTGGATGCTAGGCAAAATAAAAAAGTGTTCAAAATTTTAAAAAAAATGAGTTAGGGGGGTAATCGCACTTAAGTTTATTAAAGTGTGTCTCTCAAATTTGGTTCATAGTCTAGGGAGGTACTTCTACCTTTTCCCAAAATTTAATTACTCAATATTATTTGAGTAAGGCTATCATAGATACTTCTATAAATAATTTCAGCACTTGTTACAAGTAGAATGTAATAGAGTAAAAAATAAAACGTCAAAAAATAGTTCTAAAGAAAATTAGGTTGTTACAGGGATATATGTATATATATATATATATACACCCACGCACACACGTTACCACCACACTAATTTATAAAAATAATGAGCTTTTTATTCCGTTCCCCATAGTTTAAACATTTGAGGAAATTCCTCTTTTTATAGGCAACAAAGGATAGTGTATGAGAAGCTTTTTATTGTGCCTTATCAAAAAGAAATCAAAACCCTTTAGAAAAGTCACAAATCCTCAAAATTGTTACAACTCATTGAAAAACTCATAACTCTTCAGTAAGTCGCCACCCTTAATAAAAGAAGCAATTTTTTAGAAAAGTCACAACCCATGAAAAAGGTCATAATTTATCAAAAAAATTATTATTCGTTTAAATGTAACAACCATTCAGTGTGAAAAGATGATTTTCATTGATATATTATTATATAATATAGTATAGATATATAAATATTATACAATATAGAAGATATAGTAAGTTTGGTAATTTATGTTAGGGATATTATAATAATTTAACATCTAACTTAAGAAGTTCATTCTTTTAAGGTACTATAGAAGATAGGTAGATAGATATATATATATATATATATATATATATAGATAGATAGATAGATAGATAGATAGATAGATAGATAGATATACACTGGTCTAATTTAATTTTGACATGATTTTTTTTTAAAAAACCAAGACGTTTCTTTCACGCCCCGATCCTACACCACGGACGTAGTTGACACTCGAGACATATTGATAGCCCTAGGTAAGCTATTGGCTTTTCTAAACTTATTAATCAATCAACTCAATATAAATCAATAAATCATATGCAATATATGTAAAACTTGTAAAACAACTTAGTTCCTTAAAGAAAATACAGTAATAAACTCAATTTTAGTTATGTAATAAAGTAATGTAGTTTGTGTGGGAGTTTCTCTAACAAAAAACCACTACTATAAGCCTAAGTAGTGATACAACGTCTTGTCCACGCTGCCCATATCCTTCTCAATACTATTCAAAAAATACACTTAGCTCATGTGTGCTTAAGAAAACTTCTTTCTTTGGTTTGAGATAATTATAGAAAACATAGCGTAAAATCTCACTTGGAATCAATGCTCCCTTTCTTGCTCAAATGTGAAAACATTTGTAAAATCTTTGGTAATACATCGTCCACATATACTTCATTGAAGTAATGAAATTAAATCTTTACTTACTCTTTATTAAAATTGAACTTTAAGTCT
The DNA here is from genome assembly GCF_036512215.1 of Solanum lycopersicum. Taxonomy (NCBI): domain Eukaryota; kingdom Viridiplantae; phylum Streptophyta; class Magnoliopsida; order Solanales; family Solanaceae; genus Solanum; species Solanum lycopersicum. The sequence goes on along the minus strand of NC_090811.1, from coordinate 19,121,826 downwards.
TAAAATAAACTTAAAACATTTTGAGTAGACTTTTGGGGAACTCTAAGAACCCCTCTTGACTTCACTCTTACTTCTCATGACTTTGATAATAACTTTACTTAAATTGGATTATTGATTCTAGGTTCATGATCTCATGTTTAAGAATGATTTCATGATGTTTAAATGCACATTAGAGTGTTAGTATCAACTAGAACGTATAGGTACGTTGCTAAGGAACTAGTAAGAGAAGATGGGAAGAAATGGGGGAGTCGGTGGCGCTCTGAGAGGCACCAACCCTTAAAAACAAGAAAATGACTTAGGGTGCTCTTACTGGTGTAGCACCCAAGGTTAAAATTTAGAGACCCTTTACTGGGGCACCGAGAGGGGAAAAGGCCAAGGATCCTCCCAAGGTGCTCCCCAATTTTTCGTCTTCATTTTTCATCTCTAAACCTTATAATTTAACTTGGTTACTTACACAAACACATATAATCAATTATATGTTAATATTATTAAAGATTCAACTGGAAATAACACCTAGTAACAAGATTTAAGATAAAAAAACAACTAAGATTTCAACAATTCAAGAACTCAAAGGAACTTCAACAAACCCATCAAAAATTCAATTTCTAAACATTCAAAGACTTAAATACTCTAGGAAAAAAACATGATTGGTACGTATTTGAACTAATCCAAAGCTATGTGATCTCACAACCTCGTAAGGATCACCCCTTGATTAAATCCATACACAATCCTCTAAAAAGGGATGAACTTGAACTTTCTTCTCTTTTCTCCTTTTTTTTCTCTTTACTCCAAGCCCTTATAGTAACTTCAACTTTTCTATGCTTACTAAAATCTGATTTTTCCATAAGTAACCTCCTGAAAATGAATCAAAACAATTTTTAAGTAAAATACTATAATATCCTTCTAAAATCCGGATCGGGCTTCCGGTATTGGACAAACCAACATCCAAAGGGCATATCTTACAAATACAAACTCAGAATCGCGCAAACTCAGCGACATTGGGAAGATTATTCCACGATAGTTATGATGCTTACTATTACACACGATGATAACCTACGATATAAATTTCTATGATCGTTGATAGTTTATTATCCCAACCAAGGGTTGGAATCATTTCCCAAGGTAGTGGTTTCGAGAAGATGTAGTCAATTAGAATTTGATTCTAATTAGTCATAGCTAAATAGATTTACGAATAAGAATATTATAAATCAATGGGGGTTACACCAAAGTATCAGATATCGATGAGGGTTTGTCACAATTATAGTAAAAAGCCATAAAAATTAACGAAAATCAAGTATGGGCAGAAGTTCTTGTATTGTGACCACCATAAAAATTTAGATAATCTTTTGGTACATGCTTTCAATATGAAATTTACATAATAATATTGGCTAGGCTAAGCATTGTTAACCAATCTATGTTATCAAAACCAGAAGTTAGAGATTGTGATAAATTGTTCAGAAACACGAAGTAACTGAAATTTGTAGAATCAGTAAGCAAGATGAACATAAATTTATTTTACAAAATACTTAAATCGAACGTACCAGAATCTGAAACAATCTTATAGTTTGGAAGAAGATCAAGTCAACTGAACTCACAATGTCCCCTTAAGGAAATTATTCCCCTCTAGTATCCGAGGTTTGATTTGGAATATAACCTCCCAGGGTAAATGATCTTAATCAGCAGAGTGTAGATACCAAAAACTCTATTATCAACGAATCAATCCACAACAGGAAAGTACACGAAGAAAAATGTCTTTAGAAGAAGAAGAAAGATCAGAAAATTTGTCGAAAAATATTCGGAAGACTGAGTAGTAACTTCTGTTATCAACTAATTAATTGAAAATATTTTTTTGCCTTTCATTTAATTAGATAAATAATTAAAACAATTTTTTTTCAAAAATTAATCTCTCGATCGAGTGCCAAAGCCGAAGCCGAAGCGATCGAGCGACGACAACGACGGTGCAAGGGGGGTCCCTCTTTCCAACCCTTCTAACAATTAATAGGAGTGTTTATGTATTTAAACTCTCCTATTTTCCTTTACATTACCGATGAGGGACAATTGCCTAATCATTAAAGCATAAGAGTACTTTTTAAGTTCTCAACTCTTCAAGTTCTCAACTTTTAAAATTCCTCTCCTTCCCTCTATTTGCCATCAATTGTTTCTACATACCCAACAAGATTTAGGTAGAAATAAGTTCCCTCTCAAGAAACATACCCATTTTAAATGTGTTCCACTCGAACACCCATTTGCTGCTTTAAGTCCAATCTACTCCTTACCCCACTAACTCTCACGACCGGAGTGTTAGGATATAGGACTAGTGCTCACTAGGATGAACCTCATGTCGACCCACTCTTTAGGCCACTAGTCGAGCGGTCTTTGTTTCACGACTCCTTATAAGGAAAATTGAAAACACATGGATGAGTTTATATTTGCAACTACAAACCCGTTAAGTTAAACCACAACCACTAGGTTAAATAATCATCAAAATACATCGAACCTATCAAGAAGTTAGACCCAAGAATAATATCAACTCATATTTTCTAAATCACACCCCAAGAATGGGGATTTTAGCCACACATCAAGCAATAACAAAACACACCTTAAATGATAGTAAAATCACATGGGTATAAGAAATTAAACCTTGATTTAAGAAAAGGGAAAAAATGAAGAAGACCCACTTCCATCTTAGAGAAGAACAAACCTTTATTTTTTAAGTTTCCCAAAACCCTCTCCAAACATGAGAGAAAAATACAAGGAAATAATATTTCATACTCTACAATAATGAAATGTTCGGATCTCTTGAAAGAAATAACTAAGTGTAGTATTTATAGTTTTCAGATTAACTGTTGCAACAGACCATTGAGAAGGATTAGTCTAGATGGACAAATAATTCGACGACTTGTCCTTCTTCTATTTCATCACTGTTTTGTTATTGCCTTCAACATATTCATGTTCCGTACCATTTGCGGTACAACATTGCGCCACGAAATGATTCAGGAAAGCGCATGCTAATCCTTTCATTGCTGTTTTGATCCACCTCCTTTGGGGCTTCTCATGCTTGAAGAAAGGTCGGATACGTTCCTTTGGAGACTCGCCAAATGTACTTGGTGATACTCAGGCTTCAGTTTCTTTGTTCTTTTCAGGCTTTTTGTTTCCTTTTGCATGTAAGTGTCCATGCATGCACTAATCTTAAAATACCACAAACTTTAGATTTTTCATCAAAAATTGACACAAATAAGAAAGTCTTAAATGAGTCCAGTTTGTGGACTCATCAACACCCCCAACTTAAACTTTTGCTTGTCCTCAAGTAAAACTCAACTTTAGTAGTACAAATAGGATGCCTAAAATAATGAGACACAAGACTTAATCAAGAACAAGATTCATACTACTCATGCAAAGATCAATTGTGTACATAAAGATTCAAGTTCTAACACACCATTACAAAAGATTGTCATGCTCACTATACTTGCTACTAATGCAAATTCAAATTCAAGAAAAATATCTCAATGCCCTCACACGAAGAATTATTCCATATTCATGCACATTGGTTGATCAATTTTAAGATCAGGAATCAAATGCAGCACTCAGACTTAAAAATACGAACATAATGCATATTTTCACCCATAGGTTTGACCTTATTTCCAATCAAATTAGTTTTGGCATACTCAAGATCAAAAATGGTTTTTAAAGACTTGTAATGGGTCTTAGTGCAAGGGAATGATTATTTAAGATTAATGACTATAAATCCTCACGAATTGTGGAGCTCACAAACACTTCTTGTTCTCCACCTTTTTCAACCATTTTATTCTATTGGTTCTAAGTTATCCTATTATTTGACAGATTTCTTCAGAAACTAAATTTCTTTTCGAATTTTATTCCAAAATTTTTTTCTTTCTAATTCTTTTGTTTTATTTTTATTTTTCTTTCTTTTTTTTATATGTAGGGTTTTCCTTTCTTTGCAATATCATAGTTCACGGAGACTTTTCTTACACTTCTTGAATTCTCCTTTTCCCCTTCACTACACCACCAAGTGAAGTTTTTGGATTCAGTTGGCTATTCATTAAATCAAAAGTCATGACAATTAAGTGTTCTTCCAAAGGTAATGGTTTTCACAAGTTTTCTTCCAAAGAAGAGTATGTCTTAAGGGGTGTTGAAAAGAGTTTCACTTGTTCAAAGGTATATCACAAGAGAGGTATATGTCAAATAGTCTCACAATCTCTAAAAGTCCCTAAGATCATCTTAAGAGCATACCTTGACTAACGGGACAAATTCTAGGTTAATTCATGCACGGTTCAAAGTAAGATCATAACTCAAGGCATCAATACTAAAGGTAAACAAGACTAGACACATTTGTTAGTCTGCAATAATCATCACAAGGGAAATCAATTTGATACATGGATAATGACAATGAGAGGCAAAGAGTTCACATATTGTTGATGTAGCTTCATTAAGTAACGTTGTCGCCACACATTTATGTTTCTTCGATTGAGATCACTATTCAAGTCATCGATAATGATCAAAGCCAAACATAAATTTGTACGAAAAAGCCACTTACAAAACAGGAGGTGGCGAAAAATTTCTAAAGATGAAAAATTTTCAGAACGGTCAGAATCTTTTGTAATTAAACCAATAAAGGAGCGATAATCTCAAACGATTTCATAAGAAGTATAGAAACATAATTTTAAACACACAAACCAAATATATACAAAGACATAAATATCCTAGGAATCAAGTGAAGTGTGATTAACCCCGCCACAACAAAAAAAATATTTTTCCGCCAATATAGTGCAATAATACAGAGGTCAAAATGAAGGAAGAAGGAGATAAGTCTAGAGAACAATCTTGTTATGTATCATTTTCAAGTTGGAGTTCTTCAACAGATGTATTGTTAAACAGAGTGTATGATGGGGGAATTGGGTGAATTTCTGACTGATCCATCAAGCTTTGTGAAAGTTTTCTCAGCATTCCAATGCACCTCTCTACAACCCACGTTTTCGTATGATTCATCTGCAACCTTTTTGTGCATCAGCTTTCAACTTATCCAGTTCGGTCCCATCAAGTGAAAATATTTGAATTCTGAGTGATTTGGCGCATTGATGAATAAGTATTTACTTTGTTGAGTTTTATAGAACTTCTCAATAATTATGAATATTTGAATGGAAGTGACTATAGAGGAAACCAATCAGGTAGGTGAATTGCCAACACTTTCTTGTTCTTTCTGAGTTTTACACACTCAGAGCATAGAGGGTTCCTTCTGTCAAATAGCGGAACAACCTTGATCGCCAAAGTCTTAGGCAAATCGCAATCTGGGTTGTTGCTTGAAATTTTGCACCTTTTTAACACCTACCACACTTCAATATGCAAAACTAAAATAGTATTATTTTAACGATACACGAATATAAGATACTATGGGGTTTTGTGTTTCCTCCCAAATAATGCCTGAGTTAATGTCGCGGCACAATGAAAGTCCCTACTTCAATCTTTGTTGTTGGAGCCACCCACATCCTGATTAGGTCGCCCCTACTTTTCTTGTGAGTGAACTTGAAGTGATGCTTGATCCACAAGCTTTTGTAGATGTTGGACAGCTTGGGAGTAAAACAGAAATATTTACTTCATATCTTCAGTTTTCTCTTTTAACTCTTCCATCCCTCCATCTTTTTCACTTAACTTAAGTAAAATGATAGAGAGCATTTCATCAACGCATTTCAAGTTTGTGCCCCTAATTCTTTTTTATTCACACAAAGAGGTACATTTATCTTTTCTCTTGTGTTGAATTCAATATTCATCAGTCTCTTGGCCAATCCATCCACCTATGTCCTTAGCTCGGCGATAATTAAATTCTTCTCTAATTGTCGCTTAGCGTTATCCATGTGGTCTAACAAATGGGCAACCATCATGTAGGCAGTTGTCCAATACCTCATGGGACTCATTGCTCTATCAATTTCTTGTTTATTGTGAAGAGGCTTCTGTAGAAGTAGTCAAGAAGGACCATATAAGGAATGCCATGGTTAGGGACTTGAGCTATTATTCCTTTAAACATTTCCCATGATTGACACATTTGTTCCCACTCCGTCTTCTTGAAGGTCTGAATACGGTCTCAGACCATCATTTCCTCTAGTGGGGGAAACTTTGTTAGTTTGTAGGCATGCACCCAATTTACCTACACTATGCTTCAATGCACAACTTTTAAAAAGAAAAATCGAAAGTAAGGTTAGCAAAACTACAACTAAAGAAATGAAGACTCTACTCAACTAAATTTTCATGTAACACCACTCCCTGACTGTGGCACCAATTAGATGGCTTATCGTTACCAAAGACACTAACCTACGGTATGAGTGTCTACGATAAGTAATAGTTTAGTAAATCAACCAAGGGTTGGCGTCATATCCCAAAGGAGCAGTTTCAAACAGATGTAGTAAATCAGAATTCCATTCTAATTAGTTAAAGCTAAAAAGATTAACAAATAAAAACATTAACAATTAAAGGGGTGACACAAAAGTGTCAAATAGCGCAGTAAAAACCGTAATAATTAAGGAAAATCAAGCATGGTGAGAAGTTCTTAGGGTTGTGACCTCAATACAAATTAAGATAAATCATTTGGGACATGCTTTCCATAGGAAATTTCAAAGATAATAGTGACTAGACTAATACTTAGGTAAAAATAAGTTTTCTCTCAAGCAACTTACCCCGTTTCAAATACGTACTTCTCGAACACCCATTTACCGCATAAATACAAGCCAAGCCTTACCCCACTCATTCTCTCGAGCTAAGCGTTAAGATAGGGTAATCGGGCTAACCCTTTCGGGCTGAACCTCATGTCGAACCACTCCTTAGGCCATCGGTCTTTATTCATGACATCCCTCTCGGAAAAGCAAAAAACGCATGAGTGAGTTTGTATTTGCATCTACGAATCTATTAAGTTAAACCACAACCTTTATCTGAATCCCCTTTAAAATACACCTATCCTATCAACAAGTAAGACCCAACAATAATAATAACTCTTATTTTTTAAATCACACCCCAACAATGGGATTTTCTAGCCACATATCAGGCAATAAAAAATACACCTAAAATGATAGTAGAATAAAATGGGTACAAGAAATTAAACCTTGATATAAGTCAAGGAATAAGAATGGAGAATATCCACTTCGAATTCGGGGAAGATAAAAACCTTCTTTCTTCAAATCTATAAAAACCATATGCAAAATTCAAAGAAAATACAAGGAAATAATATTCTGAAGTCTAAAACTATGATATTTTTTGTATGTCAAAAAAATACTAACTATGCCTAGTAATTATAGTTTTCAAATAATGCATTGCAGTGGACCATTCGACGAGATTATTTGATATCGCCGAATGACTCGGCGACTCCCCCTTCTTCTATTTCATTGCCATTCTTTTCTTTCCTTCAAAATATTTATGTTCTGGTCCATTGGATAGTATAACATTGCTTAGAAAAATCAAGCGTTGACTGTTCCTTTCATCGCCTTTTTTATCCACTTCCTTTAGGACTTCGCACGCTGGAAAAAAAGGCAGTGTATGTTCCTTCGGCGATTTGACAAGTGAACTTGATGATTCTTAAGCTTATGTTTCTTCATTCCTTTAATCCCTTTTGTTCTCTTTTGCTCTTATGTGTCCATGATTGCACTAAAACCTGAAATACGTGAAACGTTAGAGTTTTCATTAGATATTGAGACTAAATAAGCATTTGAGTACACTATTTCTATAAAAATAATTCCCCAATTGAGTCCAATTTATGGACTCATAAATTTCCTACCTTCTGGAAGTACACCTAAATTATCCCGATTTATGACTTATGCTAGTTTGAAGTTGACAAAAAACTCAACTTTTCCTAACTTAATTTTTTTTCAAGATTTTCATTCTTTCCAAAAATGACTATTTCAAATTATTAGGTTTTTTCTAGTCTTTTCGAATTGCGAGATCTCACAAAATCTTTCCCTTAGGAACATTCTTCCTCGAGTGATATTAATCTTACTAGGATAAGGGTGTAACATTAAATATTTAGTTCAATCACCAATAAGCAAATGGAAAACAACATGCCAACTTATAAATAAATACCAAGAAATGATTAGTAGCTTCATTTGTAATTTCTCTGAATTGGAAGAGATGTGGATATGTCTTTTTCATATCTTCATCTTCTTCTCAAGCAACTTCCTTAAAAAAATGGTTCCTCCAAAAGAGTTTTACTAGAACTATCTCTTTTGTCCTCAACCTGCAAACTTGACGATCTCGAATCTGAACTGCGATCTCCTCATAAGACAAACTATCCTTGATCCCAATATCTTAGACTGGTATAATCAATGAAGAATTGCCCATACATTTCTTCATCAAGGAGATGTGAAATATCGTTTGAATCACTGATAACTCTTGTGGTAACTCAAATTCATAATTTACTCTGTCGATCCCCTTGGATATTTGATAAGGTGCAATATAACAAGGAATAAGTCATGTAATTAAAATTCTAACTCTCATCTCCTAACATTACTGTAGGATTTCTGATGACTTTACGCTGTTTTCAACCACTCTTGAATGACTTTTACCTTCTCCATATCTTGATAAACTAAATCTGGTACGATAAGCCCATGTTCAGAAGCATCAAATAATCCAATAGGAGATCTACATCTTCTCCAATCAAGAGCTTCACCAGCACCATTTTCGATGCTAGAATAGTAATTATTGTTGTATGAAAACTTAACGAGATGTAGGTGATCATCCCAATTACCTTTGAAGTCATTCACCAATGCCCTCAACATATACTCTATGGTCTAAATAGTGTGCTTTGCTTGCCTAACGCACTACTTTATTTCACCTTTGAACCCAAGCCTTTTTGGAATAACTTCCAAACTGTGTAGTAAATTGCGCATTTCTGCTTGAAATAATGGAGATTAGAACCTATGAAGTCTAAATACTTATTGAAGATAAAACATTGCACAATCTTCTGCTGAATGAGTAGTCTTTAATTGCAAAAAAGTAGGCTGATTTAGTCATTCTATAGATGATTACCCAAATAGAATAATGATTTGTGTGAGACCTTGGTAAGTCTACGATGATATCAATATTAATCATCTCCCACTTCCATTTTGAAAGTTCTATATTATGAGCCAAACCACCAGGCCTTTGGTTGTTTACTTTAACTTGTCAACTCTGACACTTAACAACAAACTCTTCAGTGCCCTTCTTTATACTATTTTACCAATACACTTCTCCCAAGTCACAATATATATATGTGGAACCCGAATGAATGGAATATCTCAAGATTTAAGCTTTCTCCATGATCCACTCTTTCGATCCATCCACCATTGGTACACACAACCTACCTTGATACCTCAGTACTCCATCTCAATTATGTTCAAAAGATATTATTTTTTTCTTATGAACGTTTTCCTTCAATTTGTGCAAAATTGGGTCTAGGTCTTGGTTTTGTTTCTCTTTTTACACTAAGGATGTCTCATTCCCATTAAACACCACTACTCCTAATTTTTGTGGAATACATTAGTTGGTATCCTAAATGTGCAAGTCTATGCATACATTTTGCTAATTATATCGTCTCTTGCTCAACATGGGAGGTACAACCCATTGAAAAGCTACTTAAAGCATCAATAATAACATTAGCCTTAACAAGGTGATAAAGATTTGTCATGCCATAATCCTTGAGTAATTCTAACCACATGATTTGCCTCAGATTAATTCTTTCTGTGTAAATACATATTGAATACTTTTGGGGTCAGTGATCAACATGAACACCATACACGTTATGACGCGATATATTCAAAGTGAATACTACAAAAGCTAACTCTGTGTCAAGGTTGGGGAATTCTGCTCACGAACATTCAACTCTCATAAGGCATCATATATAACTTTGTCATTCTACATTAATACACAAACCATAAAAAATCTTGATGCATCACAATTCACAAGAAGACCTTGAGTACCTTCGGGTTAGGTTAAAATTACGGCAATAGTCAATATCTTCTTCATTTCCTTAAAGATTTTCTCACAAGATTAAGATTATTGAACCTTCATTGTTTTCCAGAGTCAGTTTGATCAAAGGAGACAAAATGGATGAGAAACCCTCTACGAGCCTTATATACTAGCAACCCAAACCTAAGAAACTCTTAATATTAGTTGGATATGTGGGTCTAGGCTAATTCTCCACTGCCTCTATGTTTTGGATATCAACTCGAATTCTATCATCCAAAAATTATTTGGCAAATTAACACCGCAGAAGCAAGCCTAAACTCACATTTAAAGAACATAGAATATAACTCCTCATCTTTCAAAGTCTGAAGAACTACTTTGAGATGGCTAGCTAGATCTTCCTCATTCCTCGAATATATTAGAATGTCATCAGTGAAACCAATAACAAAAAAAATATAAATAATGTTTTAATACTCTATTCATAATGTCCATGAATGATGTAGGTGCATTAGTTAAACCGAATGATATAAGAAGAAACTAAATAAGGATAACGGGTCCTTGAAGCTTTATTAGAATTATAACATCCCCTTATACTTAACTGATGGTAGCCACAGCTGAGATCTATCTTAGAAGACGGTGGTACCTGAAGTTGATTAAAAATATCATCAATCCTTGGGAGAAGATACTTGTTCTTGATGGTAACCTTGTTCAACTTATCTATAAACATCCTAAGGAAACCATCTTTTTTCCTCATAAAATAGACTGAAGCACCCCAAGGTGAGACACTTTGTCGAATGAAACCCTTATAATGGAGATCTTTCAACTATTCTTTAATATCTTTTAACTCTGATAATGCTACTCAATATACAGGAATATAATAGGACATGTATAGAATCTGAATGTCAAATGCTATTTCTCTCTCAGAAGGAACTCAAGAAAAATCATCATGAAACACTTATGGAAACTCTGTTACTACTGGAACTGACTACATAAGGGGTATATCAAGAGTAGAGTCATTAACATAAATTAAGTAACACGCCCCTTAGAAACTAACTTCATTGCCTTAAGGTACTAAATGAAACAACTTTTAGGCACCATTAAACTACTTTTTCTCTCAAAGGCTTACTTATTTGTAAACTTAAACTTGATTATTAGAGTCCTACAATAGACTAAGGCATAACAGGTACGAAACCAATACATACTAAGAATGATATCAAAATCTATCTTGTCAAACTCAATTAAATTAACCATAATACTCCTGTGATTTATGGAAATGGCATAATCAAGGTAGACTCTTTTAGCAAGAGTGGAACAACCAACAGGTGTAGAAATACATAATGGTTCACTATGTTTCAGAGGAATAACATAATAACTCATAGCAACATACGTAGTTACAAAAAAATAAACTCGTTTCTGGGCCTATCAAAGATAAAACATTAGAGTGAAAGAGTTGGATCATACTAATTACAACATTTGGTTAATCCTCTTGATCTTGGTGACTGGACATAACATAAAGGTGGTTTTGTCACGACCCAAAACCGAGCCGCGACTGGCACCCACACTTACCCTCCTATGTGAGCGAACCAACCAATCTAAGCCTTAACATTTCAATGTAATATCAAAATAAAGTAATGCGGAAGACTTAAACTCATTAATAAAATCAATAACTATTATTATCCCCAAAATCTTGAAGTCATCATCACAAGAACATCTACTTCAAACTACTAAATCTAAGAGTTTCTAAGAAGCTAAAAATACATAAAAGCTAGTCCATGCCGGAACTTCAAGGCATCAAGACATGAAGAGGAGATCCAGTCCAAGCTAGAAGCATTAGCTCACCCTGATATTCGGAGTAATGAAGACTGGCTAGAGTTACTATTGAGTCGAAGATGACGGCACGTTTGTTGTACTCCACAAATAAACAAGAAGAACACATAAAAGTAGGGGTCAGTGCAAAACACGGGTACTGAGTAGATATCATCGGCCAACTCAAAATAGAGATCAATATATACCAAGTAATATCATAAAATAAACTATGTACTCAACATGTAGCAACAACAAATACTATATCATCACCAATTACCGTCAAGTTCACACATGAGGACTCAAGCCTCAATACAATACTCATTTGGGAATTATGTTCATTCGATTGAGTATATTAACATCTTTCAAGATTCATTATCTTTATTTCTCTTGTGTCGGTACGTGACACTCCGCTCCCTCATATTCATTAATCCTCTTGTGTCGGTACGTGACACTCCGATCCCCTACTACTATGTGTCGGAACGTGACACTCCGATTCCCTAAATCTACGTGTCGGTTCGTGACACCCGATCCCCTAATTCTACATGTCGGTTCGTGACACCCGATCCCCTAAATCTATGTGTCGGTTCGTGACATCCGATCCCCTAAATCTATGTGTCAGTTCGTGACACCCTATCCCCTAAATCTACGTGTCGGTTCGTGACACCCGATCCCCTAAATCTACGTGTCGGTTCGTGACACCCGATCCCCTAAATCTACGTGTCGGTTCGTGACACCCGATCCCCTAATCTCATTCTATCAACTCATCAAGCCTTCTCCCTTACCAAGGCATCATCAATCTCATTACTTTAGTTCATCAAGCCTTCTCCCTTACCAAAGCATCATTATTAAAAAGAGATTAGGTTTTTATCAAGATTAGGGATTCAATAACTTCATCATGCTTTATATAATCACAATTATATAATCACGTTCATGCAAGCATACAATTAAGCACATAGCAGGGTTTACAATACTATCAATACATATCATTCTCTATTATGAGTTTACTATGAAAGAATGAAAACCATAACCTACCTCCACCGAAGATTCGTGATCAAGCAAGTGATTTCCCAAGCTTTGTGTTTTTTCCTCTCGTTCGATCCTCTTTCTCGTTCGACTTTCTCTCTCTTTCTCTTGTTCTTTCTATTTTCTTTATTCAAACCCTCTTTCTTTTACCCTAATTAGTATACAATTAGGAATAAAAGATGGCAATAATAACCCACTAATTAACTTAATGTTACCTCTTTTAACCCCCAAATAATTAGACTTGTTAACATTAACCCACTAACTTTATAATTAAAGCAGCAATAGTCAAAAACGTCCCTTAAAACGTATAAAGAAATCCGGTCTAGACTGGGATTACGCAGTCTGTGACGGCCCGTCGCGCCTGCGACGGTCTGTCCTGCTGCCCCATCACAGAGTTCAGAGACTCAATTTCTCTGAAGAGTCTTTGACGGTCCGTCACACCTGTGACGGTCCGTCACACATGTGACGGTCTGTCCTGCCATTCCGTTACGAAGTTTAGAGAGTCGATTTTCAGTACCCAATTTCAGATTTTCTAAGTGTTTTGAAACGAGACCCTACGACGGTCCGTCGTGCCCATGACGGTCCGTCGTGGGGTCCGTCGCCTCCGCCTGGTTTTCCCGAAATAAAATCTGCTGTTCAAAACGACTAAACGGGTCGTTACAATAGATACCAATTTACCCATCGTTCGTCCCCGAATGATCACAAGAAGGAAAACAAGGGCGAAAAGGAGTACCTGAATCTGTAAACAGATGTGGGTATCTTTCTCGCATATCCGCCTCCTTTTCCCAAGTGGCTTCTTCAACGGGTCGATTCTTCCATTGAACTTTGATGGATGCAATCTTTCTTTATCTCAACTTGCGAATTTATCTATCTAGAATGGCAACAGGTTCCTCCTCATAAGACAAATTCTCGTCAAGCAAAACTGAATCCCAACGGATAATGTAGTTTCCATCCCCATGGTATCTTTTCAACATCGACACATGAAATACCGGATGTACTCCGGACATTCCTGGAGGCAAGGCTAACTCATAAGCCACCTCCCCTATGCGCTTCAGAACCTCGAAGGGACCAATATACCTTGGGCTTAGTTTACCCCTTTTTCCAAACCGCATCACCCCTTTCATGGGCGAGACTTTTAGTAAGACTTGTTCCCCCTTCATAAACTCCAAGTCTCTAACCTTCCGGTCTGCGTACTCCTTCTGTCTACTTTGCGCCGCAAGAAGCTTTTCTTGAATAGATTTCACTTTATCTAACGATTCCCTCAGAAGGTCACTGCCCCAAGGTCTAACTTCAAATGCATCAAATCACCCAATGGGAGACCTACATCTTCTCCCATATAGTTCCTCAAATAAGGCCATATCAATGCTTCAGTGATAGCTATTGTTGTAGGAGAACTCTGCTAAGGGTAAGAAGCTATCCACTGACCACCAAATTCTATCACACATGCACGAAGCATATCCTCCAACAGTTGAATCGTTCGCTCAGACTGACCATCGGTCTGAGGATGGAACGCAGTACTAAGGTCCAACCTAGTACCTAATTCCACATGCAATGTTTTCCAAAACATAGAAGTAAACCGCGTACCTCTATCTGACATAATGGAGAGGGAACCCCATGCAATCGCTCCACTTCCGAGATGTAAAGTTTGGCTAACTTCTCTGCATTGTAAGTCACTTTGACCGGAATGAAGTGAGCAGACTTAGTTAACCTATCAACAATTACCCAAATAGAATCAAATTTTCCCAATGTCTTTGGAAGACCAACCACGAAATCCATTGCAATACTTTCCCACTTCCATTCAGGAATGGGCATTCTCTGAAGTGTTCCTCCGGGCCTTTGGTGTTCATACTTTACTTGTTGACAGTTTGGACATTTGGCAATAAAGTCCACAATATCACGCTTCATTCTACTCCACCAAAAGTGTTGCTTTAGGTCACGGTACATCTTGGTTGCACCCGGATGTATCGAATACCTTGAACTATGAGCCTCTGTCATAATATTGTTGATCAAATCATCGACGCAGGGTACACATACCCTTCCCTTAATCCTCAAAACACCTTCCTCATCGATTGTCGCTTCTTTAGCCTCTCCTTGGAACACTTTATCTTGGATCCAGATCAATTTTTCATCATTAAACTGCTTTCCCTTGATCTTATCAAGGAAGGAAGATCTTGCCTCCACACAAGCTAAAAATCCTCCCTTCTCATTTACTTCTAATCTCATAAGGTCGTTAGCCAGAATCTGAACTTCTCTAGCCAATGGGCGTCTAGAAGCTTGCAAGTGAGCTAGACTTCCCATGCTTCCCGCCTTTCTGCTTAAAGCATCCGCTACTACATTCGCCTTCCTCGGATGATACAAAATGGTGATGTCGTAGTCCTTCAGTAGTTCCATCCATCTCCTCTGTCTCAAATTCAAATCTTTTTGAGTAAAGACATATTGTAGGCTACGATGATCCGTGTATACTTCACACTTAACCCCATATAGATAGTGTCTCCATTGCTTTAAGGCAAACACTACCGCAGCCAATTCCAAATCGTGGGTCTGATAGTTATGTTCGTGCACCTTTAATTGCATTGAAGCATAAGCAATAACGTTCTTCTCTTGCATTAGCACTGCACCCAAACCCGAATAGGATGCATCACAATAGACAATGAAATTCTTACCTTCCACTAGCAAGGTGAGAATTGGTGTAGTAGTCAACAGAGTCTTGAGCTTCTGAAAGCTTTCCTCACACTCATCCGACCATACAAATGGAACATTTTGCTTAGTCAAGTTCGTCAGTTGGGAGGCAATAGAAGAGAATCCTTTGACAAATCGGCGGTAGTAGCTAGCTAACCCAACAAAGCTCCTTATTTCTGACACATTAGTAGGTCTTACCCAATTCTTCACTGTCTCAATCTTAGAAGGATCCACCATCACTCCATCCTTAGAGACCACGTGCCCCAAGAAGGACACTACATCTAGCTAAAACTCACACTTAGAGAACTTGGCATAAAGCTTTTTCTCCCTCAACATTTCCAATACCATTCTCAAATGCTCCTCATGTTCCTCCTTAGTTTTAGAGTATATCAGTATATCATCAATAAATACGATCACAAAGAGATCCAAATATGGCTTAAAAATCACGTTCATCAAACTCATGAACGCAGCAGGGACATTCGTAAGACCAAAACACATCACTACATATTTGTAATGCCTATACCTGGTTCTAAAAGTAGTCTTTGGCACATCCGTTGCCCGTATTTTCAATTGATGATAACCGGATCTCAAGTCAATCTTATAGAAGACACAAGCACCTTGTAACTGATCGAACAAGTCATCAATACGAGGAAGAGGATACTTCTTCTGTATGGTTACCTTGTTCAACTGCCGGTAGTCTATGCACAACCGAAAACTCCCATCCTTCTTCTTTACAAACAAAACCGGAGTACCCCAAGGAGATGCACTTGGTCTAATAAAGCCTTTGCATAGCAACTCTTGAAGTTGTTCCTTTAACTCTCTTAACTCCGCGGGAGCCATTCTATAAGGGGGTATAAAAATGGGGCGAGTACCCGGTTCAAGATTAATGCAGAAGTCAATATCTCTATCCGGTGGCATGCCAGTAAGGTCTGCAGGAAACACATCTAGAAACTCACGAACTATCGAGACCGACTCAATCGAGGGTACTTGAATTGTATCATCCCGGAGGTGTGCCAAGAAAGCTAAACAACCCTTACTAACCATTCTCTTAGCACGAAGAAAGGAGACGATACGGACTAGATTGGATGTGTAGTCACCCTCCCACACTAACGGATCTGTCCCAGGCTTGGCAAACGTCACCGTTTTAGCATTACAATCTAAGATCGCAAATTGCGGAGAAAGCCAAGTCATACCCAGAATTACGTCAAAATCATCCATTTCTAAGATAACCAAATCTACATAAGTGTTGCTCCCCACAAAGTTCACCAAACAAGACCTATATACCTTTTCAACTACCACAGACTCACCCACCGGAGTAGAAACACGAATAGACATATCAAGTAATTCACAATGTAAATTTAGACGATTATCAAATGAGGAAGATACATAAGAAAATGTGGATCCAGGATCAAACAATACAGAAGCCATGCAATCATAAACCAGAAGATTACCTGTGATGACAGCATCAGATGCCTCCGCTTCAGACCGCCCAGGGAAAGCATAACAATGGGCCCTTTCGTTTGTTTGTCCTTTGCCCCTACCATGTTGTGATGTAGTGGCTCCAGTTTTCCATCACCCCGGCCGTTTTGGTGACCACCATTACCTTGACCACCACGTCCTCCAGAATAACGGCCTCTACCATGACCACCTCTACCTCTAGCTATTGGGGGTCTATTACTCTGTTTGGGACAATTCCTCCTAATATGTCCAGTCTCCCCACATCCATACCACTCTCTAGAGTCAAGCATCGGTCTCTCAGAGAAGTGTTGACCGGTCTGAGGTGGACCCCCAACTACAGTCTGTACTAAAGACTGAATGGGTCGAATTGAGTAACCTCCGGAACATTGTCCTCTAGAGTAAGAACAATTAAACTCACCTCCCTTTCGAAACCTCTTTGATGTCGATGCCATGGTGAATTCATCTGGCTTCACTCCTTCCACCTCTACCACGAAATCTACCACTTCTTGGAAGGATTTTGCCATAGCCGCCACCTGTAAGGCTGAAATCCGCAACTCTGACCTCAACCCCTTCACAAATCGACGAATTCGCTCTTTTGTACTGAAACAAAGTTGAGTGGCATATCTAGATAGTGCACGAAACTTAGCCTCATATGCATTGACCGACATCCTACCTTGCTCTAGGCTCAAGAACTCATCCCTTTTCCTATCCCTCAAAGTCCGGGGGATATACTTCTCCATAAACAAGCTAGAGAATGAGGCCAAAGTCATAGGTGGTGCCTCCGTTGGTTGACACTCAACATGTGACCGCCACCACATTTTGGCGTTCCCTTGAAACTGATAACTCACGAACTCAACACCAAACCATTCTACTATACCCATCTTGTGTAGTAGCTCAAGACAGTCAACCAGAAAATCGTACGCATCCTCAGATTCAGTACCCTTGAAGACTGGAGGTTTCAATTTTAAGAACTTACTCAAAAGTTCATGCTGATCATTTGTCATTATAGGCCCAGTAGTCAGACGTGGAAACGTGTCTATGTCCAATGAGGCATCCATAAGAAGAGCCATAGTGGCTGTATGTTGTACCTCTGAAACCGGAGGTGTTGGTGCAGAAAACACTGGAGGGGCCTGACCCTGATCAGGCAACCCACAAAGATAAGCAAGAACCTGATTGATCATCTCTAGGGTAGGTTGGGGTGGCAATTCCTCATTTTGCACTTGTTCATTCTCCCCTTCCTCACCCTCTCTTACCACTTCCTCAGTCGGTGGAGGAGTCACCGCCCTAGTATCAGACGGGCTAGGTGCACATCCTCTTCCTCTAGAGGACGTCCTCCCACGACCTCTACCACGGCCTCTTGCGACTACTCTTCCTCGAGCTACAGCCCCAGTGGCTGGCTCGGACGCTTCTTGTCTTGCCGATGTTGGTGTTGGCGCAGTTGTTGCTCTAGTTCTAACCATCTGCGAAACAGAGTGAAGATGTTCAGATACCAATTTTTATCACCTAGATACCAATTGGACCCAAGTAATAGCACGAAAGAAAGAATGAAAGAATGGAATTTTCCTAAAGTCTTATAGCCTCTCAAAGAAAAGTAAAGGGGTCCCCCTACCATTCCTTAAGACTTTACTAGACTCGTTCTTGTGTGATGAGACCAACGAACCTAATGCTTTGATACCAAGTTTTTCACGACCCAAAACCGAGCCGCGACTGGCACCCACACTTACCCTCCTATGTGAGCGAACCAACCAATCTAAACCTTAACATTTCAATGTAATATCAACATAAAGTAATGCGGAAGACTTAAACTCATTAATAAAATCAATAACTATTATTATCCCCAAAATCTTGAAGTCATCATCACAAGAACATCTAGTTCAAACTACTAAATCTAAGAGTTTCTAAGAAGCTAAAAATACATAAAAGCTAGTCCATACCGGAACTTCAAGGCATCAAGACATGAAGAGGAGATCCAGTCCAAGCTAGAAGCATTAGCTCACCCTGATATCCGGAGTAATGAAGACTGGTTAGATTTACTGTTGAGTCGAAGATGACGGCACGTTTGCTGTACTCCACAAATAAATAAGAAGAACACATAAAAGTAGGGGTCAGTACAAAACACGGGTACTGAGAAGATATCATCGGCCAACTCAAAATAGAGATCAATATATACCATGTAATATCATAAAATAAACTATGATACTCAACATGTACCAACAGCAAATACTATATCATTACCAATTACCGTCAAGTTCACACATGAGGACTCAAGCCTCAATACCATACTCATTTGGGAATTATGTTCTTTCGATTGAGTATATTAACATCTTTCAAGATTCATTATCTTTATTTCTCTTGTGTCGGTACGTGACACTCCGCTCCCTCATATTCATTAATCCTCTTGTTTCGGTACGTGACACTCCGATCCCCTACTACTATGTGTTGGAACGTGACACTCTGATTCCCTAAATCTACGTGTCGGTTCGTGACACCCGATCCCCTAATTCTACGTGTCAGTTCGTGACACCCGATCCCCTAAATCTATGTGTCAGTTCGTGACACCCGATCTCCTAAATCTATATGTTGGTTTGTGACACCCGATCCCCTAAATCTACGTGTCGGTTCGTGACACCCGATCCCATAAATCTATGTGTAGGTTTGTGACACCCGATCCTCTTAATCTACGTGTCGGTTCGTGACACCCGATCCCCTAAATCTACGTGTCGGTTCGTGACACCCGATCCCCTAATCTCATTCTATCAACTCATCAAGCCTTCTCCCTTACCAAGGCATCATCAATCTCATTACTTTAGTTCATCAAGCCTTCTCCCTTACCAAGGCATTATTATGAAAAAGAGATTAGGTTTTTATCAAGATTTTGGATTCAATAACTTCATCATGCTTTATATAATCACAATTATATAATCACGTTCATGCATGCATACAATTAAGCACATAGCAGGGTTTACAATACTATCAATACATATCATTCTCTATTAAGAGTTTACTATGAAAGCATGAAAACCATAACCTACCTCTACCGAAGATTCGTGATCAGGCAAGTGATTTCCTAAGCTTTGTATTTTCTCCTCTCATTCGGTCCTCTTTCTCGTTCGACTTTCTCTCTCTTTCTCTTGTTCTTTCTATTTTCTTTATTCAAACCCTCTTTCTTTTACCCTAATTAGTATATAATTAGGAATAAAAGATGGCAATAATTACCCACTAATAAACTTAAGGTTACCTCTTTTAACCCCCAAATAATTAGAATTGTTAACATTAACCCACTAACTTTATAATTAAAGCAGGAGTAGTCAAAAACGTCCCTTAAAACGTATAAAGAAATCCGACCCAGACTGGGATTTTGCAGTCTGTGACGGCCCGTCAAGCCTGCGACGGTCTGTCTTGCTGCCCCGTCACAGATTTCAGAGACTCAATTTCTCTGAAGAGTCTGTGACGGTCTGTCACACTTGTGACGGTCCGTCCTGCCATTCCGTTACGAAGTTCAGAGAGTCGATTTTCAGTACCCAATTTTAGATTTTCTAAGTGTTTTGTAACGAGAACCTGCGACGTTCCGTCGTGCCCATGACGGTCCGTCGTGGTGTCCGTCGCCTCATCCTGTTTTTCCTGAAATAAAATCTGCTGTTCAAAATGACTAAACGTGTCGTTACAATGTTTCTGCACCAGTACAAAAAGTATCCCCTCTTGTGGAGAAATTGATGAAGATTAGACTCTATTGCTCCACCTTCAACTACCTTGTCAGTTCTTAGTTCACTCTTTCATGACCCTCTTGTCCACGCTTGAAATAACCTTACTGTCATTCACGACACTTAGGAGGAAGTGTTCAACCACACATAGCACATGCATGAGCCTAGTTACCTTCCTTGAGCCACACTACCCTGAGACTGTGCAAGTCTAGCTTTAAAATGTTGGTAATATCTGCTATAATACTTACCTTTGTTTCAGGGTGCTAGTGCACTAACAGATGATGCAGCAGGTCCCTTTTCTTTTGCAGAAAGTCAGCATTGCTACCCTACCCTCTTTGCTCTATAGATGGTACCACCCAACAATAAAAAGAGTCATTCACTCCTCATATTCGCAACCCTCTTCAGAGCATAATGGTACACTTGGGTGAACTTGAACTCAAAAAAATGAACACTTACAGACTCTTTTTTAAGGGTAAGAAACTCTCATACCTTAGCCTCTTTCATTTCTTGGGGGAAGAAAAGCCCCAAGAAGGCCTCTTTAAATTAAGCCCAACTCGTAGATGGTGCTTCCTCATATCAACCCTCTTTCTATTGATCAAACCAAGTCTTAGCAACAATCTTAATTTGACATGCAACTAGTTCAACACACTCAATATAGGAAACATGCATAATCTCAACTATTTATTCAGTTCATCAATAAAATTCTCCTGATCCTTAGTAGTCCTTCAACCTATAATATTCAGAGGATTCATCATCGATAAGTCTCAGATCGTAGTCATTTCTTCTGTAGCTCTTTATTGTTGCCAATCTTTATTGGTCACAACTTGGTTCAACATCCAGATAGTCTCTCAGAATTCAGCAATGGTAACTTGTCCTTGGGGTTGAACATAATGTCCATTGCCTTAACTTTCTTTCTCAAAATTATGCCTGGACGAATGACATGTGAAATCCTTTCGTGGAGGCATGTTTATTTGAAAACACGTGCAAGAGCGAATTAGATGAAATGTTTAAATATCAAACTCTAACTCACAAAATGAATGTGAAGTGAGAATTTTCCTATATGTTCCAGCTTCGTAATTATAGATGTGGCGCTCTTCAAATTGATAAATATGAATCTATAGACATCAATTTATAGACTCCCTAGGAATCTGAACTAGTCGCTAACACCAAGTTTGTTACACCTCGAGCCTACAACTCGGATGTCACGACCAGAGAGCACCCCCTAGATGTAACCAGTGTCGTCATCCTTGGAGAGGACTTAGACAAGCCTATTAGAATTCGCCATAACATATTATAGGTTAAAAATGTAGAAAATTAAAACTTTTTACATATTAAGGTATACATAGACCTCTTACATACTACATATTGAGTTTACTTACACTCTTTGCATTAGAAGATGACATAGACTTCTTGTTTAGAGAACATAACTAACATATAAGGATTTAGTCTAATAATATCGCCTCACATTAAACCATCTAAAAATTAAGTAGTACATTCAAGCATAGACTTTACACAAATCCATAATTTCCACATAGGGCTTATAACAATATGTTCAATAATCGGAAAGAAATGAATGTCTGTATACTATAGCAATACTACAAAGGTAAAGTATGTTGCGCCATCCTCAAACTAGATGACCTACCAAAACTTAGGGAAATGTCCAAGTTTTCTTGCAAGAAACCTTAATAACTCAACTGCTCAAACCTACATTGTTTGGAAAAAAGGAAAGAATATGGGTTAGTACAACCACAGTACTAATTATGGAAAAATATGCACAAAAAACATTGAAATCATGCTTAAAGGGATATTTAGTTCAAAACCATGCTAATTCACTTTCAAAATCCTTTTTGAACAATCAAGAAAATATACAATCCTATAGACATAACATCACTCAAAACAAGTCCATAATAAACATAAGACCAATACTATCACAAAACCAATTCAACATGAATATTATAAACATAAGGTCATATCAACATGAATGCCATCATATGAAAATCATATAAGTATAAAAACTCAAACATAATGTCCTAGAAACAATTTATGTAACAAAGTTCATAACATCACAACATATAAGACCCTTACTCACAACCCCTTCCCAACCCTACAAGTCCAATGCCTATGTAAAGCCACATAAACCCATATAGTCATGTAAACCAAGTAAACAACCATAAGCTATGTCGACATTTCATACAACTTCATATTTTACATACTCATAATCATGTACATCAACATAGACCAATAGCATGTTCACCAATGACACTAATGTCATATACGATCATCAACATGTATAGTCATCATATATATGACATTTATATCATAAGTACGTAAGAACAACCTCCTAGGACTTCCTTCAAGGCAAACTTGTGCAATGTATAAGTAGAGTCTCATACCCTTACCTACACTAAGTATAAACCCTTAAGTCACCCAATTAGTGTTCACTTCGTTACTTTCATTTTACTTTTGGGAAAAATCTACTTAATTGACATAGACTATGTGAGCTAAACATTGAATTCGGTGTCATGAAACCCTACACCGAAAGAATGTGGTCTACTTGACAACGTAGGACTAAACATTGAATATGGAATTCTAGGTGGATCCACTAGATTTTATTCCTATGAAGGAAGTATAGTTAAGGAACTAGGATATATGTCTTAAAAACTCTATATGCACATTAAAAATTGGAGCCCTTAATATATGCGAATTTTTGGTGAATTTCCTTTTTATAGGGAGTAAACACCTCACATTGTAAATTTCACTAAGTGCTAAGCCAAAGTCCCTTTTAAAATTGTTTTTATGTTATTCTTAACAATCATAGCTTAGTATAGGTCATAGGAGACTAACCCCTAGTATATCATGTCATTAGCTCATTAGGTATTGCATTAGAATATCCTTTCAAAATAACCCATAATTCGTTAGATCAAGACATCATAAATCATATAATAGTAAGGTACATAAGTGGTTCACATTCAACCTTTTATCAACATAAACTTAACATGATCTCACAATTAATATAATGAATACATTTCATCATAATAATCCTCTTATTATCTTCTTAATCTAATCACATATATTACTTCAAATTCATAATATTATCACTAAATATAATCCATCATTATTCAAGTAAATAGTTCAAGATCACAAAGGCTTACAAAACATCCTCCATGGGCTTCATCAAGAATATTATGCTCAACTAATAGCAATTATCAAATAATCCACTCATCATTAGCATAATATAGTGAATTAAACAATGACATCACAAATTCCAACAACCATAATAATCTACAAGTCAAATTTATAACAAGGGTTAGGGTAAAAGCTACAATTCATAGTTTCTATCATAGAACTAAATCAAATATTAAATATATAATAATAATATATACTAATAATAAAAATCTCAAATCTAATGGAAAAACAATTCATGAAATTTAAAAGAAACCCATATTTTTGACAACTTTTGAAATTAATTTTTGAAGAGCCTCTTGGGGAAAGAGAACCTACGAGTAAAGAGCTTCCATACTTAGGATTCCTTGGTTTTTGATGGATAAAAGGTGAATGGAGAAAAGAGAAATTTGATAGAATTTGCGTTTGGGAATTGTGGGGTGTTAGGTTAGTTTAAATGAGGTTAAGTCTTTATATAGTCGTCCCTCAACGAACTTATTAAACCTCACTTAACCCTTAATCAACGTACTAACTAACTAACTAACTAATCAATTCACTAGGTAAAATATTTTGCAGTGAAACTCGACCCTCAGATGACGGTTGCCCGTCGATGGGGCGTCGATCAAACGACTACACTGTACTGTTAAACCGTCATTTAATTAGAGGCTATGATTTTAAGAAATTTTGGAAAATAACCATGGGTGGAGCGTCCATCAATCTATGGATCGTTGATTGGCTTCATGGCTGCACACTCTCAAATCGACAATTTTGGGGTCAAATAGAAGTGTCCGTTGAGGGTGGTCCTTAGGGAGTCATAACCAGACGTTTCGACCCTATACACACTTCCTTATACGTTTAACACCTTTTTTCTTATTTTCATTTAATTTTGGAGCTTAAACCCCATGAAACATGTCAACGTACACTACTACACATTTCACAATTCGTCGGACGTCATGGACGTTAGTTTATGATTAGACTCTTACACTTCCAACTTTTTTTAAACAAATTATTTTAGGCCTAGAAACAGTGTTGAAATTATTAGTTCATTATTTGAGGCCCTATATTAAGTCATGAACTTCCATAGTGTTACATTATAACCCCATAGGAATATTCGTCCTCGAATGACACCAAACATTTTTGTGTAGGGGAATTTAGGAGACTCCATTCTCGCAGCCAAACCAAAAACAACATAAACAACATGAGTTGCAAGTCAAAAGAGTAATGCAAAACTCCATTCAACACACTACCATGGCATTTAGACATTGCAACACAAATCATAATTTACTACATATAAGAGCTCAACCTTACAACATGAGGAACTACCTTCTATATATCAAGATTGGCTCAACATGATCATCAAGTAACTTATGCCACCCTTATTTCAGAACACATTAACCTTCTCAATACTCATTCATGAATGCAAAAATATACAAAACACAAAAAAAGTGCAAATTAAGCAAAAGAGCATTTTCGTATGTAAACTCATTTTAGCACGAATCTTTAACCACAATGATGCATATTTTTGCGAAACATGACAAATTCAAATTTATTTATTATTTTTAAGAGAATTATTACTAAACTCAACTTTTGCTAAAATTTTGAGGAAAAAGATGAGGACAATGCAACTTCATGTCGGCCTCGTCCTCCTATGTTTCTCCCTCAACTAGGTGGTTTCTACATAGGAATTTACGGAGGCCACCTCTTTGTTCCTCAACTTCTTATCTTGGAAATCTAAAATTCTAGCAGAACATGTTCATTGGAAAGACTCTCATCCCTTCAATAGGAAGAATTGAAACGGGATCGTCAATACATTTTTTAAGCATGGCGACATTAAATACCGGATGAACCGAAGCTAGTTCACTAGGTAGCCTCAACTCATATGAAAGTTTTTACGACCCATTGCAATACATCATAGGGACCCACATACCGGAGACTTATCTTCCTCTTTTTGCAAAAACTCATCACCCCTTTCATAGGTGAAATCTTCAAGCACATCATATCACCCGAACCTTATCCAAAGCGTCATAGATTATTTCGGGACTAGGGAGTGAAGAATAACCTACCTCAAACTACGCAACTCTAAAACTACATATCCTATCATAGAGTGCTTCAAAAGGTGCCATGGAATTACTCGAATGGTAGCTATTATTATAGAAGACTCAATCAATGGTAGGTGATTGTCCTAATTTCCTTTGAAATCTATCACACAAGCTGTTAACATATCTTCTAGGAATTGAATAGTATGCTCCGCTTGACCATCCATTTGGGGATTAAAAGTGGTGCTATTCTTCACTTGAGTACCCAGCCCCTTTTTAAAAGACCTCCAGAAACTAGAAGTGAATTGAGCACCTATATTCGACATGATGGAAAACAGGATCCCATGTAATCTCACTATCTCATCAATGTTTATTCTTGCATAATCCTTCACAGAATAAGTAGAATTGACAGGGCTAAAATGAGCAGATTTTGTCAATCTATCCACTATAACCCAAATTGAGTAATGTTCCCTTCGGGTTCGAGGAAACCCAAAAACAAAGTCCATATTAATTTCTTCCCATTTACAAGTAGGAACTCATAATTTTTTTAGTCAAACAACTCGGCTTTAGAAGCTCAGATTTAACTTGTTGGCAATTAGGAACCTTAGCTACAAACTCTTGTAGGTCCCTTTTTCAGACATCCCATCAATATACCTCTATAATATCACGATACATTTTTGTGGCACCCAAATGAATATAATATTGGGAACCATAAGATTTTTTCAAAATATTTCCCCTCAAATCATTACCATCTTGTACGCACAATCTATCTTGGTACCTTAGCATACCATCCCGCCCTTGGGAGAATGACTCATTGAACTTGCGAAGTACCGATTTCTTCAACTTCATCAATAGTGGGTCAATATGTTTCTTAGGATTTACCTCAACACTAATGATGAATTGGGGTTATAATGAACCATAAAACTACAATTTGGGAAATCTTCCAACCGAACACCCAATAAAGCAAACCTATGAACATCTTTTAGTAGGTCTTTCTTACCTTCTTCGACATGAGACACACTACCCGTGGTCATATGACTTAGAGCATCCTAAATCGCATTGGCCTTTCTGGGGTGGTAGAAAACACTCATGTTGTAATCCTTCAATAATTCCAACCATCTCCTTTGTCAGATATTCAACTACATTTAAGTAAACACTTATTTAAGACTTTATAGTGGGTATACACGTCCACATGAATGCCATATAAGTAATGCCTCCATATTTTTAAACAAATTTCGATGAACGCTAATTTGAGATTATGAGTTAAACAATTTATGCACCTTGAGTTCTCTAGACGCATAGGCTAGAACTTTCCCATGTTGCATAAAGACACAACCCAAAAACTACTTTGGAGGCATTGCAATATACAACAAAACCTTTGGTATCCTCTAGTAAAGTCAACACAAGAGCGGAGGTAAGCTAACTTTCAAAATCTTGAAGCTTCTTTCACATGCCTCCTACCACTCACATTTAACACTCTTTTGGGTCAAGGTAGTCAAAGAAGAAGCGATTGACACAAATCCATCGAGAAACCTCCTATAGTACCCGGCTAAACGCAAGAATCTTCTAATGTCAGTAAGAGCCAATAGTCTAGGACAATTCTTATCTGCCTCAATTTTTGTTGGATCAACCTCTATTTTGTCACTTAAGATAATATGACAAAGAAATGCCACCGATTTTTAAAAAAACTCACACTTACTATACTTGGTAAATAGTTGGTGTTTCTTATGGATTTGTAATACCACCCTCAAATGGTCCATATGTTCACCCTCATTTTCCAAATATATCAATATACAGTAAACAAAAACTATCCCAAATGAATCTAGGTAATCCTGGAACACTCTTTTCACAAGGTCCATAAAAGTTGTTGGGGCATTCGTAAGACCAAAGGACATCACTAGGAACTCATAGTTACTATACCTTGTTCAAAAGCCGTTTTAGGTGCATCCTCACCTGTCACCCTAAGTTGTTGATACCCGGACCTCAAGTAAATCTTAGAAAAGTATCGAGACCTTAGAGTTGATCAAACAAGTCATCTATCCCAGGGAGAGGATACTTTTTCTAAGGAACCCATTCTTCTGTTTAACAAAAAACAATGAAGATCCCCATGGCGAATACTAGGTTGAATAAAACACTTGTCTAATAAGTATTTGAGTTGAAGTGTTACTCTTTCAACTCCACCGGAGCCATCCGATAAGGAGGGATTGGAATGGTATTCATGTCCGATAGTAAGTCAATACCAAAGTCTATTTCCCACTTCGGAGAAATCCCTCGCAATTCATCTGGAAGGACTTCGGGATTATTCTTCACAATAGGAACCGACTCTATAGGAGAATTGTCGGACCCAAGATCTTTCACCCTCACAATATGGTAAACACACCACTTAAAGATCGTTTTACAAGCTTTTAGACAAGATATTATACGACCTCTAAGAATTGAATTACCCCCTTTCCACTATAAAACATGTTCTTAAATTAAAAATAACTAAACAACTCTTTTTCAACAATCTATGGAAGCAGAAAAAGCATCCAACCAATCCATCCCCAAAATGACATCAAAATCAACCATATCAGGTTCTATCAAATCCAATGATGTAACTCTATTAGGCAAAACTTCTAAATACTCATTTATGCACAACGAAGTCACCCACCGGGTTGTAAGCGAAATTGGTGCTATCAAAATATCAGGTAGAACATCACACTTTTTAGCTACTAGAGGAGTTAAAAATGATAAAGTAGCACTGGGTCAAGTAAAGCATAAACAACAATAGAGAAGAGTTGTAACATACCAGTGACCATATCGAGAGATTACTCTTCCTCACCCCTAGAGGATAGAGCATAAAATTGTTTCATCTTTATATCATATGAACTAGGAACTCTTTCCCTTCTCTTGAATCCTCAATTTAGGACAACCCCTAAACTTATGGTCCTCTTTTCCCCAACCAAAGCAATTTCCCGTTCCCACTAAGCATTCACCCCTATGCATCTTACTACACTTCGAACAAGTAGGCTTATCACTAGGTGAATTTCCACTTCTTCCCTTTTAGGACATAGGGTTAGATATCCTATCCTTGTTAGCATTCGAGAAAGTTGACGGAAAACTCAGAGCTTGGTCTTGTGGAGTAACTTGATTGCCTTGTTGAGGAGCTTGGTTTCCTTAGGGAGGAACTCCCGCATTACCCAAATCTTCCTCCACTCTCCTTGTAGCCGTCCTTATCATATTAATCTTCTATATCCGCAGAAAAGGATTAGAATAAAAAGGGACACATAGACTTTAAAGTCTAAAGGCATGACTTTCAAAAATACCAATAAGAAATAATTCCTAAGCATCACATAGCCTCTCATTGATAAGTGTGTCACTCTTCAGACCCATGAACAGGATTCTACATAGACGTTGTTTAGTGAGACATCAATCGTAATATTTCATTAACTTCATGTTGTGATAACATGTTTTTCACGACGGGGAACACCCCCTAGATATAACCAGCGTGGTCATCCTCAGCAAGGTCTTATAAAGCCTTTTAGCATTTTTCATAACATGTAATTGGTTAAAATTCGGGAAAATTAAGACATTTTACATATTGAGGTATACATAGACCTCTTACATAATACATATGAAGTTTACTTAGATTTCACATATGAAGCTTACATAGGCTTCTCATTTTGACCACATAACCAACATATAAGGATTTAGTCTAATAATACCATCTCACATTAAACCAATTAAAATGAAGTAGAACATTCAGGAATAGCCCTTATACAAATCCATAATTTCCACATAGAATTTACAACAATATCTTCAACAATAGAAAATAAATGAATATCTTTAAAATATAGGAATGCTACTAAGGTAGAGTACGTGACACCATCCTCCTGCTAGAGGACATACATAAACTAAGGGAAAAGTCCATGTCCTCTTGCAAGAGACCTTGATACCTCAATGGCCAGAACCGATATTTTTTTGGGAAAAGGGAAATAATACGGGTTAGTGCAACCACATGTACTAAGTATGGAGACATATGCACATAAACATTGAAATAATACTTTAAGGGACATTTAGTTCAAAACCATGTTATGTCACCTAGGAAATCCTTTATGCAAAAATAAAGAACATATACAAAACAAAAGACATAACATTATTTAAAACAAGTCCAAAATAAACATAAGACCAATACCATCACAAATTCATGTCAACATGGATATTATAATGATAGTTTCATATCAACAAGAATGACATCATATCAAGATCATATATGAATAACAAATCCAAAAAAATGTCCTAGCAATAATTCAAGTACAAAAGTTCATAACATCACAATATATAAGGCCGTTACTCACAACACCTTCTAAATCCTGCAAGTGCAATGCCTATGTGAAACACCATAGCCCCACAGAGTCGAGTAAACCAAGTATAGGATCATAAGAAATTTCAACATTTCATATATCTTCATATTTCACATATTCATATATAGTGCATTCATATCATTTGTACATATAATAACCTCCTAGGACTTCCCTCAAGGCCTATTTGTGCAGTGTATAAGTAGAGTTCCATACCCCTACATACACTAAGTATAACCCCTTTAGTCACACTAATTAGTGTTCACTCCTTTAATTTCATTTCACTTTAAGGAACAATAGCCTTAGCCGACATAGACCATATGAGTTAAACACCGAATCCGGTGTCATGAAATGATACACCGAAAGAAGGTGGTCTACTTGCCAAGGTAGCACCATAACAGGAACATAGTATTGTAGGTGGATCCACTAGCTAGTATTCTTATGGAGGTTACATAGTTAAGTTACTAGGAGATATGTTTTGAACCCTCTACATGCCCATTAGCAATAGGATCCCTCATCTCATTAGAATGTTTAGTAAATATCCCTTCTATGGGAGTCAACACCTCTAATTGCCAAGTTCACTCAGTGCTAAGCTAAAGTTCTTTTTTGAAATATATTTAAGTGATTCTTAATAATCATAGAATAGTATATGTCATAGCGTACTAACACCTTGTATGTCATGTCATTATCTCATTAGTTCTTGCATAATAAAGTCCTTTCATAACAACCCATCATTCGTGAGATCAACACATCATGATCATATCACAGTAAGGAACACAAGAGGTTCACATTCAACCTTGTATCAACATATATTTAACATCATATCACAATTAATATAGTCAATACATTTCATCATAATTATCCTATAATCATCTTCTAAATGGAATCTATACTACTTCAATTGCACAACATCATTACTAATTATAATCCATCATTATTGAAGTAAAGAGTTCAAGATCATAAAGTTTTACAGAATATCTTCCACTGCCTTTATCAAGAATATCATCCTCAATTTATCCCAATTATGTAATAACCCACTCATCATCATCATAGTAGATTGAATTAAACCATAAATAACCCGAATCATCTACAAGTCAAATTCATATTTAGGGTTAGGGTAAATGATTCAATTAATTGTTCCTATCATAGGATTACAACAATAAATAAATATGTAATCATAATCAATAACTAATAATCAAAAGAAGCCAACATAAAATCTAATTGAAAACCAATTCACGAAATTAAGAAAAAACCCATATTTTTGACATCATTTGAAATAAATTCTTTAAGATTATCTTTAGGAAAGAGATACAAAGGGTGAAGCGCTTACATACCTTAGGAATCATTAGTGTTTAATGGATAAAAGGTGAAGTATTGAAGTCCAACTCAAGATTTGAATAGTTTTCCAATGGGGCCTTTAAATAAATGGAGAAAGAATAGAGAAATTATAGAGAATTTGGGTTTGGGAATTTGGGGTGTTATGTTAATTTAATGGAGGTTAAGTGTTTATATAGTCCCTAAACTAACTTAATTAACCCTCCCACGACACTTAATTAACCAACGAACTAAATAATTAATTATGTCACTAACTAAACGACTTGGCAGTTAAAATCGACCCTCAAACGATGGTTACTTGTTGACGGGGCATCGATCAAATGATGGCAACCTAATGGCAAGTCGTCGTGTGATTCAGAGGCTATGCTTTTTGACCATTTTGTAAAATGACTATTTTCCAACAAACGGAGCCATCAGCGAAGCGTCCATCAATCGACTACTCGCCAATTGGTTTTGTGGATGCACACTGCCAAGTTGATTGTTTTGGGGTCAAATAGAAGGGTCCTCTCCATGGACCCTTAGTGTAGTCCTTTGAGAGTTTTACACAAACGTTTTGACCCTAAACACATATCCCTATATGTTTAACACCTTTCTACTAATTTTTTTTAATTTGTTACTCTTAAAACACTATGTAACATACCAAGGCACACTAGTGCACATTTCACAATCAACCGGACGTCATGGACATTAATGTGTTTATTCTAACACTTTCTAAATATTTTAAATATAATAGTTTAGGCGTATAAATAGTGTTAAAAGTATTATTTCATCATGTGAGACTCTAGTTTAGATCATGGTCTGCAAGAGTGTTACATCAGACATAGCGCACACTATAGAACCGTTGCTGGCAAAAAGAGAACTCTAAGCTTGGGTTACTTACTCAGCGGAAGACATAAAAGCATAAATACAAGGATGCAATGCATCTTACTCACATGTTAAGTAAAACAATTAGAATATTTCAAGGTAAATCATTTAACATGGCCAAAATGGCAACTCAAGTCTTAACGTGTGAAATGATAATGAATAGGAAAATGAATTCTAAAAGTCCATGAATCCTCGAAGACAAAGAGGGATGTCAGGACACGACCCCGAATAATCCTAATTATAAAATACTAAAATCAAAGAAAAATGAGTCCTAAACAATCCAAGGAGGCTAACAGTCAGACTCTAAGTGCTCAACTGGATTAATGAGGCACTATGTCATGATCCCTATTACCTGCGTCTGCATCATAAAACGATGCAAAGCAAACTGGTATTAGTACATAGAATGTACCAGTACGCGAGTTGGAATGTTAAACATATATAGGCTTGAAAAGAATCTGAAAGAAACACTTACGTTGGCTCTTGTAATAGTTATGAATAACTTAACTCAATATAAAGCAATAAAACACATGCAATATATGTAAAATTTGTAAAACATTACAAAAACATAGTTCATTAAAGAAAATATAATAGCAAACTATTACTTATATAATTAAGTATATATAGTTTCCATGGAGTTTCAGTAACCCACAACCAAGAGTATGAGCCTAAATATCGATACATCATCTTGCACACACTGCCAAAACTATCCAATACTTTTCAATTATAGAGAAAGTCTTAACTATGTGGATCCATTTGTATATTATAAAAAGAGCATTTATGAATTCATCTAAAAAGTATAATCCGTTACTAACCATGATGGATACAAGTTTGTGGAGGCTTCAGTTAATATAAACTCATATCCTTTATAGGTTCTCAATACTAATCCAAAAATATAATTAACTCATGTGTTCTTAAAAGAAACTTTTTTCTTTGGTTTGAGATAATAAATAAAAACTTTACTTAAGAAATCTCTTGAAATTGATGTTCCCTTTCTTGCTCAAAACTGAAACATTTATAAATTCTTTGGGAATACATAGTCCTCATATGCTTATTTTAAGAAATAAACATCAATATTTAATCTTTAATCTTTAATAAACTTGAACTTTATTTTATTAAACAAAGTTAAAACATATGGAAAAAACATTTGGAAAACACTAAGAACTCTTCTCGACTTGACTCTTGCTTCTCTTGACTTCTATTTTACCTTTCCTTGATTGAATTATGAATGAAGGTTAATGATATCAAATTTATGGATTATTTTATCATGATAAGGCATAGCATAGACTGTTGGAATCAAGTATAAAACATAGGTACATTGCTAAGGAACTAGTACAAAAATATAGATATTAAATTGGAAGAACTGTTGTCACTGGCTTGGGAAGCTTGCCTTTAAAATCACGTAATGACTTGGGGCACTATGGCTGATGCGTCTCCCCAGAGTTCAAAACTCAAAGACTTAAATTCGCAGAAATAACTGATTATTGGCGTGTTGGTGAAATAACCCAACACTATGTGATCTCACATACCTCGCAGGGATCACCCTTAGACGTAATGTATGTGCAATTCTCTAAGAAATCGACGAATCTTCAACTCTCTACTCTTTTCTCCTCTTTCTCTTTTCTCCAATCCCTAGCGTGAACTTCAACATTTTAAAACTGAACAAAATTTTCATTTACCCCAATTAAATTCCTAAGAATGAAATAAAATAATTGGGTAAGGAAAAGAGTAAAATACCCTCCTAAAATATGAATTGGACTTTCCTTATTCAAACAACCCACTTCCAAAAGGAATATCTAACTCATACAACTCGGAATAGCGTAAACTTGGTGGCGTTGAAAAGATTCTTTCAAGAGCTTTCCTAAATTAACTGGAAGTACACCTAAATAATCCAAATTTTCATTCTTTCCAAAAATGATTATGTTAAATTATTATCTTCTTCCTAATTATTTCGAATTGCAAGATGTTATATTTTCTATTAAATATCATAACTAGAATATATAAAGAAAATGTCTTTCAATTTTATGGTCTTAAAGATAATGTTATGATCCAAAAGTACACCCTAGAAGTTATGTCAGCTCTTACGTCAGAACAAGGTGTACCTGACCTTTCGAAGGTCTTGTACTAGCCTCTTACCTATCATTCATTGCATAAGACATGAAATGTAGTGCTGAATTAAATCTTTTCACGATAATTAATAATAAGGAAAACTTCTTTTATAAATACAAAAGATAGTCTCATTGTCACAAGCAAACTTAAAGATACGATATAATATCTTAGGTGACACGACCCTTTACATTGAAAGAAAATACATTATAAGTCTTATACAAAACTTAAAGAAGATCTAAGGAAAAAAAACTACGCCCTCGAATATATAAGGACACACTTAGTCTTGAGAGATTCGATTTCCAAGCGTGACTTCGAAACATCCACTTACTTCAGAGCTATACTTATAGAGTATATAAACGTATGGGGTTAGTACAAACAATATACTAAGTATGACACATGCAAAATCATGCAAAAAGGAACATTTAGAAAAAATAAGTTTTCATGCAAATTAAGTAAAACCTTCATGAATATAGATGTAATAAAACATATAAATTCATCATTAACACATAGAATAAGACTTCCATAATTTCATACAAGAATACACATTTTAGTGAACTCATTACCTTTGAAGTTTTACTAACCAAGTTATCCTAAGACTCACTAAGGTGAGACGTGAATGAACAGCCCATACAATCTCTCCAATCACACCTAGGTGAACCTCAAGACTACCATCCATAGGCTTACTTCGCACGGTTGGCAAGTTTGCACTCCATAATTAGAAATTAGATGAACATACTTATATTTAGGAACATTACATAAGTACCCCTCTCAAGTGGACCTACATGTAACACAAAGTGCAATGTGAGAGTAGTATCTTATAGTACTACCCCCACAATGTCTGCCTTGAGGATTACATGAGATTAGATACACCCTTTTCATCAATCATAAATTTCTTCGTACAATACTTAGCCTTGACATCCTCAATTAACATTACACACTAGATCACATAACTCCAATTTCGTTACATGAAGACTTATCCATTCAATTACATAAAAGACACCTCAAGACATCCATTTCAAGTTCCTACTTGTGCAATGGAATCGATAGCGTCCCATACCACCACCATCCCTAAGTAGTACACTCCTTAGAAGACTTGATTCATTGCATTCTAATTTAACCTACATAGACCATGATATCTAGACATGGATTCCTGATATTAATCCCTATCGGATGAAGTATCCTCACTTGCCTAGATTTAAGTCATTCTTTTATCCTTTAAATGAATCATCCAATAAATACATCTATGTGTGCGTATCGTTAAGGGATAAGGAGATTGATTTGAAGTAACTCATTCTCTTACTAAAGAGGAGTACTCATATCAAGAGATACATTAGATACAACATCTAAACTCATGAAGTGTAGTAACCCTTTTCTTCAAATCCTCTCATTGCTAAGCATAACTACCTCGAAGAGTATTAAAAATTCGTTACTAAGGTCAAAGGATAACTTATTGGAAACCTCATCTCAACTCACAAAGAGTGTCAATCCTCCTACCTACATTGGGAAGCTCTTAGGAAATGGTGAGGTTGTTACTAAACACTTCATCTAAACTCATGAAGAGTTTTCACCCCAAAACCCCACAATTCACATTCATTAACTTAATCTTTTATTCCATTATGGTATGTCTGAACATACCTTTCATTACAGTCATCATTCTCATTACATTAATCTCTATACATGCCTTTCATTCACCACATTTCAGACTACCATGCTTGAAATGAACACATTGTTCACTTAAACATAATATGATCAAGATGCACACTTCACTCTTCCAAGAATTATCATGCACAACGTCATAGTCATCATTTCACTTCACATTATATGCCTTAAAAGCCACATTCATAATACACATATTTATACAATATAATCATGAAATTTAAGCAAGAACCGCCACCAAAGGTGGACCATACCACTCAAGAGCATTTCACAAAAAGAACTAATAAATATAACCAACTTAGCATCCATCCAATCTTTCACCACCTATTCACAATTTCTTCAATAATTCATCATAAAATAGCCCTTAGGGAAGTAGATAAAACACAGTGAATCCATCAAGAAAACCATAACTTTAACATTTCCTAATCAAGCTCATTAATCTCATTTCATAGGCTAAAATTTGATGAAAATCATAAACATAATTCCATTGAGGTTTTGACATTAAAATCACTATTTAACACAAAGAACAACTCATTTGAATCAATAAAACATTTTCATGCAAAGACCCATACTTAGAGTCAAGGAATAGAGAAGTTTGAAGTTTAAAATCCTTTTGGTAATCTCTATGAAATTGATCCTTGAATGGAATAAGGTTAAAGGATGACTACCATACCTTAATATGAACAAAGACACAAATTATGGATAAGGAACTTGAAGGATTTTGGTCCTCTTCCTTGGAGCTTGAAGCTTCTCAAAAATGGAGGTTTTTGGAGAAAAGGAATCAGTCCATACATGATCCCCAAAGTTCCCAAAAGACCCTTACTATTTGGACGTTTTTCCGAATTCTAATTTGACTTATGAATGATGCAGCCAAATCAGGGACTTGGCTGTTTGTCATGGAGGGTGTTGCTCGTTCTTGACTTTTAGCATTTTGGGACAGTGAGCCTCATGCCACTCGTTCAATGCATAGGCAACTTCAGTGCCAAGCGTGACTCGAGGCACACTTCAAATCCTTGCCCTGCACGCTGCCTTGGGTAACTCCTTTGCCCAACGTTTGGGTCCTCATTTGGGGCCCTTAAGGTGGTCCTCGAGGAATCATTCTCAAACTTTTTTACCCTTAATACTTACCTATAGGTACTAGGGTCATCCCCGTTTATTTTAAACACCAAACACTAACTAAAAACATGCACCAAAACTTCTAGTACATTCCCAGGCACATTTTCCAAGCGTCATGGACGTTTAACTTCAAAACATTACCAACTGATTTATATTGCTCAATTACATCATTTTCACTCATTATTAACTTAGGAAACATATGTGGAACTTTAGTTCAACCTATTTAATTTCGAGAGTCTAATAGATGAGCCCCACCTTCAAGAAAGAATAACATTCTATATTAAAAACCATTGATGGTTCCCTAGTGAACCCTCATCTTGTCTAACTACAAGCATATGGATAACTAAAACATATATTTAAAATTGAAAGAAATGTTTGAAAACAGTTTACTAAGTCTCAAAATTGAACTAACATATTAAGTATGGAACATAAGTTTTAAATAAAGCATATAAAATTGAAAACATAACCAATATTGTGTATCTACGAAGCCTCTACTTTATATAGATGAGTGTGGGCATAAGACTCAAAACTAATCGAAATGTTACTAATAATAACAACGCATAAAACTTGAGTCATGCGATAGCAAGGAGGTCTTATTACAAAATTTGACAAGCGGATGAAGTGATCTCAAAATGGTCTTGTTCAGGATCCTAAGAACATATATCTAGGTCGAATGATATTGGTACATTGAATGTACTTGAATGTAATATAGTTGAAAAACAAACAACCTAAACAAATGACTACAATAGATAACGATGTGCTCAAGATGAATGTAATGAAATAAAACAGTAAAATCATTTAAAGCTCTACAAAATACTTTCTCATATCTAAACTTTACATAATAAGTGATGTAAATAAATACTACTTAATTATATTTTGAGATTCTATAATTGATAACCATCACTATGAGCTACGTGATGATACATCATCTCACCCGTATTGGCAGAACTGCCTTATATCCTGTGGAGGTATAGAACATCCTTAACAAAGTTGATCTTCTAAGCAATACATATTCATACAAAAAGTGTGATCCTTTACCCATGTTCGTATACATGGTTTATGGGGGCTGTTAGTTGTCAGAACTCTATTCCATATCGGTATTCAATATTACTCACAATAATATGTATACTAATGCTTAATATTTAGAAAAACATACTCTTCCTCTAGTTTTAACTAATTGCGCAAACTACTCTATTAATAGAGGCAACTGCTCTTGAAATATCTTTTAAACTCATAACTCGTTAAAAAATCTCAATTTTTCTTTTATCAATGTAAAAATTGATACCTCTAGGAACACATAGCCCTCGTATACTCTTTGTGTATGCATACTTGAAAAATATTTCTTATAAACATATCAATATCATATTTTAATTTGATATTAATGACTTGGAAATTCATACTATATAAACATTGATGTTATACCTAGATACAATACATCTCATACATTGATTCCATATTCAATTATCATAATAATAATTTTTTAGAAACTCTTTTCTCGAAACTCATCTTTACTTCCTCAAAACGCAGTTTAATAATCAATGGTTGGCTTCAAAGAAACTTATCTTGATTAATAAATCAAATCATAGGCTTAACCTGGAACAATTGAAATGAATTTCTCAACTCAGGGATCTTAATAGAAATATGAAAACTTAGTACTCAGGACTTAAAAATTACAAACGCAACAATACCACTAACTTAAAAATATTCAATTCCTAGGGTTGATGATAAGCTATAGACATTACAAGATCAACTCAAGAATCTTTATGGGTAACGTATATGAATTCAATTATTAGGAATAGAATTTCAAAAAGATTTTAAAACTCAAGAACTCAAAAAATTCATCTCAAATATACTCAAATCTAAGGTTAGAATCCTAGATAACTATTTGTCGATTTGAAAGTAGACGTAGGTTGTGAGACAAACTGGTCAAAACATATAATATTCTTACTGCCAGGAAGAACAAGGTACTTGAAGATTCTTGAAGAAAAACTTGATCAGAATCCTTGAAACACTACATTGAAGGAGAAAAATCAAGAAAACCTCTTTTGAGTTATCTTGAATTAGTTTCTTGAAATCTCCATGGTCATGAATTATGATTTTCATTAATTATTAATAATTTAATGGTGTAATTTGAGTTGTAAAGAACAATATTTTGGAGAAAGACTTATCTTGAAGAAGAATCATTAAAAAGAGAGAAAACATCTTGAATTTAGTCTTTTACATTGATTTTTCCTTAGGGTTTGCCTTACAGTTTGAGAAAGAAAAGAATCATAAATTAGGAGATAAAAAGTATATGGTTTTGGGTATTTAGTTATTCAAACAATTTTTTTAGGGTTTTCATAGAGTTAAAAATACAAAATGGCCCTTTTTAATATTTTCCCATTGGCCATCAGTGCACTGTATAAAGTTACTAGAATGGTCATGATATTTTGTAGGTTTCCTAATTATTTAATTGGTGAAACTGGAAAGAATATTCAAATACCTTTAGTTTGATAAGTTATGGGCCACGAGACTCATTATATTTTTAGAGATATGGTCGATCTATGTTGACATACATAAAATCTTATGTCAGAACTTAATTGGTAACAAAATGTTCAACTAAACTTTGAGCTAAGAGATTCTAGTGCCCTTAATTGATATC
Source organism: Solanum lycopersicum (assembly GCF_036512215.1). NCBI lineage: Eukaryota > Viridiplantae > Streptophyta > Magnoliopsida > Solanales > Solanaceae > Solanum > Solanum lycopersicum. The sequence continues at coordinate 19,081,964 of NC_090811.1, read as the reverse complement.
CTAAATCATTCCCACACTAAATATTTTACCTTTAAATATATGAAATTTTTAAAAATCCGGGCCTTAAATAAGAAATTATCGGGGTGTTACAATTTATCCATATATATCTTCTATATCTATATATATATATATATATATATATATATATATATATATATATATATATATATATATATATATATATTACCTTAAAAGAATTAAATCCTTACTTGAATTTCAAATTACCATTTTATCCCTAACTTAGGTTGTGACCTTATTGATTAGTTTTCACTTTTCTGATAGGTATTAACTTTTTTCAAAGGTTTGTGATTTTTCAATGAGTTTTGACTTTTTTAAAGAGCTCTGACTTTTTCAATAAGTTGTGACTTTTCCAAAGTATTTTGATTTCTATGAAAGGTTATTTTATTGATGATTTTTTATTTTTCCAAAAAGTTGTGACATTTTTCAAAGGGTTGTGCTTTTTTCTAAGTTTTGACTTTTCTAAAGAGTTGATTTTTTCAATATGTTTTGACTTTTCAAAAGGGTTGTGACTTCTCATAAAGGTCATGAATTTTCATATAAGACATAAAAAAATAGTTGTTAATGCTACTTTTTGTTGACTATTAATTGAAGGCTTTCTATCATTTTTTCAACCACAACTTTAGCGGAATATGTGGCCCACTATTCTGAGGAAGTAAATCGTTCTATACTAAGAAAGTAAATTCCTTAACCTCGAGTACTTGAAAAATATAGTTTTTATGATATTAAAATCATTGTTTTCATAATATATACATAAAATGTAATGTTCCAATATATGAACTTAACATGATGTAGTCTAAACTCATTTATTGATATGATTTTGGATATCTTTTTCCAAAATTATTAAACTTCTCAAGAGTGAATATATATATGAATCATATAAAAATTTATCAATTGCAAAATAAATTTTATATTGAGTAATATGAAATTAACATTTCTTTTTGTCCTACACTAAATTAAAATGTAGTAACTATAAGAAAAAATAGTAAAATTTATTAAAATTCCTATGTACATATAAAATTTATTAGAAATACATCTATTGAACATTAATAATTTATTTATAACATTAGAAATAGTTATTACTAAATAATTGCAAATGTTATTCTTTAGTTATAATGTTCTGCATTCTCAAAGTTATTACATTAGTTATTTATATCTCTCATCTTTCTTCTATTAACTTTTGACCAATAATTTTCATATTATTAAACCGCCCAAAGATAAGAGATACCATGGTGTGGTTACATTTCCTTAGATGAATCATGCTTATTGAATAAATTGAAAATAGTTTACATTAACATAAACTACATATTTGTTAGATTTAAGATAAACATGTGATTTCATATATGATTTCACAAATAGAATATATTAATTAAGTTTAACTTTTAGTTTTTTTGGTATACCAAAGAAAACATATGCATGTGAACTATGGGCAGTCAAATACCTATCTTAGGTTTATGGATACATTTAATCGAGAAGCAAATACGAGAGCTAACAACAAGAACGTCATTTATTCAGTTATTATTTATAAAATAAAAATTAATATAGAAATATTATTTCTAAACAATAAAATGCAGTTGTTCTCTTCACATGTTTATATTAAATCTAAGCACTTCAAAGAAAATACACATGCAAAGAAAGTCTCGTAATATGACAAATAAAATATACAACAAATATCATGTATAAGGTTATTTTATTGAGATACAATTAATAACACGATTGAAACTTATCAAATTGAAATAAATCTATGAATTATTGCATTTAAATAATAAAATATTTCATTGACCATCTTCATAATTCACGTGAATAAGAAATATATATGACGTTTCACATTGAACATTCACAAAAGTATTATTTTGTGCAATGTTTATTATTCAAATATTCACTTAATAAAGCTATATTAGTTACTATAGCATTTTTTGGGGTTGGTAATCACGTGCAACGCACATGTTAAAAATCTAGTGTTTATATATATATATATATATATATATATATATATATATATATATATATATATAAACATCACATGTGGTGAAAAGTATTGTATTTCATTCAATTTCTACCTTATTTTTTGTTATTATAGTCTTATCCCCTTTTTATGCAGCATACATGTAACACCTCAGGTTTTTAAAAGAACGGAAGAGAAGTTTGTACAAGTCATCCATTAATTGAGTTTTTGATTAAATTCAAGCGAAAATATATTTTTACACATAAAGGATTAGATAACCCATGACTTACAAACTGAATGTCTTTGAGTCCTCTTTCCAACACCGCGAAGCTTGCTTAGTTTTAAGATTGGAGTAAGAAGTTATGCTCTTTTTAGTGAAGTTTCTCTATTTAAGGCATCTAAATCATTTTAGAAAGATATTTTGGTGTATTTATTCTCCTACTAGTCCTAACACATTTTCTTTCCCATAATAAGGATTGTTTTTATATCAGTTATTCATGTTCCCAAGCAATTAGAAAAATTAGAGTGAGATTCCAAGAAGAGAAAAGCTAGGTGCCCAGTGTTCTTCCAGAATTTAGTTATCTTTGACAAGAATATTGTTCTTTCTAGGTTTGTAAGGTCTCTCACATGGTTGAACTTGTATTTTCTCACACCTTACATCTCAACTTTGTGGAAAAATCTTTATATCTAAGGTATTCAATCTTAGTTCTTCATTTTTTCTTCAAATCTTTAACAATGGAGGCCTTGATTCTTTTGTGTTTTAAAAATCTTTGGTCAAACTTTTTTAGTTACAAAGCGATCGAATGAAAATTTTCGGGTAATCATAATAGTTAGAGGATAGAAATGACATCAGGAGAATTTTCTGAATTCTAAACTAGTTTGAAATTTGAATTTTACCAAAAAAGTCATGTGGTTGTTGGGGAGGGGCCTGGGATTGTGCGGCAGTATAGCTCCAAGGCCTAACTATAGTAGTTTGGGCCCTAGCGCGATTCCCTTGCAGTATGCCAAGGACTGACTTGTAATATTTAGGCCCAAGTGCGACGGGCCAAAAATATGTCAAAGTCTGACTTCTAGAGTTTAGGCCCAGTAGACACAATGGGCCAGTAGTACGCCAAGGATTAACATTAGTATTTCAAAGCCTTGCACCCTACGCCAGCAGTATACCAACATTTGCTTGGCTGATTTATTTCTTAGTTTCATCTTGTGTATGTTCCTATAAGTTGTGCTCACATTTCATCTTTTGTATTAGCTCCAATAAGTTCTATTCACCTTCTAAAGTCCCTACATATCCTAATCATGTGTCTAACTGCGCATTATAAATTAAACGGAGTTTTCATGAAAACCTTGAGGGCTCTATTTTTAGAAAAATATAAGAATCTTCACTTTCGATGCATGTCAAGCTTGGACATGAAAAATAAGTCCATGAGTACACCTTAAAATGTAAATATGAGTTACGTTTTTGAAAAATGCTTTAGTAAACGCTTTTCTTTACAAGGGTGATTCAAATTATTGATATTGTATATTATTTTATAAGTAGTATTGAAAATTGAATTGGGTTAGGGTATTCTATTACTCGAAATTCCCATTAAATTACGTTGCCAACATAGGATAGGATATCATTGATTCTTCATGCAATCTTAGTACCTATAAAGAAAGTATATTATTTTCATATTGCTTTTATGGCATACTCTTAGTGTAAGGTCCAAATTGTATACACTTTAAATTTATGTATTGAATTAGTTGAGGTGATTTCGTCCAACATATTTTATCATGTGGATGCATATGTTTAGGATCATCAACACGTTTTTCGTCAAGATCACCTTACACTCATAGACAATATTTGGCGAAGCTTGGGAGACTCAATTTTAAATTCCATTATGGTAATATTTGAGGTATCATGGATCCTGTCTTGACATCTATCTTCAACTAATATAGGCTTCACAAACAGACATAATTCGATATTTAGATTGTGTCTTAATATGTTTTTTGAACTTATGACTTATGTAAATTATTTAAAGACATCGATTTCAAACATTATTAAATGCTAATCAAATTAAGATTCCATGTATTACGTAGACTATCTGAATAATAGAAAGTCAGGCTAAGGGTTTTGTCAAGCATTAGAAATGATTCTTGAGTGTCATTTACTTCTAGGGTGTAGACTTGGGTGGCGACAAACATGGTATTGGAGAAGTTTATTCAAGAGTCCTAAGGTGTCTATGATTCCCCATATGTAGAGTCCTTCTTATCAGTGTAAAAGGTGTAACATCTATAGTTAGGAAGCTACAAGTTACAGGAAATATTTCACTTTCTTTTTACTTCTATTTTGCGCGATAGAGTTCATATCTATAATGACCTTAACTCATGATAGCAAGACTTGAGTTCTAAGTTAGGGAATCCAGTGGAACCTTGAAGTCGGTCAAAAATTTCATCAAAGCACTGAAGGGGATACATGTCACGCCCCGATCTACCCCCGAGACGCGGACACCAAATGAAGGATCACAACTGATCCCAAAGCTAACCCTGCTGGTATGGTCATTAGCATACTAAAGATAATAAACTGATCGGAAACTAAATTATAATTAAATCTGAAAAGATGTGGAATAATAATATGATAAATCTGATATATATGAAAATTGATGAGTTTAATAAAAAAGAAATATTAATTCAATACTAAGTTGAATGTAACTATGTCTGAATTAAGCCTCTAAACTAGAGTAGAAATACAGGGGCAAGCCCCAACAAAATCTAGAAAAACTGAAACTAAATGTCTAAAGACTGAAAATAAATTCATGTTTGTGGTCCTTGGAGAATGAGGACTCACCACTGAATCTACTTAACTGCAGATCTAAAATCGATCTATGCGTGATTTGGATGCTAAGAACCTGAACCTATATCACGAGAAGATGTAGTGCACGTATACGTCTGTACTTGAAAGGTACTAAGCATGTAGGATAAAGTAAAGCTGAAATAAAACATAACTGAACAAGCATAAAAACAAGCATAATGATCTGACATGATAAACTACATTCTGAGCTAACTGAATGCAATGACCAATTTATAACATACTGAAACTGAATACTTAATATACTGATAAATGGTCAATATAGAGAGTCTGACTGATCTGTGGGAGCTACTAATAACCAATAATAAAATCACATGAGCTAAATGTGGAGCCCGATGTATACGCCCCATCGAAGGACCCAATATACCCTGCCAAAGCTATAAAAGCATGCTAGCGAGGTCACTAAACTGATTTCCAACAGAGGGGACTTACAACATACTTGGCCAGTAGTTCTTGGACTATTAGGTTTTGTGAACCCTAGTCTAACTCGATAATATGCTACTCCCATGGATATCGTAACTTTAATGATTATGTCTTAGTTTCTATAAATACTGGATAGCTCGAAACCGAACATGGAAACTTGTAATTATGCATTTATAGCAAAGGCATGTATATCTGAAGTGTATTAAATATCTGACCTAACATATGTATTTTAAGAACTAAAAGATATACAAAACTAGGGTTCTGAAGTTCATGTGATAATCTGAGTAATAACATGATAATCTGAGTAATAACATGATAATCTGATTTGGAACATATATTTAATAAATTCATGAAGTTCTATTAAATTTCTAGAACCCTAGGTTTAATCATGATAAGAGAATCAAAAACTGACTGAAAACTAGGGACCCAATAGGTGAAAGGAACCCACCAGTGAAATCCCACATACCTGGTGATGAAATACATGGAAAAATACTTAGGAATTTATTGCATTCTTGAACTAGGGTACTTGAGATATTTCTCCTTTATTACTTCTAGTTTTTCTAACTTTGATTTAATGAATTTACTTACATATGTTTCGATTATGTTTCTATGTTAAAACCGACTAAAATCTTGTTATTTAAGGTCAAAACAACGTAACATAATGTTTAAATAAAGTGGGAAAAGACCAAAAGACCTCTGGGTAAGTTGTTGTCGGACCACACAACAGCCAGGACTGACAGTCTATCGTCTGACCGACGCCCCGTCGTTGCGTCCGTCTACTGGGCCTGTTCGATAGGCCATTACTAAAATGGGCATAAATCTCTACTGGAATGTCTGATTTTAGCAAGGTTGGTGTCTATGGAAAGATATTTCAATTATCTATCTGTGGATAGGTAATAACATACCAAATTCATTTTGTGCTAAGAGATATTACTATTAGAAGTTGATCCACCGCATTTCCCCTCAATTGTCTGGAAATTTTCCACCTACAGATTGTAGCCCACCTACGGACCGTGCTGGTCATCAGTAGATCTTGTCAGAGAGTGGGTGAAGGGATTCTTGATATACATCATGGACTATCGACCGTCATCATACCTACGGACTGTAAGTTCGTCCGTCATCCAAGACTTAACCAATTTCTCTAGGGAGTCTTGATCGACGGTCATGGACTACGAACCGTCGTCTGACCTACAAACCGTAAGTCTGTCTATCTTCAATGATTCAACTAATTTTTTTTGGCTAAATTTTTTTGGAGTTTTTGATCCCATCGACGGTTGTGCAGGACATATAGTGGGTCAAGTTACGGTCCGTCCATACCACCGTTGGTTGCCCCTGTAGATTTTTTCAGTAAATCTGTTTTTTTGCATGTTTTATCTATGAACTGTTACATTATCTCATCCTTGGGAATATTCATCCTTTAATGAACACTAAACTAGCTGAACTAGAGAGAAAGAGCTGCAAACGCTACTACTAAACACTGAGAACTGAGTTTCTGACGGAATTGAGTTATGATAACATGAAAATACACTTAAAATGCATGTACAAAGTGAGGGAACATGACTCTAAGACTGATTTCACGCATGAATGACGGGAAAACTAAAGAGGAACTATTACCTCAAGCTTGAGTGAAATCGGAAATAAAGAAGTGAGGATACTTGGCTTTCATGGCTGCTTCTACTTCCGAAGTAGCTCCCTCTACACACTCTAAGCGACCTCTTTATTTCTGAACATTCTAACCTGACGGTCAAGAGTATCAACGGATACATCCTCGTAAGAAATACTATCTTTCACCGCCACATTCTTTAATGGCACTATAGTTGCTGGGTCGCCGACATTCTTTTTCAAGAGTGAGATGTGAAAGATCAGATGCACTATTGCTAATTCTGCTAGAAAATCTAACTCATATGCCACCTTGATAGACCTTTCCAAGATCTTATAAGGGCCTACATATCTAGGAGTGAGCTTCCCTTTCTTTGCAAATCTCATCACCCCTTTCATAGGTGAAACGTTCAGAAAAACTCAATCATCAACTTGGAACTCTAGTTCCCTTCTCCTTACATATGCATAAGATTTCTGACGACTTTGGGCTGTCTTAAGTCTATGTCTAATGAGTTGCATTTTCTCCATATCATAAAGGAATGAATCTGGCCCACTCAAAGTTGTTTCACCTACACCAAACCAACCAACAAGAGATCTACATCTACGCCCATATAAAGCCTCATAAGGGGCTATCAAAATACTTGAAAGATAGTAATTATTTTAGGAAAACTCAATTAAGAAGAAGGTGACCTTCCCAAATACCCTTGAAATCGATAATACAAGCTCTCAACATATCCTCCTAGGTCTTAATGGTAAGCTCTGCCTGCCCATCCGTCTGTGGATGAAATGTTGTACTAAGGTTAACTTGAGTACCAAGACCTTTCCTAAATGACTTCCAAAAATGAGAGGTAAACTGAGGACCTCTATCTGAGATGATATACAAAGGAACCCCATGCAACCACACAATCTCCCTAATTTAAAGCCTTGCATAGTCTTCTGCCGAATAAGTAGTCTTGACCGCCAAGAAGTGAGAAGACTTTGTCATCCTATCAACTATCACCCAAATGGATTCATGATGTCTGCGAGTACATGGTACTCTTATGATAAATTCAATATTGATCACATTAAACTTCAAAGTAGGAATATCGATCTCTTGAGTCAAACCCCCTGGTTTCTGAGGTTCTACCTTTACTTGCTGGCAATTGGGGCACTTACTCACAAAATCTGCAATATCCCTCTTCATGCCATTCCACCAATAGACTTCTCGCAGATTATGGTACATCTTAGTGGCACCTAGACGAATAAAATACCTAGATTTTTAGGCTTATTCAAGAATATTTTGTCTCAACTCGCCCACATTAGGAACACACAATCTACCCTGGTAGCAAAGTAAATCATTTCCCCCTTGGGAGAAAACCTCCACTTTTTGATTATGGACTGCACCCTTAAGTTCAAGCAAGATTGGAAAATTGTATTTCATTTCCTTAACCTCCACTACCATAGACTATTCTATTCCATTCTAAATTGTTGAACCGTTGTCTGATATGCTCAGAAGGCGAACTCGCAAGCATACAAGCATGTGAACATCCTTTACTAGCTCCTTCCTTTCCTCCTCAACATGGGCTACACTACCCATAGATAATCTACTAAGAGCATCACATACTACATTCACCTTAATAGGATGATAATGCACTCTCATATTATAATCCTTAAGGAACTCAAGCCATATCCTCTTGCAAAGATTCAACTCTTTCTGGGTGAACACACACTAAAGACTCTTATGGTCGGTGAAAATATCTACATGGAGACCATACAAGTAGTGTTTCAATATCTTGAGTGCAAATGCCATGGATGCAAGCTCAAGGTCATGAGTTGGATAGTTCTTCTCATGCACCTAAAGTTGTCTAGAAACATAAGTTGTCACCTTACCTCGGTTCATTAACACACAACCAAGGCAAACTCAGGATGCATCGCAATAGATCACATAACCATCTGAACCTTTTGGTAGAGTCAAGATAGGAGTTGTAGTCAATCTAGTTTTCCATTCTGCAAAGCTTTTCTCATAATCATCTGACTATTTAAACTTGACCATCTTCCGTGTAAATCTATTCAATGGTGAGGCTATACATAAAAATCCTTCCCCAAACCTTCTATAACAACCTGCTATACCTAATAAACTTCTGATATGTGTAGTAGAGATAGGTCTAGGCCACTGTTTTCACTGCTTCTTTCTTTTGTGAATCCACTCTAATCCCTTCGCTAGAGACAATTGACGAAGAAAAGCAACAGATTGCAACCAGAACTCCATTTACTAAACTTAGGGAATAACTAGTGATCCTTGAGAGTATGCACAATAACTCTTAAATGATTTGCATGTTCTTCGTCACTCTTAGAGTAAATGAGGAAATCATCAATAAAGATGATAAAGAACAAGTCCATGTACTGTTTGAAAACCCTGTTCATCAAATCCACGAAAATTGCAAGAGCATTAGTTAGACCAAATGACATAACTACAAATTCATAATGACCATACCGGGTTCGGAAGGCTATTTTTGGAATGTCACTATCTCTGACTATGAGCTTATGAGAACCCGATCTGAGGTCTATCTTTGAGAAATGGCTCACACCCTGAAGTTTGTCAAACAAGTCATCAATCATCGGCATAGTATACTTATTCTTGATTGTGACCTTGTTCAACTATCTATAGTCAATGCACATTCTAAGAGAACCATTTTTCTTCCTTAGGAATAACACTGGTGCACCCCATTGTGAAATACTACGTCTGATAAAGCCCTTATCTAAAAGGTTTTTCAACTGCTCTTTCAATTCCTTGAGCTCTACAAGAGCCATTCTTTATAGAGGAATATAAATAGGCTAGGTATCTGGAAATATATCAATTCCAATGTCGATTATCCTTTCAGGAGAGACTCCGGGATGATCTTCTAGAAATACTTCTAGAAATTCACAGACTACTTTAACTAACTCATGAATTGGGGTTTCAAGGATAAAATCCTTAACCCAAACTAGATGATATATATAACCCTTATATATCATCATTCTATCCGTAAGGTAAGAAACAAATCGACCCATAGGCGCTAAGCTACTATCCTTCCATTCTAAGATTGGTTCGTCTGGAAACTAAAAACGAACAATCCTAGTTCTACAAATGACTGAGGCATTAGATGAGTTTATCAAATCCATGCCTAGAATGACATCGAAGTATACCATTTCTAACTCCACTAGATCTTCTGAGGTGACTTTTTGAGAGACTGTGATAAGACAATTTCTGTATACCCATCTAGCTATAACTACGTCGCCGACTGGAGTAGAGACTGAGAATGGTTCTGACAGAGTTTGTGGACTAACATTGAATTGGACTTCTTTGTAAGGAGTTACAAAAGGAAGAGTAGCCCCTGGATCTAACAATGCATAAACATCAAGTTCAAAGACACATAACATACCAGTGACGACATCAGAAGAACCTTCCTGTTCCTGGCGAGCCTGAAGTGCATACAACCTGTTCTGGCGCTGACTGCCACCTGTACCAGATGAGTTACCCTGCTGAGTTGGGAGACATACTGGTGTTGCTGAAGTGGTAGACAGTTCTTACCATTACAACCTTTTTGACCTTGTCTAGAAGTACAATCCCTCAACCTGTAACCAGACTGACCGCACCCAAGACATCCTTTTTTTTCCTGCAAGACACTCTCCTGGATGGTTCTTACCACACATAGAAAAAGTGGGGTAAGTCTTGGTGCTTGAAACACTTCCCTAATATTTAGAGCCTGGTGCGCTACCCTTATGGTCATACCTGTTGTTGAAGGATGGAACACTAGCTGAAGAAGGGGTTGGAGCCGAAAACTTCTACTGACCCTGCAAGCGATTTCCCTCACCCAATTTCTGCTGAGAATAGTCATAGTTCCCAGTCCTAGACGTCTTATTTTCCTTAGCCTGTTCCCTAAGTTTATCACCCTCAAGCTGTTGACCATGAGTCGTAAGTCTAGAGACGTTCCTATATCCTAGTAACATCGCATTTTTTCACTCAATTTTCACCAAATTGGAAACTCCATAAAAAATCTTATTCATTTAATCCCTTGAGTCAGCAACCATGTGAGGAGCATACCTAGAGAGTTGGTTAAATTTGAGTCCATACACTTGGACTGTCATGTTACCTCGTGTTAAGTTCATGAATTCCTGAGACTTTGCCTCTGTCAACTCTACTGGGAAAACACTGTCAAGAAAAGTCTCACTAAAGCAATCCCAAATGACAGGAGTTGTATCTGCCCCCATATTCTCCTTCCGTTGAGTGTACAAGATATAAGCAACATCCTTTAACTGATATGATGCTAACTAATCCCGATCATTTCCAGTTACTTACATTACCTCAAAGATCTTATTAATCTCATCCAAGAAATTATGAGAATCCTCATTATTTTGCAATTCTTAGAACTCAGGAGGATTCATTCTAACAAAGTCATGGACCCTTGCTGCCACCGATCCACCATTTTAATTCACATGAGCATGAACCCGATTGTTCTGGTTAGTCATACTCAGAGCCAATATCTGTATGGCATTCGTAAACTCAGCATTGGAGACTTCTTGATCTGGGGCAGGAAGAGATGCATTTGAATTTATGGCGTTCGCATTCCTAGCATTAGCTCTAAGCGCAGGTATGATCTGAAACGTAGAACGTCAAGTTAGAACGGAATAAGATCATACCTCACGCATAAGATTACCAATAAAATGAACGTTTTGCTAAAATACTTCATAGCGTCCATGTCATTAGATGTGGTGCACTTCATACCCTTGAAAAGGGCTCTACTTAGTTCGACTTTTCAGACATCCTAGGAGTGTTGAACCTAGTGCTCTGATACAAAGTTTTTTGACGCCTCGAGCTATTCTCGAGACGCGGACGCGGAACCTAAGACAACAAGTGATCCCAAGATAACCCTACTGATATGATCATGAGCATACTAAAGATAATAAACTGATGCAGAAACTAAAACATAATTAAATATAAAAAGATGCAGAATACCTATATGCTAAAACATATATATATATATATATATATATATATATGAAAACTGATGAGTGTAATACAAAAGAAAAATTAACTCAATACTAAGTTGAATCTAATTATTTCTGAAATAATCCTCTAAACATGACTAGAAATACTGGGACAAGCCCCGACTAAATCTAGCAAAATTGAAACTAAATGACAAAGGAATGAAAAGAAAATCATGACTATTATCCTCAGAGAATGAGGTCTCACCACTTAATCTGCTGAACTGAAGATCAGAAATCGATCTATGCGTGATCTGGATGCTGAAAACCAGAACCTACATCACGAGAAGATGTAGCACACGTATGCGTTGGTACTTGAAAGGTACTGAGCATCTAGGATAGAATAAAGCTGGAATAAAACATAATTGAATAAGTATAAAAGCAAGTATAATAATGTGACAAGAAAACTGAATTCAGAGCTAACCAAATGAAATGACCAATTTATAACATGCTGAAACTTAATACTGAATATACTGATAAATGGTCAATGAAGAGAGTCTGACTGATCTGTGGGAGCTGCTAATAACTGATAATAAAACCACATGAGCTGAATATGGAGTCCGATGTATACGCCACATCAACAGGACCCTATATACTTTGCCAAAGGTATAAAGGCATGCTTGTGTGATCATTAAACTAATTGCCAGCAGAGGGGACTTACAGCCTACTTGGCTAGTAGTTCTGGGACTATTGGGTACACTAAACCCTAGTCCAACTCGGTATTATGCTATTCACATGGATTCTATAAATTTACGTATTATGTGTAGGTTTTTATAAATACTGGATAGCTCGAAACTGAACATGCAAATAGAGAACGGAACAATTAATCTTGTAATTATTCAATAATAACTAAGGTATATATATCTGAAGTGTCTGAACTATCTTACCTAGCATGTGTAATTAAAGAACTAAAGAAATACAAAGTTAGGGTTCTGAAATTCACAAAATAATCTGAGTAATAACATGATAATCTAAATTTGGAACAAATGTTTAATAAATTCATGAAGTTCTCAAAGTTCTAGAAGCCTTAGGTTTAATATTGATAAGAGAATCAAGAACTGACTGAAAACTAGGGACCTAATGTATGAAAAGATCCCACTAGTCAAAATCCCACATACCTGGTGATGAAATTCACAGAAAAATACTTAGGTTTTGGGGTTGGAACTGTTGGAACCTCTTGCGTTCTTGCACTAGGGTTCTTGAGATTTTTCTTTTTTCTTACTTTTAATTTTTTTAACTTTTGACTTAATGATTTGACATAGATATATTTTAAGTATGTTTCTAGGCTTAAACTTACTAAAATCTTACTATTTGGGTCAAAACAATGTAACTTAATGTTTAAATGAAGTGGGAAAATACCAAAACACCCTTGGGTAAGTTGCTATCGGACCAAATGACGGTAAGGACTGACAGTCCATCGTCAGACCGACGCCCCGTCGTCAGGTCCATCGACTTGGCCTGTTCGACAGGCCTTTACTGAAATAGGCATAACTTTTTATCTCAGAGGTCTGGTATTAGCAAGGTCGGTGACTATGGAAAGATAATGCAATTATATATATGTGGGTAGGTCATAGGAGACCTAATTCATTTTTTGGTAAGAGTTATGACAATTTGAAGTTGACCCAACTACATTTCCCCTCAACTGTCTGCAAAGTTTCCACCTACGGTCAGACTTATGGACCGTACGTCCACCTATGGAACATGTTTGTCATCTGTAGCTCTTGACAGAGAGTGGGTGAAGGGAGTCTTGATCGATGGTCACGTACTACGGACCGTTGTCTGACCTACAGACCATAATCCGTCCATCATCGAAGATGCAACCAATTTATATGGGGAGTCTTGATCGACGGTCACGGACTACGGACCATCATCTGACCTATGGACTGTAAGTCCATCCGTCGTCCATGACTTAACCAATTTTTCTGGCCTGAAATTTTTGAGAGTTTCTGATCCATTGACGGTTGTGCAGGATGGACCGTGGGTCAGGCTACGGTCAGTCGATGCCACTATTGGTTGTACCTTCAGATTTTTTTCTTTAAAGATGGTTTATGTTTGTTTTTTCTATGGGGTGTTACAATACATATTCTTTATGGTTACGTTTCTTAATTGGCAGTAATTTATACAAATCTTAATGGAACAATATTTCTTCCTCGCAAATAAGAATACAACTCCCCAAGGTGAGATATTTGGTCGGATGAAGCCCTTACCTATAATATCACTCAAATAATCTATTAACCTTTTAAACATAGTTGTAGCTCTATATATGGTGGTATTGAGTTTAAAAGGTTAAAAGATTAGCTGAGTGATATTCACGATAACGGTTTCATCTAACAAGTATCTCACCTTAGGGATCTCTAGTCTTATTCGTGAGGAAAAATAGTGTTTCCTTAGGATGTGTATCAATTACCGCTAATTAAAAAAGGTCACAATAAAGAATGACTATCCCCTTCCATGATTTGATGAATTTTTCAACCAACATCAACGTGCCACTTGATTCTCTAAGATATACCTCAAGTCTTGCTATCATGAGTCTAAAGTAAGTGAAAGTGACACCCCAAAATTAGTATGAATAACTTGTTATGGTCATTATGAATTCCTTATGATGTCTATTCTCTTGCCTCAATTTTTATGTTAAATGATATTACAAACATAGTATTTAAGCTTTATCTAGATATGTTTCTTTATGTTATTTACTAATGAAATACTAACTTATTCGAGGAAAGAGTAAAATCATTCTAATTATTTAAGAATAGTCCTCAAGACTATCAAAGACAAAAAGTTCTATGACAAATTTTCTAACTGTGATTTCTAGCTTTAGTCCATGGATTTCTTAGGCCATATTACATCAGGCGAAATGATTTGAGTTGACACTCACAAGATTGAAGCAGAACAGAGCTAGCTCAATCCTTCATCTTTAACAAATATTAGAGTTTCTTAGGCATGGATAGTTAGTATAGAATGTTCACCGATGTATTTTCATTTTATTTTGTCTTCATTGACTAAGTTGACTTAGAAAACAACAAAGTTTCAATTGTCTGACACTTGTGAGAAGAGCGTTCATGAATTGAAAAATAGATTAACCACTACTCCAATATTGACCCTACAAAAGTGTACCAAGGGTTTCATTGTCTATTATGATGAATCAGGGGTTGGATTTGGTTGTGTGTGGATGCGTCAAGGTAAGGTTATAGAATATACCTCTGGAAAACATAAGATTCACGAGAGTAACTACTTGACTCATGATCGCGAGTAAGAAGAATTAGTTTTTGCTCTCATAATATGTCTCCACTAAATCTATGGTGTTTATAGGATGTGTTCACCGAACAAAAGAGTCTCTACTATGTTTTCCATTAGAATGAACTTAATCTTACCAAAAGAAGATGGTTAGAGTTTCTCAAGAATTATGACATGAGTATTCTATATAACCCAAGCATGGCTAATGGTCTTGTTGATGCTTTCATAAGGTTGTCTATGGGAAGTATTTCTCATGTTGAGGAAGGCAAGAAATAATTGGGTAAAGAAATTCACAAACATTCACGTTTGGTAGTCTATCTGTTAGATTCAACTTAAGATAGGGTTGTGGTGATGAATGGATCTGAATAATAATTAGTGTGTGAAATAACGGAGAAACGAGAAAAATACCCACCCTTAATTGAAGTAAAGGAAAAGGTTCATAAGCAAAAGTTAATGGATTTCAAACAAATAGGAGATGATGTGTTAAGATATCAAGGTAGATTGTCTGTACGTAAGGTAGAACAACCACAACAAATGATCATGAAAGAAAACCATAGTTCTAGATATTTGATTCATCCTCTTTACACTTATATGTACAATGAATATTGAGAAGTCTATAGGTGGATTAATAGGAGAATGTTTGTTATTGCTGATTTCATTGCTAAGTACATAAATTGCCAATAAGTTAGGGTACAACACCAACGGACAAATGATGTGGCTTAGAACATACACCATCTGGAATGGAAGTGGGAAATTACTAGTATGAACTTAATTGCTTGTCCCGGTCTCACAGACAACATTATTCAATTTGTGTGATTGTGGATTGGATGACTAAATCAACCCATTGCTTGCTATAAATTCACTAGAAGATATCCTACATTGCATATCACTGACATAGTCGGACATTATGGAGTTTCTGTGTCTATTATTTCAGATAGGGTACATATTCAGTACTAAGTTATAGATGTCCTTTTAGAAAGTTTTGGGTTAGAAAGTGAACATTAAAAGTTCTTTTCATTCTCAAATTGATTGCTAAGAAGAGCACACAATTAAGAATTTAGAGCATATGTTGAGGGAACATGTCATGTATTTCAAAGGTAAGTGGGATTACCATTGGCTATAATAGAGTTTGCAAAGAATAATAGTTAACACTCTATGTGGGTGAATATTTAGATATCTTATTTGTTGAGTTGAGGTTGGTGAACCTGAGGTGATAGGACCAGACTTGGTTCATCAAGTTGTGGAGAAAGTTAAAATTAATCACAACAGGCTGAAAAAACGCAAAGTCATCGTAACTATTATACATATGTTAGAAGAAGAGACTTAGAGTTTGAGTGTTACTGATTGGTATGTCTTAAGGTTTCACCTATGAATTTTGTAAGGCGATTTATGAAGAAAGGGAAACTCGATCCCCCATATGTTTGTCCTTATATGATATGAATAAGAGTTTGCAATGTAGTTTAGGAGTTAGAATTACCGACACAACATGTAGAAGTCCATAAGGTATTTCATATCTCTTTGCTAATGAAGTGTTTCAGTGATCCTTCACATATTATACATACCAAAAATATTGGTATCAAGGACAACCTATCTTATGAAGAGACGCCCGTTTAGATTCTTCATCATCATGTTACTAAGTTGAGAACAAAAAAGTTGCATCAGTAAAAGTCTTATAAAGGAATCAATTTGTTGAGAAAGCTAGTTCAGAGGCCGAGGAGGACATGAAGAAGAGATACCCTCGTCTCTTTCCTTCAAATACAAATCATGTCCAACGTACTTACTCTTTGTAAAGTACTCTTAAAATGAGATGTTATGTTTTTATTATTGCATGTTGTGATCTTGAATTTGGCTATAAGAAACTTCATACCCTTATGATTCTTTGTTTTATTACATTCAATAAAGTATGTTTACAAGGGGGACGGGGGTTATTTTAATACCTCAAGTTTTGAAAAGAACTAAAGAGAAATTAGTACAAGTCACAAATGATTTTTATGTTTTGGGTTAATACCAAGTGGCCATATCTTTAAGCACATAAATAGTAGGTCGCCCATCGCCTATTAAATTGAAGGTCTTTGGTTCTTTTTTAACCTCCGCCAAGTTTGATTAATTTTAGAGCGGATTATAAGGTTATTCTCAATTGAGTGAAGCTTCTCTATTTAAGGCATCTCATTTGTTTTTAGAGGGTATTTTGGTCTATTCCTTTTCGTACTATGCCAAAAATCGAGTCTTAACTCTGAAAACACAAAAAATTCAATAGGAATACAACCTTCTTAAAGCCAAACCATGCCACTCCTTAGGGATATCATATTGCAAAGGATAAATCGACATTGTGCCCTACTTCAAGGACCTACTCTAAGCTAAGGAACTTGTGAAAAACTTACACCACAAGCCCACACACTACGCTGCCACCAAAAATTTAGGACAAAAAACTTTCCTAAAGGAAACCTAGCCAGTAGGTCATGTGTAAACATAGTTACCTAGTCGTAATACCAGGGCAAAATCTCCAATCAATGAAATTTGTAAAATACCAATCATGGTAAAAGAAATTTTTCATCCTCAATAAGAACCAGATTATGGATCCCACGAATTACTTTTACCCTATCCAAAAGGTGAACCTTCTTCACAAATTTCCATTTTCAAGAAGTAGCTGAAGTCTAAAACTACTGATGAACACCAAAATTTTTATTCTAAGTCAAACACCAACCTCGAGATTTTTTAACACAACACCAAAGATTCAAAAACAACAACAGAAAGACACAACAAGGAATCTGAAGGAGTCACTACTCCAAATTTTAGAAATCCATAACCAAACTCCGACACAACAAGAAAAGAGCTAATCCAAAAAGAGTTGAACTAGAAAAAATACAACTCTACAATCTAGAAGAAACTAAGGAAAAGGTATAATGAAAAAAAAAGTACTACCACAACTAAAAAAGTGAAACTACCCAACACCCAAATCTAATAACTAGCAATATCTAAGCTAATCTCCAAAGAAATCTAGGGCGTACAACACACAAAGCTCACAGTAGGGAAAGTGGGTATGGCCACCAATCAAGTAGGATAGGTATCACTACAAAAACACACAACATGTGGCAAAAAGGGAAACCTATAATCCCAATGCAACAATCACAAATAGACAATCAAGGCAAAGACAATAGAAATTACTCAACCAGTACTCCCAATTGAAACTACACATTCTAATTGATTCACTAAAAAAATATTACAAGATGCACAACACATATACAAACCTCACATTAAGTATCCATTATAGGCCTATGATAGATAATTTTCAAATATCCCAAATGATACTGAAAAACCCCAATTCACACAAAATGAACACTTAAAGGATAAATCTACAAATTGTATTTAATGATGAAATAGCTGGAGTTTCAACCTCTAGCCATCTTGCAGAAAAATAGAATGGATCATTTCCAACCTAAACCTGAACACCTAATCTTGAAATAGCAATACTAAATGAACAATATCTGACTAAAGGTACTGACAACCCATGAGACTAATATAACTGAGTAACTCTGGTCGTTGTCCCAAGTAGGGGAAAAGATTTAAACTGATAACCAAGCTTTATAAAGGTACATTCAAATCTAAACATACTATCCTGAAGAGTATTAGATGTATTCAAAGACAAGAGCAATAACTACGACCCAAGGCACTCTCTAGAGTTATTGTGAAGACCTCTCAAATCAATTCGACCTCTCAAGTATGGGCTACCCTAAAACTCTCTCGATGTTGAAGGGTGCCTCAAACATTAAGGTATGTGATCGTTTGAGGCCTTGTAGCCCTACTAACTTGTTAAAAATTTGGTGGAATGTGTTGATTATCCATCCACAACAATCAAATATCTTCATTCTGCCCATGTAGGAGAGAATAGATTCCAAAAAGTAGTTTTAGCGGTTTTCCAAAGAGAACGCACATGAGCAGTTGTTAAAAATATAAATCCATATGAATGCCATATAGCCTCCAAAACATAGGATGCATACAAGTT
This sequence comes from Solanum lycopersicum, assembly GCF_036512215.1. Classification (NCBI taxonomy): domain Eukaryota; kingdom Viridiplantae; phylum Streptophyta; class Magnoliopsida; order Solanales; family Solanaceae; genus Solanum; species Solanum lycopersicum. Next base: position 19,062,893 of record NC_090811.1, on the reverse strand, counting down.
TTCACTAATCCGCAAGACCCATCTACATAAATTACATCATTAGAATAATTCATCTAGACCTAAATCTTAAATACCGAAGTGACGCAACTTTATTTCTAAGGTCATGATGGGACCTACTAACCCTACTAGAAGGTAGGCCTAACTCTTCCAAGAGTTATAAGCAACATATCACCAAGCAAATATAACAAAAAATATAGTTTAAAACAAAGTGAAAATAATATAGTTAACAAAAAAAAATTACATAACCATCCCAAGACCCTACATCAGCCTTAAGTTAAGCATCTAGTCCAAAATAAAAGTACACGAGTTTCTCAAGATAAAGCTAAGTACATGTTATCCCAGATTATAATATAAAGACAAAGCCTAGCAAAAATAGATGGAAACCAGTAGGTGAGGATGCGAAGAGCTAACCATAGTCTCTGAAACTCTATGTTGCTCCACACAAATACAAATCAATGATGATAACTCAAATTCTTATCTACAGGGTGTAGAAGTGTAGTTTGAGAGCATACAAGGGTATCTATAGGAACAAACTAACGGAGATAAAAAGAGAACACAAAGATAAACAAGTAAGAAAGATATAAATAACAAGTAACAAAATATGATATACCAATGTAGTAAGGCAAGAAATAACAAAAATATTATACAAGAGATAAGAGGACGAGTCAACAATTTACATGGAACAAAATCCAACAACAAATTTATAAGGAACTAAGATATCAGATAAACTACCCATATTGAGGAGGACCACAATTACAATTCTAATGGAAAATCCTATTCGCTAACAAGATAATGGTAATAAAAACATAAATTATAGTCAAAACTAACCTAATCATACCCAGAAAATAAAGTCAACAAACTAAACCTGACCAGCCCCCATAATCCAAAGGAAGCAACAAATATATAAGTATACTAGTGACAAGTGATGCATATTAATGTATGATAAATACAAGAATCATAAGTTATTCTAAAACATTTAACCACAAACAACCCTATAATAAGCCTAAGGTTCCTATGAAATCGTGAAAGGATGGAACGAATAAGGAGAAAGCTAGACACCCAGCAAAAAAATTTAAATTACATGGAATCTATATGAAGCATTACCTAAGAAGCTCAATCAAGACAATAGACCAAAGCCAATTTTAAACGCTATGAATCCACTACAATAGGGCTATCCACTCCCAACATTCCTTCAAACACCACCACAATATCTTATTATCGTTCACTTAATCATCCAGAATGTTTTCACATTAAAATCACAATAATATGATATGGACCCAAACTTGAGTCAAAAAGGAAATGTGAAACCTGTTCTAAGGATCCAAAAGATGGTTTCAGCAAAAGGTCGAAAGTCGTAGCCCGAGATTTTGTTCCAAAATCAAACACAATTTCGGGTTCAGAATAGTTAGAAATAAACACATGCACCACTACACATATAACCTCAAATAAAATGACAAGGTGGCCAACTTAACATTGATTGTACCTCAATTGGAGTCTCACCAATAATTTCTTGGAAGTCTCCCATGTAGCCACAATCCCAAAGAGCCACAAGCATTTGAATAACCTTAATTTAAGCAAAATAAGGGAGAAATAATCCTTAGGAGATTTGAGATAGTGTTGATCGTGTTGGTATAAATTAAAAAGTAGTAATTTTTCCATCAGTGACATGGAAGATCACCGTGAACGCATCCAGCTCAGCTCCATGGCTCTATAAACATGGAATCCCTCACGTTAATGTCACTTAGCAATCCTCAGGGCTTTGTGAACGTTGTTGTCATAGCGTGAAAGTGTAGGGACGAGTTCCACGGCATCACGAATGCAGCCTGGCCTCCATGTAAGTTGGAGTATGGATGATAACCCTTCACAAACACAATCTTATGTGCGCAAACATAAAGGCATCACATGGATGTACCAACAACCAACATACATTTGAGCTAATTAGACGTCGAATTCTCCAACAGAATGCCCTTAGTTATGTTTAGAACCCCTTATCCGCTAAAAATATATGCTACCCAATAAAATTCAACTTTCTAGGCTCAACAAAACCGTTGAAACTTCCATCCGAGGTAACCTCGATAAAAAATGTCCCACCTCATGTTCCATTTTTGTCAAATTCCATAAAAACTCAAAAAGAGGCCAAAAGCATAAGAAACAACATGAATATTTATTCTATACCAAATTAGACATCCTACAACTAACTACACTAACAAAATTCTCATCAGAGCATGTTTACCATGAATGTTGACCAAGGTAAAATTTAGGCTTAAGTTGAAAGTTAAAATTTCCAATCGCACAAACTCACACCTATATACTCGAGAGCCATGTCAACAATGCTAGTAGCCTTACATGACTTTTTAGGACCTGATGGAATCTTTGAAATTAGATTCTGACGTCCTCAACCTACATTTTTGAAAGAAAAATGTCCTTTTAAGGGAGTAAATTTCCAAAACAAAGAAATTTGCAAAAAAACTAAAATGAATGACCTGAGGAATGAAATGCTAGTCGCAACAAGGAAAAAGTGATTTAGGGGTAACTACATGAAATATCTAAATTCTAAACAGATAGAAAAAAGAAGGAAATAACATGGACGTTCATTACAGTCTCTCACATTACCAAATAAATTATATAACTTAACTCTAGTTAATATAATTTTGTATAAATATCAATAAAATAATAGTTTATTTATTCAAGTTTAATTTAAGAGTTCTTTTGAGTTAAATAGTTTCATTTTATTAATCCACTAAAGTAGTTGTATAAAGGAAAAAGTATCTTGTTAGACATATATTCATACCAAATTTACTATCAATTTACAATTTAAAATAATTGGATATATTATCTCTAATTAAGAGTTCTCTACCATATATTTAGAAAGTAACTTATATTTTTGCTATCAAATACAATAAATAGGGGAGTGGCAACCGAAATGGTCAGGGACACAATCGAGATAGTCATGTATTACGTATAGGTATGAATCACACTATATAGATGTACATATATATATATGGTTTTATTCACATGTATTTGGTATCCGAGATACGTAGAAGAGTGGAAAGCCAGATGGAAGGGAGGGGATCCAGATTTTTTATGTATTTCAAATACATGTGAATCTACTGCATATAGAATATCTAGAAAGAATTAAACCTAATTTTGAACTCATGTATCCTGATATACATGTATATAGACATATCGAGTCATATTTCGACGCACTAAAATCTAGTGAATTCATATTATTGCAAACATAAATGTATCTCAGTAAATAGATCGTAAAATAGTGATATTCATGTAAGTTTTTTTAAATAATTAATTAATTTATAATCGATTAAATTAAATATGTTGTGATAGACTCTCAAATTTCAATTCTTACTGTTAGTTGATTTTGGTATAAGGCATAAGTACCACCAACCCTACACTATAAACAAAATCTGAGTGACGCATCTTAACTTATTTAGTGTAACGATTCAAACCATCGTGATTGGCACCCACACTCATCGTCTTGTGGGGGAACGACTACTAAAATCGAAACTAAGAAACTAAACTACAACGAAGGTAATTAAGTTACGAAAATAATTTTAATTAACTAAATATAAACTTGATCATGGGTCTAGCAACGTATAAACATCAAACATAAGGACTTTTATCATACCACTGAAAACACTTGGAGAGCTATCATGCTCTTGCCGGCCAATGATTGCATAGAGGCGTTTGCCCCTCCACTAGTACCAAAAGTGGCTCCTCTTGGTGCAACTCTTTCTTGTGGAGCAGTTGCTAAAGATTGGGCTCTGTTGCCCAAATTTCCACTACTCTGCTTGTTAGGGCACTCTTTCATGAAGTGACCTTCTTGACCACGCTTGAAGCAACCTGTCTGGCCATCCTAACATTTATCTAGGTGAGTTCTACCACACTTAGCACAAGAAAGAGACCAACAACATCCCTGTGTCACACTTCCTTGAGAATATACTGGTCTGGCTCTTAAATTCTATGAATTCTGTCCATCATTCTCAGCTTTATTTCTCAGTGCATGTGCACTAGAAAATGATGGTGCAGGCTACTTTTGTTTCTTAAATTTTTGTCCATTCGAATCACCTTTCTGTTGCCCAAACTCATTCCGTGTCTTAGCTTTTTTGTGTATATACTCTTCTCTATCCCTCATATTCTCCTCTTCAATCTTCTGCACATAAACTATCAACCTATATATGTCCATGTTGCGTTTCAGCATCGCATCTCTTCCCTCTTTGCTTGATGCAAGACTAAACCTAGCAGCAGACAAGCTCATTTTTCTCCTCACGTCCTTTTTCATTGTAAGATCATAACGGTGTAGTCGGGTGCACTTCAACCTATATTCATGCACACTTATAGAGTTCTATTTCATTATAAGAAACTATCGTACCTTGTCCTCTTTCAACTCTCGGGAAAAAAGCTCCCCAAGAAAGCCTCTTCGATACAATCCCCATTCAGATGTGGTGCATCCTCCTCTATGCCCTTCTGCAACTAATCGAACAAAGTTCTAGATATATTCTTCAGTTATTATGCAACTAGCTCAACTCTTTCAGCATCAATGACATGCATCACATAAAAAAACCTTCTTTATATCCTCAAAGAAATACTCTGGATCCTCACTAGTGCTAGAACCGGTGAAATTTAGAGGATTCATTCTCATAAATTCATGAATCCTCAAGGTATCAACCTCTTATTGTCGAGCTCCTCGTTATTTCCAAACTTGGCTAGTCACTTCTTTGTTTATCATCCATATAGCCTCAAGGAATTGTAAATTTGTGACTTTTCCTGTAGGTTGCATGTTTGGTTCATTATGTACCTATCGCTCCATAATATTTGTTCTAGTTGGATGACCTCTTGCTACTCTTTGTGGAGACATGATGATCTTAAACACATTCAAGGACAAATTAGAGAGAAACTTTTTAGAGAATAAACTTTAACGTATGAATAGGAATATTAACAAAGTGATTAATTCCAAATTTTGCAGCCTCCTAATAATAGATGTGGTGCACATCACAACGATAACTGGGGTTCTTGAAACGATGCTTCATAGACTACCTAAACTTTTGAACTCTCTGCTCTAATACCGAGTTTTGCACTCCCCAAGCATACATTTTGGACATGCGCGGTACCCTATGGCCGTTGTTGGCCTTCAACGGACCCTTGTCTTGTCTAACTTAGCTTTCCAAAAGACTCAACTCAACATAAGAATCATTCTCATAAAAATAACTTTAAATAGATATCTTTGTCAAAATGTCATTTAAGTCTCATAGTTGAATGTCAAAAATGCAAATGAAGAGAGACTCAAAAATTTAAACTGTCTGACTGTCTATCTGTCTATGAAGCCTCTATAAGATACTTTAATCTTCTCTTTTCAGATTCTCTTCGCTTGTTCTAGTTCTACAAAAAAATTTACGCATGGACCAACAATCAAAGGTATAATTATTCGAATTTTAAAAAACCCAATAACCCTATACAAAACCCAACATCCTAATACAAAAATAAGGTCTTTTCCCACCATAATTCTTATATCAAAACCCTTCCCCATCAATGATAACCTAATAAAAGAGGTTCTATTGTTTGAAATACGGACTCAGGGTGTTAAAATCATTACTTAAGCCTCTAGAATGGTGAAATATTGTCAAAAAATTTTCTGGGGTCATCTCCCTAGCTCTAAAAATCAAAAATTATCAAATAAAGTCGTTTAGGGGTTTATTTAGAAATTAAAATAGTGTTGGCCCCCCTAGAGAGGACCCATCCCTCTATAGAGCCCGAAATTCCACTAGAGTGGCATAAATGGGGGCATAATGTACCATTCACGCAAAGATTATTTTCAGGAGTTTTACTCGCCCAAATTTAATTCCATAAAGTCTAACATGTTTGATATCGTCTAAGTTATCCATTCATGTAATCAAATTCATAATTACATCTCAAATTCATTATCAGATTTCTCCACATCTCAATGACTCCAATATCGTCCAAATCTGAACTAGGCAAGGAATTCCAAGTTACTACCAAAAAGTTTTCTTGCCCAATTCCTTATTCATTGTTTTTCCATAAGTATGGAATCGAGTTAATACAATCAACACAGATTAACCCATCACTCATCCCCGAGTGATCAACTAGGAAAAACTTGGCTAAAATAAAGGTAAATTAGCATTTGAAACATAGAATTACTAAGGATACATGTCTCGCATTCCCTTTTTATTGTACCTCATTAACCCCTAAGGGTTTCACACCCCTAACTTGAAACCAACCAATTGAACAACTCCACATCCTCTCTTACAATGCCTCAATGAAGTCATCTTAACACTCGAGTGATAAATATTGTTGTATATAAACTTAAATAATCGACAAAGTAAATAAACAAGAACACTGTAATTGATCATACACACTTCTGTCCCATGTCGTAAAGGATCTTGATACAATCATCAAGACTAATATTTTCTCGCATGAGTATGATAAAATTCTAAATCAATTCTCGCTAAATCAACCAACAAACTCACACTTATAATATCAAAAAATTTATAGTTATTAACAACATCTCCACCCCCAAAACATAAATTTTCATAAGCTTAAGCCACAAAAGTATCAATCATTACATATCACATACTCTTTGAGAGATACATCCAAATATACAAACCAACAAACCATACAACAACACTATCGAAATGCTAGATTTAGTAATTGTATATTACCTCTGAAGAATAGAAGCGTTTTATTCAATTATCCCCACATTGAATCACAAACATTCAATACATGACCACAATGACTATGTCACGCCTTGAGCTTACACCCTAGATGGTGCTGACACCCAATGACCATTGTTGACCTTGAAAGGACCCTTGGCCTAACTTACTTAACTCAGCGGAAGACTTAACTCAATATAAGAATTACTCTCATCAAAATAACTTCAAATACATATCTTGGCAAAAATGGAAATTGAGTCTTACGACGGAGTATTAGAAATGCAAATAAAGAGAGACTAAAAAACATAAATTATCTGAGTGTCTACCTATCCGTGAAGCCTATATAATACTATGATTAATGTTGGGACAGACCCCACGACATTCTTCAATAGAAAAACTAAAAAACATTAAATATGTGTCCTCCAATATTCAATGAGGCTCACCACTATTTCTGAGTGCTATGCTAGATCAGCGAGGCTGAGCATGATGCTACGATCCAGGTCAACTACCATCAGTGCATTGAATGTACAAGTATGCGAGTTGAAATGCTAACAAAACATAAGCTTGAACACTTACATTGGCTTTGCTCAACTCATTAGTAACTTAATTTAATATAAAGCAGGTGTCAATATGCAATATATGTAAAATCTTATAAAATAATAAAAACACTTAGTTCGTTAAAGAAAATGCAATATAAGACTCAACTTTACATATGCATATGATATAATATAGTTTATGTGAATGTTTCTCTAAACGACAACCACCATTACGAGCCTAAGTGGTGCTACGGTGTCTTGCCCACAGTACCATAGATGTCCTATATTTTGCCGTCATATAGAGCTGCTTGACATAGTGAATGAAATAGTTTAACTTATGAGATCATATTAAAGGTATGACTCGTTATACCCATGATGGCGATATTGTTTTTATGGATACTTGAGTTAATACGAAATCTCATACCCACATCGTTGTTCAATATTACTCCAGAAATATACTTTCGCTCATGTTTTTAAAAACAACATCCATTCTTTGGACGGAGATAATTTCTTAACACTTAACTTTAAAAACTCTGTTGGAATCGATGTCTTCTTTTCTTGTTAAAAACTCTATTGAGAAATCTGAGTCTCCTCTTAACTAAAATGTGAAAACATTTATAAACTATTAGGGAATACTTAGTTCCCTTATAACTTTGTAGAAATGAACTCAACTTTTATACTCTTTGCTTAACTTGAAATTTTTGGTTTTAAATCACCTTTTAGGGATTTCTTGATTCCCTTATATTTCTTGAAGGACAGACTTCAACTTTTTACTCTTTACATTAACTTGAAACTTGACCCTTAAAACAAAGTTAAAAAGATTAATAGACTCTTGAAACACATATAAGAACTTTTATTTAGACTAGCTTCTTAACTTTAGACTTGACTCTTTAACTTTTTTGACTTTGATCTTAACTTTCCTTGAATTATATTATGGATTCAAGTTTATGATTTGTGTTTGTTGGTGATTTCTAGGTGTTTATAAGTCATTTAAAGTAATTACAATCACTAGAAGGTGTTAATATACCTTAGGAGAACTTAAGAGGTCTAAACTACAAAAACTGCGCGAAAAATGCCATTAAGGGCGGGCCGCCCTAGACTAGTTGGTTTGAGGCACCTCTCTGTCAAACTGCAGGCGCGCCGCCCCAGTACTTCTGGCATAGATGGGGTGCGCCACACCTAGTGCTTTCCTAATCCTCCTGAACGTCTTTTTTCTCTTGTTTTCTGATCCTAAATCGCCTAAACCTCGATAGTTCTATTACCAAACTCTTAAGATCATCAATACCTTCATTACCTAGTTGATGTATCTCAACAAAACTTGAAAATTACGAATCAACATCAATGAGTATTCAAACAACTCAACCAATCGGGATTCGACAAGAGTCATCAAAAATTCACTATTAATTATGTAAAACAATTCCAAAACAATTGAATTGAAACAATTTGGTGTGTGGATTAATTAACCCAACACGAAGTATCGCACATACATTGATAGGGATCACCCTCGATAAATTCCACATAAAATTCCACTGCATTCTTGGCGAATCCTTGATCTTTGTCCCTACCCTTCTTTTCTTCTCTCTATTTTAAGCCTTAAGCGTAAAGTTAAGCTTTTCAATCTGAGTAGAAATGGTTTTTACCCCAAATAAATCACTAAAACGAAATAGAAAATAAATTGGTGAAACGGCTAGTTTGCCCTTCCTTAAATCCGGATGGAGACCTTCCTCAATCTAATATCCAAACTTTCAATAGACATATCTCCCTCATATGATATTTAAAATGTGCACACTTGGAGGCATTGGAAAGATATCTCCAAGGGTTTCCAATTATATCAAAAACTACTTCTAACTTATCCTGAGCTAGGAGTTATGAACATTTGAAAATGACCAAAACTCACTTTCTTAACTAAGGAAATTTTCCAGATATTCCCCTCTTTCCAGAAGTGGTTATTTTTAGTTTCTTACCTTACTCTAAGACATTTTAAGTTAAGAGATGTTACAGACTTGATGAATATTAAGATTATTGAACTATCATAATAATGCATGGTAGCTCTTCTAAAACTTCATAAGAAAGGTGATACATGCTAGGCCAGTAAAATACTTTACAACTCCAAGACAAAACCACATAAACCATATGAAAAACTTCTTCTTCCCAACTCATTCCACTAAACCAAGAAAACTTCACATGATAAGTTAACCTGATCCACGGCTAGAGATTTACCTACAAAATGAAGAACACGTGTGACCATAGCTAGTTCATCACACTCATAACCATGTACAAAATAAAATATATGGTCATGTAAGAATTTAACGAATAAAAAGAAAGGTTTTCCTTCGACTGAAGCTAACAGTCTTAATACTAACAACCATTATAACACTTCGATTATTAACCTTACTATAAGACAACACTTTTAGAATTAAAACCTTCTCTTGATACTTAAACAATAAAAAGTAGTAAACTTAATAACTCAAACTAAGTGTAAGTCTTTTCAAATGCTTAATACTTAATACAAGTGACCATTCCACACCTTGCAAATTCATACCCTTAAAAAATATAAAACCACAAATATAGATTTTCAATTAAAATCTAATTTTCAATTCAATTTTCAAGCACAATCCCTTTATCTATCAATATTAGCTTACACCTCGAAGGTTTTAATGAATTCACGGATCTTCGATTATCATGGACCGCATTCCATAAACCTCACGTATATTTTGCTAAAATTCAATTGTACTCATTATTAACTTAAAACAAAAACAAAGAACCTATCATCACACCAGAGCTAATGTTTGTACACTCATTTTCAGGTCTTTCTTCAATAATTTTAACTAATATGATAACCTTGTGACCCTATTACCATAGTAAGAGAAAAACGAAATAAATCACAACTGTTTGAACATAATTATCTACCCTTGTGAAGATATCTCTTTAGCTTTTGCAATCAAATAAAATATTATTTCTCTGACCTCTCTCTAAAAATTTTACTACATCCCACTATATCTTCATTATGACTTTAGATCTATAATTTCTATTTGAATGGTGTCCTACAATGTCTTAAAACAGCCATAGAATCACATTACACACGGAATATTAGAAAAACTACAACGTTAGATACTCGCACAAATCGTAATAACTGTAAAAAGTTTACTTAACCAACACTCTCTTTATATATTCATATCCCGTTAATATCCATCACGAACTCTAATTACCATTATGCTCAGTCAGCTCAGACTATCACTTCAAGTAAACATTTCCATTGATATAACGCCTCAAACTCATCTATAGTCACAAAATTGTTAAGATGAAATCACATGTCCTCATATCACCTTTCTTGTTGTTAACAAACATTAAAGGACCACCGCACATGGAAACACTAGGTCGAATGAATCCTTTTATCAACAAGCCCTTGGATTTGAGTTTTAAGCTCTCTCTCAATTCTAACACCTCATGAATAGACTTAATAGAAGGGGATTCGACCTCAACCTCCCAAATATGAGACAATTATGCCAAAAGATCATATCCCAAAAGTTTCCTAGACCTAATGAAGGATATGATCTTAGTTATCTTAGACTTGTGCACCCCTTCCCACTCTAATCATTACCTACCGAGTATCTCTAAAGTAACCGACTTAGCATTACAATTAAGCTCGATATAATAATGGGACAGTCAAGTCATGCCTAAGATTATATCAAGTCAGTCATATCCATAATAATCAAATCAAGAAATGTCTGAAATTCCATAAACCCGATAGGAAAAAAATGATATACATAAGTTACTATGACTGACTCTTCAACTAGGGTGAAAACATGGATGGGAGAATCAAGTACGTCAAAAACCACATCAAATACCAAGTCAACTAAAATGACATGTACGAATAAGTAGAATTTGAATTAATAACACATTAGTTATCTAGTCAGAAACAAGCATAGTACATATGACCCATGCATTATACAACTCAACCTCGATCTTGCCCGAGATAACATCAAAATCACCCCTACCAACTTTATTGTCAATCTCGTCATATGCCCAAGTTCTCCACAGTTTTAGAACACTTCACAACTTATATTCGATTGTTAAACACTTTATAAAATTGCGAGAATTAGTTCATATACAATTTGGAGTAAATAATTATGACAAGAAAATAGGGGAGACATGGCTGAGATTCTGTCTCGTCTCTCTCACTCTAGCGGGATAAATCCCATTGTACCTGCCCTGCTCTGGCGGGAATACAACGGAATTAGAACCCATGCAAGAATTTCTGGGTTCTTTTCCCGCCTTGTATAGTTTTCCAGGGTTCCCATTTTACCATTCAATCGAATTTCTAAATTTTTTCAAGATAGTATATACGATACTCAATTCATATTGTTGTAAAGAACTCAGCATCACAACACACACCTCCCCAGGATACACCTAGACATTTCATGATTAATAGCTACAATTTATCACAACGAATTTCACAATTTTCAGGGAATTACTCTTGCATAACTTTAACCACCAAACCAACATATTGAACATATCAAAGTTCAAACACACATTTACTGTGAACATAATAATAACATCATTACGTTAGAGTAATTACAACTTCACATTCGCATTTAATTCAGACAACCAGATGCACCCATTCAAAGTTCGCAAGATACAGTTTGCATATAAGCGAATTCGTTATTAGTTATTTTGCTCCATAGATGAAACTTAGTGATGATCCATGCCTTATACGATCACTAAGTCTAGATAACAATTGCAACCTTGTTACTTCAAATTTTCATGCTTGTGTACAATCTAGTTCACTTAATTGATTTATCAATTGGAATTGGGAGATGCCAATTGACTCAAATCATACCACAAGTGACAATAGTAGCTATCGAGCACCATAAAATTTCTAATTTCGATCACAAAACTTTGCCATACCAAATTCTTTACTGCCTCATTCTTAAATGAGGTTAGTCATACCTTAAATCACTCTTAGAGAAACTGATGCACCTTGCAATTGGTCAAAAATTTCATGTATATGAGGCAATGGCTACTTGTTCCGAATGATAATCCTATTCCTTTTTTAGTAATCTATGTGTATCCTCTCTTGATACTTAAGGTGTTGCAACTTTTGTTGCTCTAGTTCGGACCATGGAATGAAGGAGGAAAGATACCAATTTGTATCACCCATATACCAATTGGATTCAAGTCATAGCACGAAGGAGTTGAACGAAGTGAGTTTTTCCTGAAGTCCTATAGCCTCTCAAAGAACAATACGGACGTCATCGTACCATTACGGAACTCTTTAACTGACTCATTTTGGTACAATGAGATTAATGAACCTATGATCTGATATAAATTTATCACGACTCAAACCATCGTGATTGGCACCCACACTAACCATAAGGTAGGAGAACCACTAATACAATCCGAACTAAGTACCTAAACTAAAACTAGGCAAATAAGTTACGGAAACAAGTTTAATTAACTTAACAAATGCGGAATTAAATACTTACAACCCGAAAGTAATTGTACCAAAACTCTACGAACAACAAGTCTAAGAACAAGGGGTAAAACCCCGAAACAAAAAAATACCATAAAAATAAGATTGAATCCAAGAAGAGTGGACTTAAATAAAAAAGAACTCAAGGAAGCCTAGAAGAAGTAGCTCACCTTTGAATTGGAAACAACCACTAATCTTCTAAATGAGGTTTGTCAAGAGTCACTGAAAGATACCATGTACTCTACAAAAATTTAAAAAAGTGTCGTATCAATGCATAGCAACAATGTACTGGTATGATCACGCGACACCTCGTAGAATCTATACACCTCACCACATGCTAACGTACAGACACATAGTTCCACCTAGACCCTATCATCAAGGATTTAACACCCTCTCACAATATTGAATATAACATGCTTCACCATAAACACCTCTAACAGTTAGTTGGTCCTCTCAAAAAAACAAATCTCAAAATTGTTAGCTTGCCGAAACGTGGCAATCTTATCTCGAAATGTGCCAGAACATGGCAACCCGATCTAATATTTTTGTCAGAATGTGGCAATCTAATCCAAGTTAGCTTATTGAAATGTGGAAATCTGATTCCCATACACATACTACAACCACAATCACAAGTATATCATCAATATCATACAAAAAGCGGTGATTCATGGCATACAAATACTCAATTATCATCATTTACGATCAGGATGGTCAATCATACAATATTCACATTTATACATGCATTATAACGAAACAATTAAAAACATATATCACACAAACATGAAATCACAATCATCATCTACGTCGAATCCATGTTTGAATCCCTATGACACTTGAACCATCTTGTTTCGGATTCTTTCCGCTTGTTCTAGGTCTACAAAAATTAATGTACACAAAGATCTACAATCAAAGCTATAATTATTAAGATTATAACAAACTCAATAAACCTAGACCAAACCCAAGATCCTAATACCCAAATTAAGGCTTTGTGGACTATAATTCTCATATCAAAACCCTTCTATCGATAATAACCAAAAAATATAGGTTCTACGAATCAAAAAATAGATTTGGGGTGTTAAAATCTAACCTTTAGCCTCAAGAATGATGAAAATCTATCAAGAATTCATCTAGAGTCTCCTTAGCTCTAAAAATTGAAAAATGACAAATAAGGTTGTTAAGGGGTTTATTCATAATTCTAATTCGTGTCGGGCCTACTACATAGGACCCATCCCTCTATAGAGGCGTTGCTGCAGCTCCCAAAATCCCACTAGAACGTCCTCAACGAAGACAAACATTTACCCATTCACACTAAGATCATTTTTAAAAGTTGTACTCGCCCAAATTCAATTTCGTAAAGTCGTACACGTTCCTTATCATCTTCGATATCCATTCATGTAATAAAATCAAGGAAAAGATCTCTAATTCATTATCATATTTCCCTACACCTTAATGACTCTAATTTTGTCCAATTATGCACACAAAATTTCAAGTTACTACCCCAATGTTTTCTGGCCCCAATTCATTCTTCATTAACTTTTTCACCACGACGGAATCATGTTGTTACATCTAGTATCCTATTATCCCTGAACTCATTTTATTTTGTATTATTGTTTACCTTTAGTGATTATCTGACACCTCAACAAGGTAAATTACTTCATTTATGCATCACTTGACTCCGTATGAGTAATTATTTCATTCATTTTTTAAATATTTAACATTTTGTAGTTTAATTTTTTTTAAAAAATCTTGAAATTTTCTTTATCTTGTATTTGAATTAAGTTAAACCACACAATTTGTTTTAACTATTTTTTCCTTGTGTTTAAATATTTTTCTTCATTTCTTTTACTATTATTCATAATTATTTAGATTTCTCAGTTTATCTAAATTATAATTTAACTTCTATGTCTTTCTGTTTGATTTAATTCAAAAATTAATTTCAAAATTGTATTTAAAATAAATTAAATTTAAACGGATATAAAAAGAATTGTATAAATAAAAAAAACAAAAGAAAAACTAAAATGTCAAAATTTAAAGAAAACTTTTAATTAGTTATTTTGAAAAATATACACATACTTATGAAAATAATAAAAAGTGAAAAGATAAGAAATTAATGGAACGGAAAAAAATAAAAAGTTAAAAGCGTGGAAGAAATTAAAATTAATATTTACAAAGAATGAAATGGAAAAAAATAATTATATAAAAACTTTAATGTTAATAATTACGTGCACTAACAAATTGTAAGTATATCAATCAAAAAGAGACATGGGTCAAACTTTATAGAGAGTTGCCTTCAAGAGAGTTTGCACTATCATTGTCATGTCACTTTTGTGGTGTGTTTATTCAATTTTTATATAAGTTAGAGGGCTAATTGCATACTAATTAAGTTTAAGTGTATTGATGGAATTTTTGTCATAGATTGGGACTACTTGTGCATTAACCCGTCGATTTTCAATATGATTACATAAATGGAAAATGGTCATTTTATTCTTGTGTTATGAAAATCAATTACATATAGTGTTGTTTTATAATTTTGATCAAATATATCCTTTTTTTATACTGTTGATCAAAGCATACTATATATCTATTATGATTTGGTACAAATTTTCCCTTAATTTTATTGAAAAATCACGTGGCAAGCTTAGAAATAAATGACCCAGCATAACTTATTTTTGAAGCCTATCAATTTTATCAATCCCCATACATTTTATCTACTCTGAGATTTTTTTATTTTCATATTAAATTATACATTTAGGATCTCCTCTATAATTAATAAACATGTGGTTGTTAATAATTGTTTCATTCCAACGAGAAGAAACTTGATTTGAGCTAACTGATGGAATTTACGTGTTGGAAAAACACGGGGTTCAAATTGAGTTGGTATTATTGAAAAAAAAAGGATATTATAAAAGAACAAAAAAGTTGAAGTGGAAGAAATTAGTCTCAATGGGGTTAATGGGTGGGTTTGTAGAAAAGCCATGTAACACCTCAGATTCAAAAAGGTCAAAAAAGTCAACATTCTCCAGCATTAGGTGCAAGTTTCGACGAAGCCACCTACATTCCATAGACTTAAACAAGGACTGTTGGTCAACACCGTGGTTGGGCAACCTAATATCCCGAAATATCAAGCTTCAATACTTTATCGATAATTCATCATAACAGTGCATAGTTTATTGTATGAGTCGTGGGTAGGCTTATTAGGTGAGTCCAAAACTTAGAGAGATTCTTAGATCAAACTTTGAGACCCATTGTCAAGAGTCGCGACTCATCAAGGGAACCACAATCCATATGTGTCTCATCAGTCAATGTCAAAGGATTATGGTATTTGACCCAAAACAACGGTCAACCAGCATGTTTAATGGTTCAACCTATGGACAGTAGGTTATGCCATCAATGAGTGTCAATAATTTTTTCTTAAGCTCTTTTGGATCTTTACCTAACAATGTATCCTAATACTATGTCTTTTTACCCTCCATCTAAAGACTTATATATGTATTTTTTTTACCTACATGTTTCTCTAATTAAAAGCATTCTCTCAAATTCCTTAAAGAACAACAAGTCTTCCTCTCAATATATTTATCTCTCTAGAAAGCTTGAAGAAAAAGGAATCAACCTAGGGTTTCAAGTAAAGTCTCCTAATCCTCCAATAAAAGTGTGATTTTTCCATTGATGTATGATAATTTTCATATATGGAGCCCTTTTCCCAATAAAATTCCTAAAAATTTTAATTTATAAAGTTATAAATTCCAATTGAGTTAATGTTATGTCCATGTGAAGGGTTCTATTCAATGTTAATTTATTCTATTGCTTTATGATTTATTCAGCATAATTGAGATACTTCCATATTTTAAATTTGAATCCCCATGAACCCTGTCACATGCCATTTAAATTTTTTGAAAATTTTTGATTTATACATTTTGAAAGAAAAAGACTTTTTCCTATTGAAGTGATATTTTGAAAAGGGATAAATTTGATTATTCAGAGTCGCCACTTGGAATTGAGTTTTGTGTTTCAAGTCACCGTATTTAAATCCCTGATTAAAAGGAAGTTTGACTCTATTTTTATTGGTCTGCGAACTAGCAATTCGGGTAATAAATTCTGTTGACCGAGGGGAAGGTGTTAGACACCCCTTGAGTCACATGGTTCTAGCATGATCGCTTTATTGACTTTTGTATGACTTGACTTAATTTTGTATATTTTATTATTTAACTTAATATTAGAGTTGCTATTCACCCAAATTTATTTTTAAATTATTTGAAACTGACTTATTTTTTTTAAATCGTCTTATTTTTTTTGGTGTACGTTCATCAATTTTAAACTTGAAATATTTGTATATTTTTTTTTTTTAATTTTTGTGTATATTTGTATATATATTTAGGATATCTTGATAAAACTAACTTCAAATCTTATAAAATTTTATTTTCTTATTATTTAAATCTAAATAAATAAATAATTCTAATTTAACTTGAACTCTAAATACCTTTTTTCCACACAAACTCTAACTCTTAGAAACTAGATACTATTATATATTCTACCTATAATAACACTAAAATATAGGGTTGTTACAAGTTTTAAATTAATGGATGCACAACAAAAAATAAAAAAATAAGACCTTTTAAAATAAATAAGCCAGTTTCAAATAAGTTTAAAATAAATCTTAGGTAAATAATAATTTTATTATTAAGTTAAATAATATAATGTTCAAAAAATTAAGTCAAGTGATACTAAAGTCAATAAAGCGAACGTTCTAGAACCACGGGATTCGAGGGGGGCCTAACACCTTTCCCTTGGTCAACAGAATTTCTTACCTGAATTTCTAGTTTGCATACCAATAAAAATATAGTCAATTTTTTTATAAGGGATTTAAGTAAGGTGACTTGGAACACCAAAACTCAATTTCAAGTGGCGCCTCTGAACAATACTATTTCTTTTCAAAATGTCACTTTAATTGGAAAAAACTCTTTTTCCTTCAAAACAATAAGATCGAATTTTTGATAAAAAAAAGGGGCGTGACAGATGGCTACTCCGCTGGGAAACTGACTAGAATTCGAGGTTTAAATATTGATTTATGTATGACTATAATTTATTTATTTATGTTTTTGGATATTATATTTATTTGTCTTAATGTGCTAATTATTTATTTATTTAATATTTTGATAATATTTGAATTGCATTATAATTGTCTTCCCTCACAAACCATTCTGAGTCTTCTATAATAATAATAAGAAAATTACGATTGGGTACCCTGCTTCTAAAAAGATAGCCAGTGTATCTTCGTTCCATGGTGAAGAAGTTTTAGTCACATATGTATAGGATGAGGAGCACCTTGCACAAAGCTGGAAAGAGCTGCTACAGGTACGTTGCTACTCCCTGACTCGAGTTGTCCGCTCGTTTTACAGCCAGTGTAGATACTTTTCTCCACAAGTTAAACCTTAGTAGAACTGAAACCTTCAGACATGATATCCTCACTAGGATCCGCTTTATCTGCATCATGTGCATTTAACTTAGAGAAACTCGGCATGGGGGACCAATCTGACTAGGACAGGTACCTTTTCATGAGACCATCATGTGCATTTTTGTGCTACTTGTGGTATTAAATTGAAGACTACAACAAATGTTGACCGTCTTTAAGATAATCGACTAACGCAATAAATGTCTATTTTTACCCACTTTCGGCCAATGATTCAAGATAAACAAATTAATAACACACACACACACACACATACACATAATCCTCAATTTTATTTTCACTTTTATAAAATAATGCATAAATAATAATAATAATAATAATAATAATAATATTTCTCTTTTAAATTGTACATGTACATTCGGTTTGGGTTTTAATCCAACTAGATTTCATAGAAAATGGTCAAAATATCATGATGGAAATTCTTGAAATTTGTCGAAGCTGATCCCCCATATTGCTCAATCGTTCATTAAATCTTGAGGTGAACCGTGTCCAAACTTACCAATCAAAAATGATGTGGGTGGAATGTGTCAATGTATCACGGAAATGTTTTATGAGGCAAACGTTACTCAGATGGGTGAGGGAACTAGTCATATGGATGTGCAAATTATCGCCGGAATGTCCAACTCAACAACTGGAAAGCCACTCCTCTCTTTACAAGGAAGGAGTCCTGGTAGTTTTATTTTTCTATTTTTTTTTATTTTCTTGAATTATTGTAAGGGTTGTAATTCAAACATTATAGTTGTTTCTCTTTGTTGTTAACCCTTCTATCTTTTCCCTTTCAATGAATGAAGTTTAAGTCATCTTTTTTGTTCCTACTCTTTCTAATATTTGTTGTCTTATTTTCATTTTTCAGTGAGTTTAACTTCAATAATATGACATGCATACGAAGTTTACAACTAGATCCTAAAGAGTTGTCTGATCTAAAAATAATGAATCCTAAGTCTAAGGAATATGATGAAGATGAAGGTGATGAAGAAATAAAAAAGGGTTTGGATCAATTTGAAAATAATCCTATTCATAATTTAAGTTAAACTGAAGCGGTTGATTTAGGAAATCCTGAAGAAGTGAGAGAAATAAAGATAAGTATCCATGTCGATCAAAATATTCGAGACTACATAATTTGTGTTCTATTTGAATACAAAGATGTCTTTGTTTAGTCATACAATAACATGCCGAGGTTAAGTACTGTTCTAGTAGTTCACAAATTTCCCATTCATCTTGATGTTCCACTCGTCCAGCAAAAGCAGATAAAATTTAAGACAGATATAAGCGATAAGATCAAAGAGGAAATCATGAAGAAACTGAGTGCAAATGTGATTACATCCTCGTTTATAATTGTGCTAAGCATGGGATTCAATATTTCATGGACTGTTACGTTGAATATCACTAAATTATCATAGATGAAAAAGACGATGAAATACTGCTTTCACCACCCCGTGGGGTTTATATTGTTACATAGTCATGCCATTTGGTCTAAAGAATGCGGGAGCAACCTACATGAGATCTATGACTACCATATTCCATGACACGAGGCATCCATAAGTTGATGTATATGTTGATGATTTCATCATTAAGTCCAGAACACAAATTGACCATGTGCATGATCTAAGAAAATTCTTTGAAAGGTTGAGAAAGTACAATCTCAATCATAATCTAGCTAAATGCGCATTTGGAGTTCCATCTGGCAAGATTTTGGATTTTATAGTTAGCCGAAGAGGGATTGAATTGGACCTTTCCAAGATAAAGTCCATTCAAGAATTTCCACCTCAAAAAACAAAAGCTGAAATGAGTTTTCTTGGAAGGTTAAACTCTATCAGCCGATTCATCACTCAAGTCACTACCACATACAAGTCGATATTCAAGTTGTTGAAAAAAGATGTTGCTATTAAATGGACAAGTGATTGTCAAGAGGCTTTTGAGAAAATTAATTAATATTTAGAAAATCCTCCGGACCAGGCCCCCCAGAACCTGGTAGGACTTTGTTTTTATACCTAGCGGTGACGGATAATTTCTTTGGTTGCGTTAAGGAAAACATGATGTAAAGGGGAAAAAAGAACAAGCTATCTATTACTTGAGCAACAAGATCACAATCTATGAGGCAAAGTACACTCTATTAGAAAAGACATGTTGTGCTTTAACTTGTATCGCCCAAAAATTGAAGCACTATTTTTTATCCTACACCACTTACCTCATATCTCGAATGGATCCTTCGAAATATATTTTCAAATATCCATGACAATGGCTAGATTGGCAAAATGGCAGATTATACTTATGGAATTCTACTTTGTGTATGTCACTCGCACCGCCATGAAAGCACAAACATTGGCCGATCATCTGGTAGAGAATTCGATTGATGATGAATACGAACCCTTAAGACATACTTCCCTAATGAATAGATCAACTATATTGAGGAAGAAATTCTTGATGATGACCCCGTATGGAAAATTTATTTTTATGGGGATGTCAACGAAAACGGAGTGTGACTTGGGGCAGTTCTTACCTCACAAAATGATTGTTATTATCCTGCCACAACACGACTTCGATTCCTTTCTACCAACAACACAACAAAATACAAAGCTTTCATCATGGGTTTGAATGTGGCAATAAATCTGGTTGTGCATGAGCTATTAGTTTTGGGGGATTCCAACTTGCTCATTCGATAAGCTCGAGGCAAATCAGAAACTCGAGACATTAAGCTCATACCATACAAAAAATGTTTAGAAAGTCTTATCAAAAGTTTCCAGTCCATTGAATTTAGATGTATTCTCAGGTTTCACAATGAGTTGGCTGATGCTTTGGTCACCCTAGCATCGATGCTTCCATACCCAGGTAATACCTACATTGACCCGTTGGAAATCCAAGTTAGGGATCAACATGGTTATTGCAATATAATTGAGGTAGAGACAGATGGTGAGCACTAGTATAACAACATCAAGCATTTTATAAAACCTAGAGAATATCCACTACATGCTGATAGAGATCAAAAAACACTCGCCAATGGTTCTTCTTGAGTGGCGAGATCTTATATAAAAGGACTCCAGATTTGAATTTATTGTGATGCGTGAATACTCAAGAGGCAGAAATAATTATGAATGAGGTACATTCAGGGGTATGTGGACCACACATTAATGTTTACATTCTAGCAAAAAAGATTATCCACGCAGGTTACTATTGGATGACCATAGAGCTAGATAGCTTTCATTTTGTTCGCAAGTGCCATCAGTGCAAAATTCATAGCGACTTGATTCACTCATCCCCTTTAGAGTTGCA